>NC_025998.2:6790528-7144782 GCF_000442705.2 Elaeis guineensis | reverse complement strand
AAAAAATTAATTTGAAATGGGAAAGAATTTGAAATGATATTTTTTATTTGAATTAAAATTAAAATTTTTATTTTTTAAATTCAAAATTATAATTTTTAAAATATTTAAGATTTTTCTTTAGATATTTTTTTAAAAGAATTAATTTGAAAAGAAGAAAATAATTTAAAATTATCTTTTTTTATTTGAATTAAAATTTAAAATTTTTATATTTTAAAATTCATTCAAAATTAAAATTTTTATTTATTTATAAATTTTTATTTATAAATTTAAAATTATAAATTTTATTTTTTTTTATTTTTTATTTTTTTTTGGAGAAAAATTAGAAAACATCATTTAAAATAGTATTTTTAAAAATATCATTTAAAATGACGTTTGCTATTTTTTTTTTTGGATAATATCTATGTGAAAAATGAGAGGTGACATGGCCATTGTTTTTGCATCAAATTGATAAAAAAATTAAAATTTGAATTATTTATGTAAATAAATTTTTTTTTTTTTGTATTACTTTGGGAAAGAACTCGTGCGTTGTATGCATGGTATAGCTGCTGCTGTAGGTGCCTGCAAAACAAAACTGGCTCCGTAGAAGGCTCGGTAATGCGTATTGGATCAGTGACGTCACCCTCTTCTAGCTCTCAAGTATGTGGAAGTGCCACATAGAACACTAAGAGGAGTACAAGTTGACACGGCGATACGCTATACGTCGTAGCGTCCCGTTTCACAAAAACCCGGCGGTACCTTGGCAACTTGATATGGAAGGCCGTGGACTGGTCAAAGCCTTTTTTTTTTTTTTGGTTGGAAGACTGGTCAAAGCCTTTAAAAACCACCCGGGGCTCCTTCTCGCCCAATAACTAGGTCTATATTTATGGCGAGAGAGAGATAGAATAAGTTGGTTTTTTGAACTTGGCCACTCTTTTCCATTGTCTGCATTCTTTTTTTATTTATTTTTAAAAAAGCCGTCCAAGTTTACTATTTGAAGAGAGATAATGCATCAATTTGAAAATATATGTATTACATTCAACAATATCATTAGATTTATAAAATATAGATAAGATGATATTTATTTTTTTTAGCAATGATGGTATTATCCTTCCTACCATATGCACAGTCCTAGAATTGCATCTATGCAACAAGAGTTTAATATTCACTTCACCAGTAAATCAAAAGTTATTTATGTCACGTCCCCGACCCGAGATTTTGAATCGAGGATCATGGCAACCGCCGCATACTCATAGAAAACTCTTCCCATAAGCATGCAAGGCATCTTATCATACTATCCTAAAACAACAGCGAAATAATTAGTCAATAATTTAAATTTAAAATATAACGATCTAAATTTTTTTCTTTAATATCTCAATAAATTCAATAATGATTCATAGGCCTTACATCAAATTCAATAAGACTTTCAACCGAAAATAAAAGTATAGAGATTCTGCTTCTGATCACTCTTCCATTCATATCTTGTATCATCTTAATTCCTCAACATTTATAAAAATAGTAAAATAGGAGGTAATTAGCAGACAGCCCAGTAAGCAATGATCACTTTTCAACAGATTTCATCAGACATTTAAGTAAATAATCATTTATAGAAAATAAGCATATAGAGTTCATAAATTCGAAATCAATTTCAATTATGCAACATAATTCATGCCAAATTCATTTCTTTTTCGAAAATTCAAGTTTCTTTCCAGATTTCAATTTCTTTCATTCTTAAATTCTTTTCGTCAACCATGAGCTATGACCACATTTTTTCTGTGGTAGGGTCATAACACCGCGTATCTTCTTGCGATGAGCTGCGAATCATCTGGCAGCAAAGTCCTTCGGAACCGCTGGTCTCTCTGACGGTTTGTCGCTGGTCTCTCTGGCGATATGAACCCTCAGGACAAATCAATTGCCAACGTATATGCCCCCATTGGCAGGGTCCTTTACATAGTCAGGTTGTCAATTCATCATGTTTCTTATATCATAATTCTTCATAAATTATATTTCATATTCTAATTTCGATAATAAAACATATAAACATGTAGTATCGAAATCAATCAATATAATACATCATGGAATCAATATGTTCAATCATGCTTCATCATAACATTTCAAATAAGATATTTTCATAACAAAATACTATTCATCCAATTCATGCATCGTTTCACAAATCATGTCAGAAAAATACATTATAATTTACTGATAAATCTAGAAAAAGTGAAACATTACTTATCTCGAATGCATTCCAATAAATCCATATAATTCTATAAATTTTTTTTCAAAAATTTTGTTCGTAGATCATATCGCGATATCCCATGATCAAACATCCACAATCCTATATAGAATCAATTTTAATAATTAGAAAGAATACGAATACCATATTTTAACGGTTTAGATTGGGTCCGATCATCTAATTTCATCTAATCAAAATCTAATTAGGACCTAAATGATCCAAAGTTTGACTATAAGATCAAATCAGATTCGAAGTGATAGGATCGAGATTTCTTCATCGATTTCATAAAATCAAGTGGAGAGAGAAAATCAGAGGAGAGAGAATTCATGAGGTACAATTCGAATTGATCAGGTGACACAATCCAACATTATGATTGGTCCAATATCTCGATTGGTAAAATCAACATGATCAAATCAAGTCATGGCTAGATCGAAATCATGGATGATCAAATCAAAGATTCATGGTCTGATTAAGGTGGGTGCTAGTACACTGTCTGACAACCATGGATCAGGATTCTTCATTAGAATCAGATCAGGACTATTAAAAGAAATTTCTTCATTCACTAACCTTTTTAGAGAGAGAATCAATCAAGAGAGAGAATATTTTAGAGAGAGAAAATTCTAGAGAGAGAAAACTCATCTTGAATTCTTCAGACAATATGATTCAACAAATCCGATCGATTGGATCAAATCATGCTGAAATTATCATGTGGTCAATTCAATAAGATCATGATAAATAAAATCTAAAAATACCTGATTTAATCAAAGTGGATGTCGGTGTACCGTCCGACGATCACAGATCAAAAATTCATCACAAGAATCATTTAAATTCATCATCATTCTTCTCAAAATTTTAGAAATCTTAGGAGAGAGAAATAATCTAGAGGGAGGATTCTAGAGAGAAAGTAGAGAGAGAAAGTCCAATTCTAGAGAGAGAAAATACTAGTTCAGGCTGAAGAGAGAGGGAAGAGAGAGAAACTCTCTTTCTCATATTTTATTATTTATATCATTATTTCTTAATTTATTTTTTTTTTCTTTCTTTTTTTCTTTTTCTTCACGGAAGAGAGAGGAGAGAAAATTCTATTTATTATTATTATATTATTATTATTTTATTTTTCTTTTTCCTTCTTTCTTTCCTTTTTCTTTTCTTTTTCTTTTCTTTTTCTTCTTTTTTTTCTTTTCTTTTTCTTTTCTTTTCCTTCTTCTTTTCTTTTTCTTTTTCTTTTCCTTCTTCTTCTTCTTTTCTTCTTCCTGTGGGTTCCTTTGGGCCGAAATAGGGGACCGTGAGGTCCCCTCGTTGAAGTTCCGACCGACGGCGCAGCCAGCATGGGGCGACCGTCGGTAGGAGGGGGGCGACTCGACGATGAGAGGAGGGCCAAACCGGTGGTCGGCGGTGACCACCGGTGTCGGAAAAATCGAAGAAAAATGGGCAAAAACAGAGGTTCTTCCGCTACAAAATCCGACGACTCCGGTTGTCGGCGAGCGTGCACACCGGCACGGGAAGGAAAGGGGAGAAGAGAGGAAGGGAGGAGGCTTACCTCCGACGCCGGCGAGGCTTTTCCGGCGAGCAATTGGACGGACAGAGTGACGGATCTCCGTGAAGATTTTCCGACGATTACCGTCGTTTTGCCCCGGGATTTCTCGATGAGAGGGAGAGAGGAGGGTTCTCCTCCTTAAATAGGGCCGGAGGGAGCTCTTTCCGACTCCGATTGGGAGCCGGCGAGAGGAGGAAGAAGACTCCCGAAGGGAGTCTTCTCCCCTGTTTTCTTTCTTTTTTTTTTTCGTTTTGGGCTTTGGTGGGCTGGGATTCTTACATGGGCTGGGCCATCACAGTTTATGTTACGAGATCCATTAGTCAGTTATGTGTCCCTGATCATTTGGATCTTACGTGTCATTCAACCTATAATGATAGCGGAATCTCTCTCCATAATCGTGAGGCATCACGTCTTATTTTTTGAAGCCTCTTCACAAATTCTATTATTGCAAAGTACATTTTATTTTTACTAGATGCATACACTAATATTCAATCTTCAATTAACAAGTACAAAGGATGTGTCAACTAAAACAATGTATACTTGCCAAATCTATTAACGAGCAATCTTAATTGTAATCATGGTTGTCCATATCTTAAACAAACAACATGCACTTGTCAAGATCAAGTAGGATATATTGCAACTGAAGCATCCAAATAAAATCCAGGATTGGTGACGGAAATCACTGTAGAGAACTTTTAGAAGAGCTAGACAAACTTCTTTGAATCTTTTATATTCACCATATAATCTAAAAAGAAATAATAACAATTACACATGTCTGCAAGCACTAGCAATTAAATAATGCACATGCAGTAATGAAATCAGTTTGTTCGACTCGTATTATGGAGCCAAGCCGAATTGAATGGAAGATCAGTTTCTCTTTCTTCTTTATTAGTATAGACTATAGAGGTCCAAAGAGTTTCTTCCTCAAGTTAAAACCCGAGCCCTATAGCTTTGGAAGATTGATGCGGCAAGCTGGCTATAGTAATGTACAATACACGTCCTGATCACGAGGTAGCATGGGTAGGTGAACTCCGATTCAAAATACTTATGAGGCTTGGATGAGCTGTTCTCATTAAAGCAAGGGTCTGAACCCGCATGACAGTCTTCCCAAGTTGCACTTATTAACAACCATCTCCGGGACTATACAAATAAAAAGAAGACAAGCTTCTAGCCTTCTATCATATCATCCGTTTCATATCCTGTGTCATGGAATCAAGACATTGCATCAAGAGTGGACCTAGATATGGTTGAAAGAATATTTCATTACCTTCTGGATTCAAAAAGCACCAATTTCCAAACTTTAGGTGAAAACGATCATCCTGCGCTTTATGCTACAAACATTAAGTCTTTTATTAAATGCACCTGCAACACGTCCACCAACTACTTATAGGCTCTCTGTGTACATATTTATGTTAGTGTGCAGTGCTATCAATCCAGCCACTCTTTTCCCGTGCATATATGGACACCCAACTCCCCATGCCACCCTTCACAACGGCTTGACTCCCTTAATTCCTTTCCCTTACTTCTCCCTCTTCGTGGGCTTTGAGTTGGTGGTGATGGAGATTGAGAAAAAAGGAAAGACCCTTCTCATGTTTTTCCTGTTCGTAGGACTGGTTTCTCATGAAGCGGTCACACCAGTTAAGTGTAGGAAACTTGAGAGTTTTGCTGACCAGAAGAACTACTACTCCCCGGATCCACATGCACCGAGCCATCCCAGACGTAAGTCCTCTTATTCCTTTCCTCCGATCCTATATAGCTTTAGCTAACAGTGTAATAATTAACGCACCATGGTTGACATGGGTGCAGACTCACACAATGCTCCTTCTTGCGGAACACCGCCGCACGGCGGCACGCCAACGCCAACTCCAACACCATCCCATGGATCAGGTGGTGGGTACTACAATCCACCTTCTGGTGGTGGCCACTACAACCCGCCATCTGGTGGTGGGTACTACAATCCACCTTCTGCACCGGTCGTCGTCACCCCTCCTTCCTCTCCACTGGTTCCTCTCGACCCTCCAACTCCATTAACTCCGGGGATCTCCACGCCTCCGGCGCCACCGTTTATGCCGAATCCAAACGTCCCTCCATTCTTCCCTGGCACCTGCGAGTAAGTCACTTGAACTTGGTCACAAGACGCTCAGTATATATATTGCTTTGAATGCTTCACTTAAGTGGATACGTGGCATCCATGCAGCTACTGGAGGACCCATCCAGCAGCGATATTTGGCCTCTTTGGTTACTGGTGCAACATCGGCCAGTTGTTCGGGTTGCCGGCTACTTCGGCTCTCGGGAGCAACCTTAGCTTACCGGAGGCACTGGCGAACACTCGCAGCGATGGCTTCGGGGCTCTCCTCCGCGAAGGGACGGCTTCTCTTCTCAACTCCATGGTGAACCAGAGGTTCCCCTTGACGACGCAGCAAGTGAGGGACGCTTTTGCGGATGCTTCGGTGTCCAACAGGGATGCTGCAGCCCAAGCCCAGGTCTTCAAGAAGGCTAATGAGGGCCATCTCAAGCACAATTAGTAGTGTCTTCTAATATTTTCCTTTAATGGTGCATGCGTTTTGGTTGTAGTTCGTCTAATGAGCTTGGTTAGTGTGTACGTACGACTGTGATCTTCTTAGTGTGTTGTCTTGTGTCAAAGCTTCGTAATTTCGATTGTAGTGTGATGTTGTGCTGGAGAGTGGAAATGGTATTAAAAATGCAACATGAGCATATATTGGAGTGGACCAGACCTAGAACAAGTCTATGCAAAATAAAGAAGGTCAAATGCCAACCATTATGTCTTCCAGACAGGATCTGATTGCCGTCAAGTGGCGTGAAACTTTTTTTTTTCCATAAAGCTGTTTCGTTCATTCAAAGTCCAACAGAGATTAACTCGAGGTCAATGCCATTCATTTCTAGCCTTCGTTGGTAGGTAGGAAAACATGAATGTAGTAGGTGAAGGGAGACGACAATTAAAATGCCAATATTAACCATACTGAATAAAATTGACCGTTATTATAACCATGCCATCGTGGCAGTGTAATGTTGCCTCAGAAGTGAGACCGGATCCAGTTCCTTGAGGAAAGGACAGACTACTTGCTGCAGTCTGCTCAAAATCAGAACAATAAATGCGCCTTACTAGCACTTTTCTGCAATAACAATTAATTGGATCAGTATGTGTGCATTGTCCGAACCCAACCAGTCTACCAAAAAGTAGCCAATGGTGAGTGAAAAATTATACCACAGCCACAGGAATCTCCCTGGTCCACTTACAATGAAATACGTCGATTCCTGTCAACCACTAGTAAGATGTGAGTTGAAAAAAAGGCCAACGAGGAACATGAAACCAGATTTGGTCACCAGGCTGCCCCGGTTGATCATGTGGTTGCACCAAATTCTCTCTTGAATCATATGCATGCACATATAACAGTATATGCATGGCACCTGTGAGTTCAGATTGTAAATCATTAGATCGTATTTTGCACAACTTTCAAAATATGTTAAATCTTTTCTTTCATTCAAAGCATGAATCATGAAGTTGTCATCAAACTTTAAAAGATTGATAAAATAAAATTTACAAAAAAAAAAATCAATCATTCTACCGTGCAAAAGATACAACCCAAAGCTATCCCTTGTTCGGAAAGACATGACAAAGGGAAGGCGATGTACATAGATTTTAAGGATTCACATCTTTTCCTTCACCATCCTACTAGATATCCAAGGGGGGGAAAATAACGATAGGTCTATATGATTTGCTTGGAACCTATTCAATATACTTGAGGCATGACAAACAATGGATTCTCATTCTGTAAAAAGAAGTTGTTGGTTGGATCAAGTCTACGAGCTTGGCGGTGGAACAATCCAAGCAAAGATATACGCAGAAGGAAAGGGGGCAGCAGACCGCATCTGTACGTATCCTATGCATTTCCGGTCGTGGTTGGACTCGTCCACCCAATAATATCACTTCCATGAGGCGCTGCCGCGATGTTGCCCTGTTTGATATCTCGACCGTAGCGAATTTTTTTTTTTTTAAAGAATTTAGCAAGGTATGGTTGATGTTTATCCTCCAGCTTTCCTCGTTTCTTCCAATGTTAGAATGTCACATTTCTTACCAAAAAAAAAAAAGTTAGAATGTCACATCAAGCTAACCCTTTTCAAACCCAGCTGTACAACCCAAGATATGATTTTTTTTCTTTCTTTTTGAAGAAATAACCCAAAATATGGTTGTAGACATGATCTGAAACTTCAAACGCGTACCTACCACGCATTAGCCTGGTTGAGTTTTTTCCACATACTTTTTTTTATCAAAAAAAAAAAGTTTTTTCCACATACTATCTGAGAGTATAATTCAAGCAATTTAGGTAACATCCAGAGCACAACCTCACAATTGTCACATCAAATCAAATAATTTAATCTCCAAATCACAGCCAAAATGCTTCATAATAGTTTTGTAACTAATTAGCTTTCCGTGAAAAAGATAAACCTTTGATCTACCAAGCGAGAAATTGAAACCTTTTTTGTGTGTGTGTGTGTGTGTTGTAAATTGAAACTTGAGTGCCCATCGTTCACCAGTCAGTTTAGCTGTTGTTAGTCCATCTTTATTGATTAATTAGGCTACAAATCAAAGTGCTTAAAGCCAACATAGCTTATAAGGGAAATATTCTCCTCCACGTGCCTGGTCTCAAAATGAGTGCAGCATCCTGCCATCGGTGGGCGTGTCCTTACATGCGGTCATATCCCCTCTGACCAAACCATGATTTCCGGATATTAGATAGGCCAACCCTACGGCTTTTAGCGGAGACATCCCGGAGGTAAGCTCACCTGGAAAACTCTACCAGACCAAAGAACAGTGCCGAACAGAATCCAGCGTTATTAACCAATAAAAACCGGACGGTGTCCAATTTATATCGGCCCCAGAAAAGAGGAAAAAAAACAAAAAAACAAAAATCCAACTCTTGGCCGCGCTCATTATTATCCCTAAACATGAGCCATAAAGCAAGGACTTCCTCCAATTTCGCCACCAAAATAGAAGGTATTTCTACTCACAAGTCTGGGACTAATTAAGGAAAGGAAGTTAATCTACTGGTCTTCCTTTCTTTTTTTTTTTTTTTCCTTAACTGAGTTTATAATAGATCTTCCTTGTTTATAAAATATTAAAATTAATATATTTTTCTAAATAGGCAAAAATTGTTTTACGGCCCAAATTATAGTCACAGCCTTCTTTTATCCCATCATGGTAACTTTGGACAAGAAAGGTAGTCCATAAAACATAAAAAAGTCATTCTAGAATTGAACTAAAAAAAGACTAATATATATAATTTTTTTTTAATAAATTATAAAATTACAAAATATAGCTGATTAAGAAGGAAACAAAAAAGGGAAAAAACCTAAGCGAGGAAAGACCCAAGACCGTTGAGAGTATCCCGTGTGGTCGTACATACACGTGTGGAAATTTCTTGCACCGCGTCGCCGAGCCTACTCTTTAAATTCCTTCCCCTCTCTCCTCTTCCTCCCTTCAACCCCCAAGAAAGAGAGCGGAAAGGATCCAATTCGCACTCTCTCCGGACTCGATTCCCCGGCTACTCCCTCTCGCCTCGAGTTCCCATCATTTATCGGCCCCCTGTCCTCGGAGAAATCCTCCCCGTCTTCTCCGGCGATCTCTTCTCTCACCCGTAAGTGCTCTCTTCTCTCGGATTTATGCTCCATTTTAGGTATTCTTGTGCTTATTTAGCAAATTAATTTTCAAACTAGATCTGATGTCGCCGTGATTCTTCTATTGCTATGGAATCTTTGTGCTTTTAGATCTTCTTGAAAATTCGGTCGAGAACCATAATTTTAACCTGATTTCTCGGATTTTCGCCTCCCTCTCCTTTAGATCCGGCGAGGGGAGGAGGAAAGAAAGGTTTGGTAGTGTTCGATCTCTTTTTGTGAGGTTTCTTGCTATATTTTCTTTGAAAGGTTTCTTTTTGTTTGAGGAGATGCGATCTTTGGCTTGAATTCCGTCAGATCTGATGACTTGTATGAATGGGAAGAACCAAATCTTTGTCCCAAAAAGGAATGAAGGAATCGGATCCGATCACATTGCATTCTATTTATTTACTATTTCAAAGAATGTGTGGCAATGTTGTTTCCATGCTGCTTTCATGCTCAGATGCTATGCTCTGGGAGTTTTATCTACGATTTCTCGATTAATTATTTGTGGTTGGTGAATCTAATCAGTGGGGTCATCATTTTTTTCATATTCCGGATTTCTAATAAAAATAGGTACTTGCTCTTACTGGAGAAATTACGAAAAGACCAATTTATGGTTGATCTGGACCCAAGTTTCCTCATTGACTTCAATATTCTTAGATCTATATTGAGATAAAAGACGAAAAAATTCCTCACTAACTAAAGCATTCTAAGATCCATCGGAAGATACTCTTCAATAACTGTTTCAATAACTGTTAAATTCCTGTAAAAAGAATCCTGGGTTTGCTGGCTTATTCTTAGAGATCTAATTATTTCATCCTGCCTTATCATCAAAGGTGTTTTGCCTTTTTTTTGCTGCAAATGTAATAATGCCTCTTGATATTGCTGATCCACTTGCAAAACAAACAATTTCAGTTTCGTTTTTTTTTTTTTTCCTGTTTCCTTTTGTTTTGCAGCATTGATATAGGAAAAGAAAAGAGGACAGATGGCAACATATAAGCCCAAGAACATCCTCATCACTGGGGCGGGTGGCTTCATTGCATCGCATGTCGCCAACTGCCTCATCCGAAACTACCCTGAGTACAAGATTGTGGTTCTCGACAAGCTTGACTACTGCTCAAACCTGAAAAACCTTAATCCATCCCGCTCCTCTCCCAATTTCAAGTTTGTCAAGGGCGACATTGGCAGTGCCGACCTTGTCAACTATCTCCTCATCACTGAGTCCATTGATACCATCATGCACTTTGCCGCCCAGACCCATGTCGACAATTCCTTTGGCAACTCATTTGAGTTCACCAAGAACAATATATATGGCACCCACGTTCTCCTTGAGGCTTGCAAGGTCACTGGTCAGATCAGGAGGTTTATCCATGTTAGTACTGATGAGGTTTATGGAGAGACTGATGAGGATGCTGTGGTTGGAAATCATGAGGCATCTCAGCTCCTTCCAACCAACCCATATTCAGCGACAAAAGCTGGAGCTGAGATGCTTGTTATGGCTTATGGAAGGTCATATGGTCTGCCAGTGATAACTACCCGAGGAAACAATGTCTATGGGCCAAATCAATTTCCTGAGAAGCTCATTCCAAAATTAATCCTTTTGGCTATGAGAGGGCTGCCACTTCCAATTCATGGTGATGGTTCTAACGTTAGAAGCTATCTATATTGTGAGGATGTTGCTGAGGCTTTTGAAGTTATTCTTCACAAAGGAGAGGTTGGGCATGTTTATAATATCGGGACTAAGAAAGAGAGGAGAGTGATTGATGTAGCAAAGGATATCTGTAAACTTTTCTCTTTGGACCCGGATACGGTTATCAAGTTTGTAGAGAACAGGCCCTTCAATGATCAGAGGTACTTTTTGGATGATGAGAAACTGAAGAACTTGGGTTGGTCAGAGAGGACCACTTGGGAAGAAGGGCTGAAGAAGACAATGGAGTGGTACACAAGCAACCCTGATTGGTGGGGAGATGTGTCTGGTGCTCTTGTGCCTCATCCAAGGATGCTGATGATGCCCGGGATTGAAAGATGTATTGATGGGTCTGAAGAGGTGAAGGGCATGGTTTCTCAGTTCACCAATAATCAGAGCAGGATGGTCGTTCCTGTCTCAAAGGGTATTAGTGGCTCTCCTCGGAAGCATTCTTTGAAATTCTTGATCTATGGTAGGACTGGATGGATTGGAGGCCTTCTAGGAAAGATCTGCGAGAAGCAAGGGATACCATTTGAGTATGGAAGAGGGCGTTTGGAAGAGCGCTCTCAGCTCATTCTGGATATTCAGAATGTAAAGCCAACTCATGTTTTCAATGCTGCTGGTGTGACAGGCAGACCAAATGTTGACTGGTGTGAATCTCACAAGACGGAGACAATTCGCACCAATGTTGTGGGCACTTTGACCCTAGCAGATGTTTGCAGGGAGAACGGCTTGTTATTGATGAATTATGCTACT
Organism: Elaeis guineensis; assembly: GCF_000442705.2. Lineage (NCBI taxonomy): Eukaryota > Viridiplantae > Streptophyta > Magnoliopsida > Arecales > Arecaceae > Elaeis > Elaeis guineensis. The sequence goes on along the minus strand of NC_025998.2, from coordinate 7,132,917 downwards.
GGGTGTATATTCGAGTATGATGCTGGACACCCTGAAGGGTCAGGTATTGGATTCAAGGAGGAAGATAAACCAAACTTCACTGGCTCTTTCTACTCGAAGACTAAGGCGATGGTAACTTTTGCTTTCTGTTAGTGAAAGTGTCTTTGTACCACTCTGTTATGAAAGCTCTTGAACGTAAAAGTTAATATGTTTATTATGTTGATGCAAAATGCAGGTTGAAGAGCTTTTGAAGGAATATGAAAATGTCTGTACTCTTAGAGTCAGAATGCCAATATCTTCTGACCTCAGCAATCCTCGCAACTTCATTACAAAGATAACTCGTTACAATAAAGTGGTCAACATTCCAAACAGCATGACAATCTTAGATGAGCTTCTACCCATATCAGTTGAGATGGCCAAAAGAAATTGCAGGGGCATATGGAACTTCACTAATCCTGGTGCTGTGAGCCATAATGAGATTCTGGAGATGTACAAAAAGTATATCGACCCTAGCTTTACATGGGCCAACTTTACTCTGGAAGAACAGGCCAAAGTCATTGTTGCACCTCGAAGCAACAATGAGATGGATGCTTCAAAATTGAAGAGTGAGTTTCCAGAGTTGCTATCCATCAAGGAGTCTCTTATTAAGTATGTTTTTGAACCCAACAGGAAGGTCCTTGCTGATTGAGATGCCAGCTGAAGCTCCCAGTTACTCTAGATTTCGTTATCATAAAGTAGGACCTTAATCTTCATCCACTGATTAGCAGCTTCAGCCACTATATGCTAGCATGATTATCATCATAAGTTCTTCTAGGTTGTAGCAAAATCTTGTTTCACTTTCGGTTCCTATTTATGGCTTGCTTATGATGAGATGAATACTCTGTCATCTAAATTTGGATTGTGGTCCAATTTAGCTGTTATGTATTATATTAGATTCTACTGGTGAAGCCTGTTATTGTTTAAGACTTACATTCCACTAATAAATCCTCTTATTGTTTTAAGATTCAAAAATCATGGATTTTGCAAAGATTCTTCTGTTGCATGTACAGTCTGTTATATGTTGCTTGACGGAATGCATCTATCCTTTAGAGTACCTTCTTACATGGAAAAAGTAGGTTCAAAATATGGATAGGTAGATTAAGTATGATATTGTAGGGTTGGTTGGGTATTATAATTTACTAATATTGTCCGTCTAGTGAGTGATGGTGTTGAATGGAGGTCATCTTGTGTCAATAGGACGTTCTACTTAATGGGTGACATGCCAAGTCTGATGTATTTAGAAATAGCTTGAAGATACCTAGGAGGGATTTTAGGGTGAGATACTAAAGAATATTATATTTTGTAAAACATTTCCGAATTGATCATTTTATTTGTTTATTTTACTTTGTGTTTACTTATACTTCATGAAAAAAAAGCCCTTGTTGAAAAATTTTTGGACTAGATTTACCATAGAATAAGAAAGTGTAATTTATGTTTGCGGATAGTGAATTTTAAGGGATGGTTAATTCAAGTTTCGATTAATCATGAGTACCTTGTAGTGCTAATTATTGTTATGTTTTTGCTTCTCTTAATATGTTGTTGTTTCTGAGGTTTAACTTTTAATGTGTTGGCAAAATTGTCCGTCCAAATGCTATGTTTAAGTAGCTCATGCGTTGTTTATATATTCTTATTAATGACCATTCCTAGCTGATGTTACATTGTACTAAAGTTTGTAAATTTCATGTCATATGCCACTAATGGTTGGTTTAGTGATGATTGAGGGTGCATTTTGATGTCCTACAATGAGTCAGACTTCACAAGTTTACATTACTTTAAATACAAATTTAGGATTCTTAGGACTGGATAATTAGTTATGGAACAAAAATTAAATCCCTGGAATAATGGAACAGGGAATTCTGCTTTGAAAAAAAAAAAAAAGAATTCCAGAATTTTCATTTTTCTTTCTTTCTCATGTCAAATTTTTCCATTTTTGTGCCTTCTGTATTTATCAAATGAACAAGTCCTAAAATATTTGAACTTTCAAAATTCAATGAATTTTAATCTAGGAAAGGATAAGATCATGGTTGGAAACTAGAAACCTCCAAACACAACCTTTATGCATTACAGGCATAGAAACTTCCTTATCTCTTAACAAATAGAAAGAAGAGAAAATAGAGGAATGTTCGTTTGGTTGCCACTTCTGCAGACGAGCCCAGGACTGTTGATTTGTTTAAGAATTATTTCTTTTTTTTTAAAAAAAAATTACAGATTTGCTTCTTCCTCATTGTGCTAGATCATTGATTTTTCGCCACATATTTTGACATATGCAGATTTAACAACGATTTGGAATAGGTTTATTGGATCATTATTTTCAAATTAATAATTGCTTGTCATCAGTAATTTTGAAGAACTGGAAGGTTTTCCATCCAGTTTTTTTTTTTTGGTTTACATTTCAATCCAGTTATTTAGAAGATCAATTTGCCCCTTCATCGATGCATGTTTCACCACAAATTTTTGAAGGTTGAATTGGATAACTTGGGAAGTAATATTCATTCACGCTGCAATATTGTAAGGGAAGTCCAAGTTGAACTTGCCAAAATTAAAGCCTAACTAGGTAAGTGAGACTGCTTTTCTGTTTTTTTTTTTTTGGTAGGATGCTATGAGACTGCCCTGTTAACTAGAAATACAGAACTACAGAGCACCACAAGTATGATGGTTTTCCAGCTTTGGAGTGTCAGTGAATGAATGCAGTAGGGCTGCACCGTAGTATCGACAATTATTTGCATGGTTACAACTGTTCACTGTAGTATCGACAATTATTTGCATGGTTACAACTGTTCATTGACTTGACTTACAAGTTGATGGGGGATCCACAAACCCATTTCACATCATGCTGTCTGCTGCTTTTTTATATTCAATTACGGTGACTATGGGAAGCTATCCTGATGCATGCAAACTTGATGGTTTCAAGCTTAAATGTGGTATCTAACATTGCCACAGTAATGACAAGTTTGCAAACTGGAGTGACAACTGTTGATTATTTTGGTGGCTGAATCATCTTAGAATGTTTAGCAGGAGTTGTTCTGGTCAGTTACTTGGATCTCTCACACTTTGTGGTAACAAAAATAGTTGTTGCTTTGGAGCAAACTATTCAGTTAAACTGAAGGTGAATTTTATAGTAGATAATACTTATGTGGCCTGCAAAAGAACAATCCTGTTCGACTGATTAAAACGAGATTGACGGATTGTTCACTTTGAAATCACACTCTAAAAAGGATTTCACTTGGAATAGGCAACTAAGTATTGCAATATTTATGGTGTTTGTGTCATGCCAAACAGCAAGGTGGATGGTAAGGGTAGCATACATCACCATCATTTTCCGATATATATCATAGCTATAGGGAATCATCTGTGGCTATAGAGAATCATTGTTATATTGCTCCAAATATCCAACAATTCGCTAAATTCAAATGTCCAACTTTCATTTGAGATTAATGTTTTATACCAAAATTTTGGGTATTTTTTGAGCTGCAACTTACTGATGTAATGTGAAGGGCTCTGCTGGTCAGACAGTCTTTTTAGCTAGTCCATGATGTGGGAGAATTCTACGGAAAATATGATTTCTAGGACTCACCTCATAGGTATGTGTGTGCTAGTCTGAAGCAAAAACACCATTGGTGTAGTTGTTGATTGGACTAAACTGGAATAGTTTTTCGTTTGCTTGATACTGTTTTATTGCACTATGCCTAATTACTTGATGGATGCTGATAGTTCGGCATAGATAGGTAAAACCATGTGATTCCAAGTTGGGTAATATATTTCATTGAAACTTTCATATTGTCGTCCAGATTTTGTTGTCGGGATTTGCTTTAACAAGCATATTTTGAGTGTTGTCTTGAAACAGAAGGGTCATTGTAATGGGCCACTTCTGGTCAGTTCTAATTGGTCATTGATAATTATTCTCTGTTCTTCGATGGAAGGTTAAAAATTATTCTCAATAAGTCAGTGATGACTATTTGCTCTTTGAGCATGCCCCACAAAGAACCATGGTACAATTCTTGGAGTTTTAAGAGTTTAAGAATTACAATTTTGTCAAAAACTGAACTGTGGTTTCCATCTCAGATGAAAAGGTTGAATCTATTTTCCTCCCATCTACCTTTTAAATAGATTTTTAAGAGAACTTGTAGAAATTGCCGTTTTATTCAAACCTTCAATGCCTGTGTATTCTTGTCCGTTAGTCACCGTTAACATAAAAAATGAATTTCAGAAACCTTTTTGAAGTCTAGAATAGCTTTGGAGGTAACATCTGAGTGATTTGGTTTTACTTGTTGCATACCCTTAAAGTCAACAGCGGATTCAATCTTAAGATGTACAGCAAGTTGGTCAGCAATTGGCCCAGACGCTTGAGCTCAAGGATGAAGTTTTATATAATTTTGATGAATGTGATATGATCATTATAATTATCTGAATCATGAATATTTGTAGTTGTGTCACATTGTGTTTGGGATTATTTAGACTATAATTGGACAATTACGTAAGTTCACTGTGCTCATTTATCCAATCAACTTGGAAATTCTTAGAAACCAAAGTTGTTGGTTAGATTTTGAGGTTAACGAAGGGAATTTGAGCAGAAGATGGTACTTTTTAAGTCCAAATAGGAAAGCTGAAGAGCGAAACACTTTACTGATAGAACCGGAGATATCCCAAATGATTAAGAATCGACATGAGTCTCACAAAAGCTAAAATGAGATGGCTTATCTTGAGCAGCAGAACTGACATTGCATTCAGGAGTGATGGCTCGAAAGACTGAAAAGAGTCCTATCCAGTGATTAAGCTATTAACATCCACATAGATCTTGAGGTTTTGCATTTAATTTATGGGATGAGAGTGCAAACCTAATTATTGGATTAACTCCATTGGTGAGTGAAATGCCTCTTCCCTCAGTTTCAAATTTTCAAAAGATAAGATAAATGTGTGTTCTAAAGAGTAATTTTTTGTGCACCGCTTGCGGTGTAGAAAATCCGACGTGAAATGCATCGCTTCCTCCAATTGGATCACGTAGCTATCATTTTTCCGACGTACATTTAATACCTACAGGTTGATGTTTTCGTTTAAAAATTTTGTATAATGAAAATATCCCTGTCCAAAATTATGGCATCTCTTCATAAAAAATTCTTTATGACTTTCTGATATCTTGTATGACTTTTGTGAGTGACTTTCTGTGAATATATATGACTTCCTGTGACTTTCTATGAACATATATAACTTTCTGTGAACATATATATTATACGAAGTCATATGACAGGAAGTCATATATATATATATATTCACATGAAGTTATATTCATAGAAAGTCATATGACAGAAAATCATGCAATATATTAAAAAATTATAAAAAATATTTTTATTATATAAATTTTTTAAATAAAAATATTAATTTATAAAAATTAAATATGTATCAGAAAGAAGCGATTATATGATCCAATTGAAGAAAGCGGTGTACTCTGCAATGGATTTTCTAAACCGTTGGGTGTAAAGAATGTCTCGTGTTCTTGAAAACAGCTGTAGGACCCCTGTTAGGTGCAATACCTTCTAGTTATTAATGGAAATGTAGTTCATATTGTGTTTATTGACCAGAGGGGCAGCCTCCAAGCCTGTGTTTTTACTAATTAAGAGCTAGTCCTTGGTGCTGCGACGCTCCAAGTTGAATTGAAGAAATCGATTCGAGCTGGAATTTGCTGATGGACCGAATAGTGTGAGTTTCACCGATAATCTGCAAAGAAATCCATGAATCAAAAGAATGACCCTTCGGTTCAGGATCTATTTATGGTTAAATCAGTTAGAGATTTGAGAACGGTTAGTGAAAAAAGAAGTAGAGAGCGGAAAGAATTGGTAGATGAAAAAAGTAGGAGTTTAAGTTCCTTTTAGTTGAAGAACTGGAGAAGTGGAGTTTCGATAGAGTCTTTACTTTCAAAATTCAGTTCCAACTTATCTACAGATAGTCCTTTTCATTTCTTTATATAGAAGAGTTTGTTAGGTCATTGATAATCATTTGATTTGAAGGATCTTATTGGTTAGACGGTTTTGGATAACCACCTTAGTTTATTAGCAATTAGTTATAACAGATTAACTAGTCGTAGACAGGGGGCTGAAGGCAAGGCCACCGAAGCCTTGCTTAGGCCCCACCCAAGGCCCCGCTCGGCGCTCGCTCGCATCCGGCTGCCCGGCATCGCGGTCCAGCCTCCGCCTCCGGATGGCATCCCGGTCCAGACGTCCAGCCTCCGCCTCCGGCATCCTGGTCCCGCTTGAGCCGCCTCCAGGCCTCCGGCGCTCCGCCTCCATGTCTCCGCGGCTCCGCCTCCGGCGTCCCAGTCCCGCCCCGCCTCCAAGTCCACGCTCCACGGCTCCACCAGTCCCGTTGTCCCGGTCTCTCCGGCCCGACAAGACCTCCCCGACCGGCGGCCGGCAAGGCGGCAAGGCAAGAGCAAGACCACCAGGAAGGCAGGAACCAGGAGCCTCCCCGGCCCGGCAAGGCGGCGGCAAGGCCTCCCCGCCTTCGGTGGCCTTGCCCTTCAGCCGCCCCTGGCTGTCGGCAGCGCTGGCCCGCGCCGGCCCTCGCCTCGACGAGATCCACCAGCGCCTCCCCTCCCTCGAGGCCTCCGTCCGTCCGATCCGCGCCCACCGCGACGCCCTCGCTGCCGTCGGCCATATCGACCGCGCGTCAGCCCGTTTTAGCCTCCAATATGTTGAGCCGCCCTGGTCGTAGAAAGATCGTGGATTGACTTTTGTAGAGAATAGTGTGCTTCAGAAATTTTATTATGGCTTATGAGAAGTCTGTAAAAGTCTGATGCCAACTGAATGTAGATGTACATAGGTCAGCTGAATATCGATGTTAGGTCGGTTTTTATCCGATCTGAACTAGATGATGTTGTACTTGTAGATTGATTTAATGCAAATCCTTTCTGATACTGCACATGACAAAGATCAGTTAGGTGCACCAACAATCCTAAATCAACCGTATATACATTGTATGTTAAATTAAAAGATGAGAGAAATAATCAAATTGATTTTACTCAAAAAATAAAAATATATAAAAAAGCATCATTTTAAGATGATTGTTATTATTTTCTTTATTTTTTCAACTTAAATTTTCTGAATTAATTCTCGGATCTGACACCATATGGCCCATGTAAAACCTTTTTATTATGCGAGAATAATTCTTTGTGCACCGCGGGCGGTGCAGCTCCCGTGCACCACTCGTGGTGATTTGCTCACGCACGGGTCTGAAAGAAAAAAAAAAATTTTTTAGGGTGCCATGCACAGGCTCGTGCATGAGCGAATCACCGCGGATAGTGTGCGTGGAGCTGCATTGCCCGCAGTGTACAAAGAATTATCATTATGCGACGGCAAGGCTGGGTAGGCAACCCATAAAGAGAAATTTTATTTGAAAATTTTGTGCATTGCGGACGTGTAAAAAATCTGACATAGAGCAACTGTTTTTCCGATTGATCTATATAGTCGTCACTTTCCAACACGTATTTAATGCTTGCAGATCGTCTTTTTCGTTTAAAAATTTTGTATAATGAAAATATCTCTATCTTTTGCTTATAACATCCATTCACAAAAATTATGATATTTTTTCAAAAAAATTAAGCACTCTTGTCCTTCGAAAAAATTATGATATCTTTTTTAAAAATTATAATATTTTTTCATAAAAATTATGACACTCCTTCAAAAAAATTATGACACATGCCTTCGATTTTTGATTTAATATCGGGATGCCATAATTTTTGTAAAAGGATGTCATAATTTTTAAAAGGGATGTCATAATTTTTTTCAAAGGACAAGAGTATCATAATTTTTTAGAAGGGATGTCATAATTTTTTGAAGGAGTGTCATAACCAAAGAGTAGAGTATTTTCATCATACAAAATTTTTAAACGAAAAAAACGATCTGTAGGCATTAAATGCACATTGAAAGTGATGACTATGTGAATCAATCGGAACAGATGGTGTGCTTCACATTGAATTTTTTACACTATCTACATGCACAAAGAATTTCTAATTTTATTTAGAATCTACCTATCAAGTAACAAAATGTATCTTAGGTTTCCTAAATCTTTCATGAACGTACTGCTTGAAGGGCTTATGGAAGTTTCAATATTCTGATTTTTTTTTTCTTAGCTATTTTATTTAAAGAATCAACGTACAAGCATGGGACTTATTTGGATATCTCGATGGTGAGCAACAGGCCCTATTTGGCACACGGTAGGGGACCAATATGCTGGCTGGCTCTCAATGTTAAATCCGGAAATCAAAAGGAAGATAATTTTCCAGGACAACTTTATGTAAAGATGCTAGATCTTGGGTAATAGAATATTTAGCTGAAGGGAAACACGTTAGGGTATCAGCTCTTTTATATGTAGAGCTAGACATTAGAGAATGCGAACAATGTCTCTTAAGGCATTTTTGAGGGGTTAAGCATTGCTCCAAATCAATTGCTCAAGTTATTGCTTTTCCTCCATTGCTTTTTATCTATCCTTCAGCATGCATCACTGTCAAGAATTTTATGAACATGATAGAAAATAATAAGAACGCTGTCCTCTAAGTAAATAAAACCAGCAAAGAATTCCACTCCACTTTAATGGCTAACACACAACGTGGTCACTGGCAAATCCCTGGATGTCACCTTTTATGCATTCACGGCGTTCAGCTTTGGGTAAGGCTCAAAGCCATGGTCCACCGTTCTTGGCAGAATACTCGCCGATCCAAACGCCGGGTAATTAAGTGAAGAGGGGAGGTCATTTTCTGGAAGCGTTGGTGCACTAATTAAGAGTACAGCCCGGACCTCCATTATTAAGAAACTGATGTGATGACCCAAAAGGATTCAATTTCAGTGCTGCATCATTGCCCCAAAATGGAGAACGTAGGTTTAATACCATTGCCCAATGACGAGTTCCCAATCGTGGCTCTTTTTTTTTGTTGGAAAATGGTGCATGGCTTTGTGAACAGGTGTAGGCACCCATGAATGCAAAAATTTTTGTCTGCAAACCCTATTTCACAAGAAATTGTTTGTGAAGATTAATTGTCACTTCAGCATTGCATTTGCTCTCGATGTGTGTGATCGGACTTTATAAGTGCCATAATAATATGTAAGATTCTTTCTTAATTGGATGGAGCATATTCATTAAATCATTGTTAGAGACAATGATACATTGTTGCTCCCATGGCAAATCAACCATGCAAAAGAGGAACATGGCGACCCACTAGATTTTGTCTGTTTATTGAGTATGATTAGTAAAACAAAGATATATGCTATGAGAACCCATGTTATAATATCATTTCAAGGAACATTCCATGTCAATGGACAAAAACCAGTCACATGCTTCATATTCAGGGCCACAAGTATGCTATATTTTCTTTTCAAACAGGATGCAACTAAAGTTGTCTGTATGATATGAGTTATTGTAGATTTGTTATTCTGGGAATAAAAATTGATTACTAAGACAAAACTTATGTAATGAGGAAGAGATTCTTAAGCATGAGGGCATACAAGTAGACAAAATATTGATAAAGGATTCAATGATCAAGGGTGGATGGCAGCATTTGATGGTAATTTTGCTGTTTGTTCATTTTAGATTTTAAAATCAATATATCAAGATGCAAGGTGGTGTTACATCCCTTAAAATACCTCTTTCAATTACAAGAATGAGCAACTTGTGAAAGTGATGGTGACAAAATTGATCTTGCAACAATACATGATACGGTGCCACGTAAACTTGAAAGAACATTATGCAGCATTTTACAGCTAGAAAATAGTATTTAGAACAGTAAAATTGATCGATTTTACAAGAATTTTTGGTAGAATTGACGTAATAAGAATTCTTAATTGCTTAAATTTATGTTGCTAGAATATCTTAGTTATTTGTCATTTGAATATTTATTGTTACATTTTTTTCCTTCAAAACTAGGATGGTTTCAAAGTCTATCTAAGATTAGGTGAGAATAAGATTCCAATCTAGGTTATGGTATGAGTGACTTTCACCCAGCCAATTAGTGCATTCGTGATCCCTATTGTGTCAAATCTTAATTCTATAATATAAATAATAATATTACCTTACATTATAACTAAAAGTAATTAAAATGCCATTCTTAGTGCAACATAATAAATCTCCTTAGAATATAAATTTTATTTTATGTATTAAAGCAAATTAATCTATATAAAAAGATGCTTAGGGCATCCATTACAAACACACAAAAGTTTTCTTGTGCCCATCAGAGCTAGCTAGGCAGCTTTATAGTTAATCACATCCTTGTATTATATCAAATCTTGTGGGCTAATGGAAATCTCCCTCATGATGTCTCTTAGGAGAATTTTTCGTAAGCACAAAATAGGAGGTCATAACATTACTCTTCGTAAAATATAATTAAATTATAAAATTCCATTATACCAAGGAAACAAAAATTGTATGGTTCATTTTTAAACCATGATACCCAATGTTCTTAATTTTCAGCATTGAACTTTTTCTTGTAACTTCTAGAGCTTCCAACAATCAGAAAATTTCTCCATTTGCTCAGGTCCAAAGAAATGATGCAATTCGAGAGGTCACAATCGAGACAAATAATCCAAGGACAATTACAAGCCATAATTCATTTATGACAGGATAAGATACAATACAAGCTGTCCACTTGGTCTCCCTCTCAAGTCCCAAAGATTAAAACTAAATTCTACAATCTAGACTTGAACAAGTACCCTCACAACCTGACCACAAAGATGACAGGGTGTTCCCCACCCTTCCCTCACACTACCATGCACCCGTCTTTGGGTTAAATTCCGAGTCCGATTCCCCCTCGCCGGCGAGCGGCGGCGACTAATGTAACAAGGAGAAGCGTCGGGGCGACACCATCGCGACTTTGTCGGTGGCCAATCCCATAATTTTGCCAAAATCCGGGGGGCAATCTGGAAACCCAGGCCCTCCGTGTCCAAGCCTGGCGACTCCCTCTATGCTCCCCGCGGCTTTTGAACGCGTCATTCCCTTTAGTTCCCATTCTCTCCCTTCTCTCTCTCTCTCTCTCTCTCCATTCCCACTCTCCTCAGTTAGTTCCACTTTCCAATCCTCAGGGAAATTTATACTTAATTTACCCCCTCTCTCTCTCTTCCCATATTCTCTCAAAATCTAATCTTCTATTTTTGCTATTGTTTTCCATCCTTGGACAAGACAATGTGGGGGAGGAAAAAGAAGCGGAAATCTCCATCTCCGACAAGTCCAGATTTGCTTTCCTTTTCTTGAAACTATTCGTGTTTATATCAGCAGTAGACCGGTCATTGGAGACGAAAAGATCGAAACAAGGAGAGGAATGCAGTTTTATTCCTGGCCGGAGGAGCGGAGGGTGACCATATCGAGCGTGGAATCTTGGGAGGTTATGAAGTTTAAGGGATCCAATCGACGTTTCTCCTACCGCTCCGTTCTGCCCAGCGTTCTCATAGCAGGGATGTTGCTCCCTTTTCTCTTCATTAGAGTAGCTTTTCTCGCCCTTGATGCTGGTGCTTCCGTTCGCCACCCCATCAGTATGTGATGCATCTCATCTTTATTCATTATTGTTGTCACATAAGGTATTAATTGTATTAAATTGTTTGTGCAAGAACTTATTTTTGTTTGTTAAATTGGAATCAGGTTGCTTGGGTTGGAGGTTTAGGCCAACGTTTCTGGGAGGAAGCGATGCATCGAGGGTGAGTTCGCTATTGCCATTATTTTTTTTTACCACGGTTGTATAGTTTAACCGCGGTCTGATTGACTTAAATGCCCTTGTGAGGTGGGGTACCTGTGGTTCTTGGTTGAGGGTAGTTTGGAGTTTTTATTTTTGTTTCTTTTTCTGGGCATAATTTGATTCCGAAATATTTATTTATATTTATAATATAATAGAGAGAGAAGGGGGTGGAGGGGACGGTCATCATCTTCTGGTATATTGATGAGAGAGGGCGGTTTCTACGGTCGAGGGAGTGCCGTGGAGGAGGAGTACAGGGGTAAAATTTGCAGCAGCGGCGACAAGTTATCTGCTGCCACGTGGCGACCAGAATAATTTGTTATTTTTGTCTGGTTGATTATTTTTAAAAGATATTGTAGGATCAGATGACATAATAGAAGTACCCAAGCTTTGGATTTCTGATCAAGTGGGTGGGAAAATTATTGCCTCACTTTTTATGGAAAGGTCGTTATTACATGCTCCTTTTATCTTTTTATTTTTTTCACTACTAAAGTGTTTCACTTTCAATTATTTGATTTGTTCTTGTTACATTCTTGGCTTTAATCTGATGTCTATACTTACTGTGGTTAGCAGGAATTTGCGATGGAATTGAGAAGAGTCTATGTAGAAGGGGCAGCAAGAGGAGGTTACATAGACGAAAAGGTGACGGAAGCTGCCCCGGATTCGTTGGATGATTTGATAGCAGAATTGAGCTCTTCCTCTTCCTATCAACAACTTGACATCAAAACATTCGTGTTAAAGACCAAGGCCATGGTATGTTATTTCCTTAAAATTCTCTTAATTGGATATTTGATGTATACTGAATCCAAACCTTTAATGAAATAGACCCTTTTGGCTCCACCCGACCAATTTTTCTAGATAAGATCCATCCCTTTAAGAGGTAGAACTCCTAAATCTCACATAAGAAGCTATCCAATCAGCAATAATATAGATATGAGTTGCCTTAAAATGTCTCAACATGATGATGAAGCATTTCAAATCTTCCAAGACAGAGTGGATATCATCATAAGTAGTCTATAGTCTTGAGATCCAAGTAGTGACTAATCTGGAAAGATGGTTAAATGAGTTGGCATGCTGGTTCTACTAGGCGTGTCCCAATCAATTTTCCTTTCCCTATGGTCCACCACCCAAGCGCCCCTTTTTGAGCAAAATAAAATACAAAGTAACTAGTACAAAGTCCGTTATACGTGGAAGATAGAGTCGCATGACACGTGCCGTTGGTTCAGCTACATTACCGGACCGACGTACCATCATAACTCCGGAAATAGGATCACGTCTTGTGATCCAACACAACCAGTGGTTGCAGTGTGTGTCGGATGGAGAGCATGATTTATTCTGGGCAAAAGCTATCGGGACCTTATCTGTGGCAGCATGGAATTATGAGTGCAGGAGTTAAATTATTTGACATAGTAGACTGTAGTCTGTACTCGAGTTTGCCAGTTTGATTAAATTCGCCCGAGATGACACTGCAGAGCCCCCAGCCGTTGGGTCATGTGATATTATTGTGGCATGAATCGATTACTTGATTTGCTCCATCAGGTAGTCCAGGTATTTAACTCGGGGACCATCAAAATTATTTGCCACCAATGAGGCTAACCTGTCTCTTCGTCTGTGATGTCACGTGGATGGAGATTGGTTATGACCTATCCCAGGGGTGTCTCCGTTAAATTGCCCCTGTACCGTCCTGTCAGGATGAAGCGGGATGCCATTTGTAATACTATTGGTGCCCCATGGCATGTTTAGGAGGCGAAATTATTGGTCAGAACAAATCTTACACCACCCAACAGTAAACTAACACATCATTCAAAAAATTATTTTTTTTTTATTTAAAAATAATAAAAATAATTTTTTATCTAAAAATTTTAAACAAGCATAAATAATAGTGTATCATTTTTTTTTAGATAGTGTATTAGTTTGTTATTGGATGGTGTAAGATACATGTGATAGATTTGTTCTATAAGAAATTATTGGTTACAACAAGTCTATCACGTGTATCTTGCACTATCCAATAATAAATCAACGTACCATCCAAAAAAATAAAAAGATACATTGTTATCCATACTTGTTTGAATTTTTAAATAAAAAAATTATTTTTACTATTTTAATTAAAAAAAATTATTTTTTTGGATGATGTATTAGTTTGTTATTAGATGATGCAAGTAATGTGGTAGGCTTGTCCTTACCAATAATTTCTCATTTAGGAGGAAGACATTGCTTAACCAATGTTAGTTTAACTAGTTGGCATCTCTCAGGATGGTGTGTGGTATTTATTTGGACCAGGTCCAATAGACCACAGCAAATCCCACGGTGGATAACACGCCACATCACCCTTTCACTGTGTTATCCACCGTGCATATGCTCCCAGATTTGCCCTGGTCCATTTGGACCTGGTCCATGCAATAATTTATCCAGGACAGTTGTAGGACTCGGACACCGATGATGGCATGGTAACAATTGAGTTGTGGGAAAGTGGCCAGTATTTAGAGGCCTACGCGGAAATTTCAAGTAGGACGATATAGGGACATGGAGATGTTCGTTCTATTGGTCTATAGCCCAATGGGCTCGCTGGGCTGATGGGATAGAGTTGAGCTCTGGGCTAAAACTTAACTCATGGTTGTTGTTTGGGCTACGTTGCCAGTCCATCAGAGCTCATGCAATGATATATGTTTTGTGGAAGTCCTAATTTTTTTGTAAACGTCATGTTGGTCTCAATAAGTAGTTCAAAAATTTATTTCAGTGATATATTATGATTTTGTCCAACTTGTCTAACATCATTTCTGGGCTTCGTTGACAGAACTTTCATAAAAACAATGAACTAGTATGACATTTTATGGACATGAACCAGATGAAATCCAGCTTGTATTATGGGTTTCTTTTTCTTGTGCACAAATGGACAGGCTTTGCTTATCTAGTAGTGATTGTATTTACTTCAGGCTTAGGCATAGTGCAAATAATCTTGAACTCCTACTTCGTCAATGATTTTGCTGTAAACTCGAACCATGAGAGCCCTGACTGTAATCACCCTCTGTCTATGCCAATATGAATCAAAGTGGTACCCATTGAAAGGTTGTCCGGGGATGATCGGTCTTCGTTGCACTGCATGTTCCAGACAATTAAGAACCAGTCTAGCAGTATACAAATTGCAGACAGATTTTAAAATAGAAATATTTATCACTGAATTATGGACAAATTTTTGAGTTACTCTTGCATAATCAAAGTGACCGAACAACATACAATTATGACAGATTTATGATTCATTCATCAATTATACATGATAAATCAATGCATTGTCTGTATATCAGTTTTGCTATGTGCTGTTGGTGATGGTGGTGGTTGTTTTGCTGTTGTTTATCATTCTTGTCTCTTCGATGCTTGTTTTAACATAAATTAATATAAGATACTTCAGTAATGTTACAATTTTCAATTTATTTAAGTTTTAGTTATCCATACATTTTTGTGCTGAACTTTTGGCAAATTCTCTGTATATATTCCCCCACCTTCCAAGAGTCAGCTATTGTAGGAAATGATTATCTTGAAAGAAGAATGTAACCCTTTTCTCTTTCCTGTCGGTAGTATCAGCAATGAAACTGTGTTTAGTTTTTGTGTACCTAACCAATATCTTGAGGTCTTTATATCAATTTGAGTGCTGTAAACTTAAAGTTGTTGAACTTGAACTATGCCTTGGTTCCGGTTTCCTCAATTATGCTTTCTAAACTTGATCTGATTAGTTATGTTCATTCTTATTATTTAGCAGTTTGTATATCTAATGAACTACATATTCCAAACAGCTTATGAAGATGGATCACAAAGTCCAATTGGCAAGGCTCCAGGCATTGTTCTATGGGCACTTGGCTTCCATTGGGATCCCAAAGAGCTTGCAGTGCCTCAGCCTGAGGCTGACAGAGGAGTATCTAGCGAATGCCATAGCCCGATCTTCGCTTCCACCACCTGAATACGCCTCCTGCCTGACCAATGACTCCTACATTCACTTTGCCCTTATAACCGACAATGTCCTTGCGGCTGCCGTTGTTGTCTCCTCCACCGTCATAAGTTCTGCTGATCCTGAGAAGATAGTGTTCCACATCATTACTGATAAGAAGACCTACGCTGCAATGCATGCTTGGTTTGCCCTCAACCCTGTCCCTCCTGCAATTGTGGAGGTCAAAGGCCTTCATCAGTATGACTGGCCTGACCATGTGAATGATATGGTCATGGGGACAGTCGAAGAGATCCATCAGAGTTCATCAGCCTATCAATACTTCAGTAGAGCAGATGAAGAATATGGAAGACTTGAAGCATTGAAACCAAGCACATTTTCGGTCCTGAATTATCTGAGGATTCATCTCCCAGAGGTAAAACAATCTCATACACGGTACATACTTCTGATATTTGAATCATTGCAACATTAGAACTGATTGTTAGTGATTGTGATAACCAGCTGTTTCCGAAGCTAGGAAGGGTGATCCTTCTTGATGATGACATCGTGGTGCAGCGAGACTTGACCCCTTTGTGGGATTTAAATCTCAATGGGAATGTCCTTGGTGCAGTTAGCGCACAAGTGAGTGATGAAGGGGGCGACAGACATTGCATCGAGAAGAAACTTAGTGACTATCTAAATTTCTCGAATCCTATGATATCTTCGTTAGCATCAAATGGAGATCAATGTGCATGGTTGAGTGGCATGACCATTTGTGATCTTCAAGCATGGCGATGGACCAATATAACACAGGCCTACCAGCACTGGCTTCAACATGCAAGTTCTTATCTTCATCAACATGTTTTTATTGCCTTAAGAAGTTGCTATAGCTAAGAATGGCCTTTACTCAAGCTGTTGTTTTGGTCATGCAGAACCGTGAGTCTGGATTTGTGCTGTGCCAAATGGGATCACTCCCTCCAGCCTTAATAGCTTTCAATGGCCATGTACACCCTATCGAACCTTCTTGGCATCTGTCGGGATTGGGTTCAAGAATGCCTGCTCCTGAGCTTTTAGAATCTGCTGCTGTTGTTCATTTCAGCGGACCACGGAAGCCATGGCTTGAGATTGGGTACCCAGCACTGCGAGAACTGTGGAGAGCCCACCTCAACCACTCCAATGAGTTCATAAGGCACTGTAGAGTTGTGAAGTGAAGGTATATAAGGGAAGAATCTCTTTCTGATCTCAACTACTGTTTGGTTAGCTTATTTGATTACATAGAACATGGATAGTTCAATTTCATTTTGGTAGGCAGAGCTAACAGACTAGAGCAGAGGGAAGAAGGTATTTCCTTCAGTCTTTGCTCAGGCTAGCTTCGTATACCGATTACTTGTAAGAGTGAAATTTAGCCAACTTGTAAATAAGGATGGAGAGGCCTAATGACCCCTTCATTGATATATATACAAGAATACCCAATGCACCTTTATAAGATCTTCATCTATGTTGAGGTGGAAACGTTCAACTGATAGTAATCTTTTTGTTCATGTACTCAAATGATGATTGATATGAAGATTCCATTGTGATCGAATGACATTCTCATATGCAGGCTTTTTTTTTTTTTTTTCCCTTCAGTGCAAATTTGTATTCAGCTTGTGTAGGGGAAATATTATGCAAGCCACTAATCACCCTTCTGATTGCAAGGGTTTGAAGTAAGTCCTGGGAAACCAAGAAGAAAAGAAAAAGAAAAACATAAAGTGATGGGATATGCAGTTTTTGCATATAGAGCTTAGATAGCTCTGTTACACATTATCAACTTTCTATTCATAAACGGGATCTAGTAATCAACTATTATTGTTATCTACGTTTTGATGGTTTATCATGAGATTGATTTGTCAGTTTGTTTCTTTCCATTCTCCATATCCTCTTCCTGATCTTAATCAATTAAAGTATTGGTCAAATTTTTGAATAAAGATATGATAACCTGCATGCTATCACTTTTTAATACATGTCATCCAAACACCAACTGAAATACTTCTGAACCAAATAAACTGCTAGGTTTGAAGAAGGACCAGGCTTTATACAATCACAGCTAGCTTTAGTCCTATTAAGGTGGCGCTGAAGCTTTGCTTGTAAAGCAATTAAACAAAGTAATTGTTCAGCTGAGCCACTTAAGCCAGGCCTCTGCTTGTTTTCTTACGAAATAAGCTAGTATAAGCAACTTGCTGAGATTAGTCTGAATCCTCAAAATGATGAGCTTAGTCTGAGATTTTCATAAACAGCTTGATTCATTCAATATCACATGGGCCACCATAATCTGCTTGGCGGTACAAACTTTACAACCATCGATGACCAATTTATAAGACCAAATCAGATGTATTCTGCTTAATGATACAAGTTTCATCGGGCACACTGAGATAAGTTGTGAAATCTGATTTCACGAATTTTTTTCCATCCTTTTGAACATAATAGGAGCGTTGTTGTGGTATAGAGGGAAGGACTTTATTAATCCCATATTAGTTGTAAGTCAAGGAAGACTCTAGCTTATAAGGAGGGAATCATCTTTCCCACGTAAGAGGTCTTTTAAAGAGATAAAACCGTAAGGCCCATGGGCCAGAGCGAACAATTTCTCATGTGCCGAACTACGAGCCCTTAACTGTAACATTGGCGACTACAACAAGTGCTATTAATCAGAATCATCTGTTTAAATAATTGGAAAATACCTAAGATTTGAAAACAAAATGGGGTGCAATCGCTGAAACATAACAAGGTTTGTTTTACATTATTGTAGTGAGATGGACAACCTACTAGTCTATGACTAATCATACCGTTGGGGGAGAACCATTTTCTCACCTAGCCTAACTCAGCCTTTGAACAAGGAGGTGTCTCACTACTTCTATATGCCCATTACGCAAACAGCCAAAAAGCTTAACATTGGGATTATGTTATTAAGGAAGAATGGGAGGAGTTGCCAGAACCAAGAAGTTTCTATTGATATCAGAGACCTTTTTTATAGGGCCCTTGCATGGAGGATTCTAAATGACTAAATAGTTCTTCAATCAAGCCTACATGCTGACATGGGGGGTAGACCGACCTGGAGCTCGAATACTGACCGATCTTAAAATAGAAGATTCTAAATACATTCGAATTATCTTAGATTTGACCGAGACCCCACCTCAGCATCTCACTAACGACCAATTTGCTTGATTGATAGCTCAATCCTACAAAATCTCAAAAAATCTTGGAACAAATTTCCTTCAACTAAGGCATGTGGGCTGAATTATTGCACGTAATGCTTATAGATGATGTGCATAATTGACACCATGATGTGCACATGCATTTAATGTGCATAATAAATGCCCACGATATATAGTTAAGTAGGTGTAGATTCTCAATTTTTTTTATCAAACTTTGCAGTAACGATTGACTTCTCTTGTTCTATATAAAAGGAGAGAGGGGGCCTTAAGATAAGCCTTTTTCTTAGAGAAAAAGTGCCCTCACTCTCATCATCTTTCTCATTTTCTATTATTTTCAGGCTTTGGCTAATTTAAACATCGGAAGATCCTGCATCGAAAAATCTACGACGAGTGTGAATTTTTTTTTTTTAGGAACTCTAGATGAAGACGCTCCAATCCATCACCAGACCTCAGTTTGGTAAGAGACTGATCTAAGCCACACCAACCCGGGGTTGTGCGGCAGCACGTACAAATCAAACTAATATTGTTGTGTAAAGCTAAACATGAAGCATCCATTAGCACTGCTTTCTTAGCTAAATAAATTTTAAGCTAAACATTATTGTCTTTTTTTCTCCATTGAGTTTGACTATAAACGCCTCAAGCACTTCCCCACACGGCTTTATCCCTCGTAACGGGGTTGGTTATACCTCCTTTTCGACATCAAGTTATTAAGACGCATGGAGAATTTTGTCGTATTGGGAGCCCGTCAACATCTTATGTTGAGATCGAAGAACGCTATTAAGATTCTGGTTTGCCAAACACAGTCTTAGAAGGAAGAGAATTAGGAGTGCCAGTCACGTAAGCTAAATAGAACCAATTTTTCAAACTTGAGGATAAGGATGGGGTCGTTTTCGGGGCTACGTGAGGCTTAATTTGGAATCCACAGCTTATTGGAGGATCGGTTTGCCCTCATTTGTTGGGAAGAAAATGGGGAGGTAAATTCGAGTAGGGGCTCTTTGGATAAGCTCAATGTTTTAATATCATATATCCGAGTTTTATGTGCATTTATTTATCATGCATTACTTGAAGTATTCAAATGGAAGAGGATAGTGCAGAGTGTTAGGTAGAAGAAAAGTGATACCATTACTAAAGTTCTTGTATTATTGGTGGGGTAGGGCTCAACTGCAAATAGATCACCTAGCAATGTTTTCATACGGTGGTCTATGAATGCTGTCTTTGTTGCCATCTGGAATCATCTGGAAGAATGCTCTTTAATCCTGTGTGCCGAAGCAAAGCTCTTCTTCAACCTTTGGTTTTTTGTCACCCTTCTAGAGAGGCGTGACGATTTTTCTCCTGATGAGGTGGTTTTATAGTTATAGGGCCTGCTAAACCAACCAAATTAAGGAGACTAGCCATGTGGCATTGCTTCTTTAGCATTCAGGTTATATCTTCCATGCAAAAGAACGATCCATCTATTGTTATGATATTGACAATTGGACCATGCTCTATAAAAGTCTCAAAGTATTCCAAATTTCTCCATTCATTTGCTTGCACAGGTCTTGAAGCGATCATTGCACAATCCAATAGTAGGTTCGTATCGAGGAAGATAGATCCTGGGACACGGTCTCTATCTGCTCTTTTGCACCTTGACCAATTTACAAAAGAGAAGCAATTCAGGAAATTAGGTCCGAACTAAATAAAGATCAGGAATGTCATCTCTAGGATTTTATTTATTTAATTTTTCTCATTCCAAAATTAAAGGATTAGAGCCATGAACTATTTAATTTAGCTTTGAAAAATAAAGTATATAATCTGAAACACCCTTTGACAACAGGGACTTGAAGTCATGATAATTACACAGCACCATTTCATTATGCTGGGTTCTATTAGACCTTCAATGAGGAAAGCCTAGCACAATAGAAATATATATTTGCTCAATGAAAATATTCAGAATCAGGTTCAATATACTTGTGAGTCCTTGTAAAATTAGGATTGGATACTGTCATGTTTGAATTCAGCAACTTGATGCCAAATAGCAGTATCCCACTTGGGTCAAATTCCACTTGCACTTATGGTTTTGAGCATGGACCGCGTTATTATTTCGTAGGAATACATATTTCACTGTTTTATTTTGAGTATTATATTAAGGAAAATGTAACTATTATTGTTCACCCCTCACGAAACGAGGGAATTATGGTTCGTTTCGAATTAAGGGGCCAAAATGAAAAATTTCCACAGAAGCCCATGTTTCCGATGGACGAGGGTTGTACCTTTCGCACGAAAGAAGGTCTCACCTTCGTTTGTGCGAATCCACCGTTGGATCATCCACTGATCCCTTTGAGATAAATGACGGAGTTTGGAAGATTTCTTTAGTGGGTGGTCGGTGATCCAATCGCGGTGGATTCGTACGAAGGAAGTGAAAGATACAACCCCTATCCGTTTCCCGGGCACCACATCTCACCCCGATTTTTTATTTTTTTCTCAGAAGGCGGAGGAAGTTGCTCTCCACCACACCCCCACACACCCGCACACCCCAACGATTTATTATTTATTAATGTCGTAGTATATATGTACAGAATGGTGGGACCAATTCCATATGGTTTTGTGTCCTCCATAGTTTTGAGGACCACCGATTGGGTTAGGGTCAACATTAAAATACAGTGCTATTAAATTCTTAAGAACAATCCGACATCCCTTATGACTCCGATTGGATCTTCCGTTTAAAAATATGATTCTGTTGCTCAATGACGTCAATTATTAGATTGTATAATATCTATTTTAAAATTTATATAGATATAAAAAAAAATAAAATATTTTGAAATATATGTAAGATGCAAACAAACAGTTGATACTGCAGAAAAAGAATAATGATCCATTTGCACGAAAGATACGATCCGAACTCATCCCTTACATCCTCAAAACTTGAAGACATTGCATGTATGAGTATGCTGCATGGTGTTGCCAATGATGTAAGTCATGTAATTTTTTTTCAATTTTCGCTGATCAAAGATGAAGAATCTATGACCGAGAATATTGAGAATGTTTACTTTCATTCTGGAGCCTTTCATGTTACTTATTCCAACGGTGGATATATTGTTGATTTGAAAACCCATATATATAGTTGCCCTTGATTGGGAATTTTGTGGTGGTTGTATGTCAATATTTTTTTCCTTTTTTTTTTTGGTAACCATATCAATGCTCTTTCAAAAGTTGGGTTCAATAATCAAAAGAGGGGGAGAAGAAATTAACGTGGATACATCGGTTTACCATGATAGTCAGCAATGTCACTATTTAGCATGCATCCATCACCAGGAAAAACTAGGGTTTATTAATTCTCCAGAAAGAAAACTTCAACCGTTTGCATTTGATCAACAATTATTAGATGCCTAGATGCTTACCACATCAAAATCCTGTGGGTTGTATGATGCGTTCATGCGCATAGCATGCACATATAATTGCCTTTGTGCGGTTTCATAACTGTGGGCTGAGTTGGCGCCCCGGACATTTAAATCAAAGGTAAATGAGTAACGTTATTCACAATCTCTATGACTTTGTTGCTTAGAAGCTTTTCTCCAAATTATAATTCTCCATGTCGGTCGTATGTATCAGATGCCCCGCTAAATTAATCAAGCTAATGGAAATGCTATTTGACCGAATTAAGTACCCCACAAAAAAATGCATCCAAAATCAATTTTTTTCTGCTGTCTAGAGAGGAAAAGATTTATCTTCCTTCATAAACCAGTCATCATGCCCAACCATGTCATGATCTAAAAGCAAATAGATTTGTGCTATTGGTTCATCCTTTTTCCTCATATAAGTTATACTTATTACTACTACTCCTACATAGTAGTAATTGGCGACATGAAAGCCTATGCAGATGTTGTGTGGCGCCGTGCCTGCCGTTGACGTAGTGTGTATGGATGTGGACAACTTGGAGGTCACACGTGGTGCTGACGCATAGGTGTAATACTCTTTGGCGAGTTTAGACTGAGTAGTTTTCACCTAAAATCAATTCCAGTCAAAAAGTTCCGTTCCAGTCGAGAAGCCTAGAGAAAAATAATAAATTAAGAGGCTAACCAAGGTGACCAAATTTTAACAGACGGAAGTGCCCAATATTCACCCCTCTAAGATGAACCACTCTCCCTTTAACGGCACAACACCTGAGAATCACATGGTAATTTTCTTTTGAAGTCGTTCATGCCGTCAATCCATCTCTCACGTGTACCAAAGGAGCATTAAGCTTGTTTATAAGTAAAGGAAAACCCGTTGAATGGAAGCCGTGGCAGTACGATTATAGTACTGCTTCCTTCCCTTTCTTCCCATAGACATCTACAACCTTAATTAAAGCAGAAATAAAGTTATTAATTGACCCGAAAAACTCGCTGAATGGAAGCATTTGCTTGCTTCCTTGCCTTCCCATAGTCAATAAAAAGATTAAAACTTTAAACCAAATTGAAACAAGATCCAATTTTAAATTCAACCAAAAATTCAAAGGGTGCAGCTTGAAAATTTCCATTGCCCCTTCAAATGAGACAGAGAGATTCTATACGCTTTATTCCGTTTCAAAACTTGTGTTACATCTCCTCACGCTTCTACGTATACTTTCTTCCTAAACACATTGTAAAAATAATTGATAACAATAATAAAAGGATACAAGTCTTGACTTGAACCATTCCAAGTATCGATGGTATGAGCGAGGAAAAATTAATCAATAGAATACAAAGTTCCCCACTTATTTCTTTGGATTTATGTATGCTAATATTGTTATCTCTCGAGGAATCCGGTCATCCGAAGGATGGCGTTCCTGACTTGGTAAAGATCCCGTCCTTTGAGCGTCCTGCCTTTGCCGACGCACACCGAGAACGCCATCTTCTCCGTCGACGTTCTTCGGGCCACAATGATGTGAGGTGGAGTCCTCTCACCGCCGCTGCCGCTGCCGAAATCGTCGTCGTCGTCGTCATCTACATCCTCGCTATTGTGGTAAGAATCGCGGTAGTTGCACCGCGGCGCCCACGAACGACTTGCACCAACTCCGGCCATGGGGATGACGACCGGAGCCGACTGCTTCCGTCGATGTTGCTCTCGGGTGGATGGTTGCTTCTCCGAGACCGTGTCGTCGTCGTGCTCGCCGTCGGGCCACAAAATATCGGTCTCCTGGAACTCTTCCATGGTCTCCGGCTAAGAGGTCTTTGGTGGGGAATTTATAGGGGTTTTGGTGGGATGGGGGAGTTGGAGTCGTCGTGAGCACACTTGGAGCTAACATGGCGTCATCGATCCGGTGGGAGGAAGGGTTTGAGTGCGGCATCCGGCGCCATGGTGACGCAGCGTGGGCCCCGGCTCTTAGGTTGGGCCCACCTCGCTCCTGAGAATGTTCACCGCTGCTTTGCTTCATTGGTTAAGGATTAAATAATTGGTTGAAGGGAATCTTCTTGGTGATTCCCACATGCTAACGTTTCCAAAAAGATTGTTCCCGACGTGGTCTTTTTTTAATGTTTTTTGTGGGTTGAACCTGCCGCGCTTGTCAATTCTTGACTAGGTTCGCAGCTCATGTCCTTGTAACGATGAGGTTTAAATGTCGTAATTGGGCTGTTAATAGTCCAGGCCGAACGGTATAGTGGACCCTAGCCCAGAAATTGCACTCCCCATTGTAAACAACTTTCTTGATTTGAACCTTGCGGAGATTTTTTTTTTCCAAGTATTTGATTCAAATAATTATAATCGTTGATGCTCCCATTGATGTTTTGGAAAGAAAAAGGAAAAAAAAAAAAGGCCGACTTCAGTCTTATTGCTTGGAGTGGGCATGGGTCTTGGGAAACCTGGGTATGTACCAGGACGTCGACCAATTTGTTAGGTCAAAGCATGTTAAATTATATATGTGTCTCAGTTAGGCCTTTTTTTGAAAAAAAAAAAAATTGACAATGAGATTTATCTTATAATAATATTTTATTTATTTATGTTTAAGATTTCAACGGCTAATCCCCATCTTTTCTATCCTATACGCATTCCATCTCTCGAATCAACCGAGCATGGACTAACATGGTGGGATGATTGTGGTTTTAGGAGGACATGTTGGCATTGGAAGGGAAAATTGGATATTGTCGTGCAGCTAAGAAACTTGCATTTGAAGATATTGATCAGTGAGGAAAGCTTTTCATGAAGAATGTTTGGGCAAAAAAGGAAAAGTGTTTATTGGACTTTGTCAATTGTATTTGGAGCTTATATCCCTTTAAGAAAACAATCCAAAGTGAACTTTCAAATGGGAGGTCATCTATTAACTTCCTAGCTCCCAAGCTTATTTGGGAATTGTAACCAGCCAACAGATTTTGACGCAATTTTTCAGAAATGGGACTCTTTAAGTTCCAGCTTCACACATTTTTGTTTGGCTGAGTGCATCTTCTCTTGTTGCCACCTCATTCAAACTTTTCATTTACAAATCCATGAATGATATCTTAGAGACAATCATCTTTTCGGCTTCTAAGTAAGGTAGAGTTGTCACTATCCATATCAAGGCACTGTTTGACAACTGAATAACACCATGGTCATCTTAGAAAAATGGATACCTGCCACGTCACCTTATAATTAACTTTGCTTAAAGCCAACAAACTGGAGATAAACAACAAGGCATGCACCCGCAACTTGTTGCAATGGATTGAAGGTTGAATGTAGCCATAACCATCACTTTATCCAAATATTATCAGACCTAGCCTAGATCTTAATTTGTTTCTCGGTTCTTAATAAAAAAACGTTGTTGTCTAAGTGTCGGTTAACCTGATCGTGATAGTTATCAGCAAAACGTTTTATTTATTAGCATATAACAAATACTTAGATTTTTTTCTTTTTTTTTTTCAAATTCCAGTTCATATGCCCAAAATCTCTCATGACATCACTCTTCTCAAATCACTACTGACTTCATCTCACAGGTGTTTGGGGAGCATGCATGGTAGTTTTGTAGTTAATAGAAAACATAGTTGACGAGTGACTCAAATTACGAAGATAGGATATTTAGAAAAAAAAAAATTAGAAATCCTAGTCGCTCAATCTCCAAGGAGATTTTAATGCATTATTTAAGGCAACAAGTACAATTATATTAAGCAAATTGAGGACGAGAGCAGAAGACTGTTTTCATAAGAAATCAGGAGTCTAATGATTGCATGTTAACACTTTTTTTTTTTTTTTTTTTTGAAATCTAAAAATGTGTTTGCGTAGCAACCAAGTGGCTCGTCCAACTCGGCGCACCCCACGGCCCCTGCCCCGGTTGCGATCCCTTTAGCCTTCCGACACCGCCCAAAGGAATCTTGGACACCGGTAGCAGTCTTTAGCCCGTGTCTCGTTAGGTGCCAACTGCCAACTCTTTTCGTGATCCAAACTCTATTAACTCCTCAAAGTCTCCTTAATTCCGTTTCTCAAGCAACATATAACCAATGGCAATGGAAAAAAACAAGCAATCAAAGAATCAAAGAAGGAAATGGTGTATCCACGCACGCTAATTACTTCATGGCACAGCTGTCCAGCAACACAAGACCACACACTTGGACATCTTATAGCTCAGCTAGAAGCCTACGGTCCACAGTAAACCATTCATGGCATTTTGAAGGAAAATGACCTCGCTTGCAATGATTGAACATGAGACATGGGAGCCGTTCTTTTGTTCAAGGGAAGACTTGGTTGATGGTTATCTCTTTTATTTGACTTGAGAGCACCACACGATGCATGGAGTCCTTCTTATAAATGTTTCAGAGAATATTGATGGAGCTCTTCCATCATTGGTTATGGATTTTTCGCTTTTGCTTTAGTTGCTTTCCTTCTAGAGTCATCCGATAATGAGAAGGGATGGCACTGAAACCATTCTGCTTATAATACAAGTTCGTAGGTCTCCATCTATCAACACCGCTCGGTTTATCCATTTTTTGGACTATTCTTGATATTTGTTCCTGATCAAAGTTTTCAATTTTGTTTCATTCTTCTTTTCCTAGAAAACGATTTTTTGGCGTCACCCATGAATGCAGAAAAACATGAGAGAACATTAGATGTGGCGTTTAGTCAAATGTATTATTAATCAACATAGTGGGAGTTTATAGGGACCTTCATCGCTCCTTGGTTTGTTACATCCATTTCTATTTTTATTTTCCTAATAATATCTGAAAGCTGGTAGTTGTTTCATGATGGATGCTATACATACAATTCTTGCATGAAATCGGTTAGGAATTAACATTGGTGATTTCTGTCCTTTGGTTCGATGTTTCAGAGGAAGTAGGATGCAATTTAACACTTCACCTTGTCACATCACTTGTCTTGGCGTCTCCTTAGCAGCTGAATAAATTAACCGTTTAAATGCTCAAGCTAGGCGCACATTGGTTGTGATTACATTCCTTTTTTTATCGAAAATTATTTAAGGAGTTTAAAAACAACCAATTAATGCGCCACAAACCTAGCATGCGGTCATAAATGATGCCATGCTATCTAATCACAATTTCACATATCAGTAACTCTTTCTTCTAGTACATAAATCTTTTTATTTTACTCTTATAGCCTCTAGCACATAAAACTATAATGACAGCAAACCAACATGTAGCCGCCATGAGCAATCATGGTTGTCCCAAATAGTCCTAACATTTAAACCTTGATCAGTTGCTAAAAAGTAGGGGAAAAGAAGACAAATTAGATAGAAAGGAAAGGGAGACCTATCCATGCTCCAATTATCCAAGTGTAGAATTTGGGAGTGCACCTTTCAAGAATCAAATCCAGAATCATTAGTTGTGTAAGTAGAGCACTACGGTCGCTTGCTTAAGCACCAATTCACATTAGTTAAGA
This sequence comes from Elaeis guineensis, assembly GCF_000442705.2. Taxonomy (NCBI): domain Eukaryota; kingdom Viridiplantae; phylum Streptophyta; class Magnoliopsida; order Arecales; family Arecaceae; genus Elaeis; species Elaeis guineensis. The sequence continues at coordinate 7,105,298 of NC_025998.2, read as the reverse complement.
TGGATATTCTTGTTCAATATTTCAAGATTAGAATCAGTATTGAAGGAAGATAATATTTTGAATTAGGATAATGTTTTCTTCTTTAATTTAGAATAATTGTTAAAAATAAAAATAGTGTATATGTACGTCAATATAGTTTTGTGATGTATTAGCTCGTCTTTTCCTCAAAACTATCGCTATGATGGGACAAAAAGCATGCTGTAGAGTCGAGATTTACGCATCTACTCAATGTGACAATTGATGATGTCCCTATAATTGCATTTTTGCACTTGCACCTAATTGGCCTTCATACTAAATAATTGAATGGGTGAATATTAATACCTTAATAATACTCCATCGACTTGTGTGTTACTAAGTTTGGACGGATAAAAGTTCATGACATTCATTTTAGTTATAGTATTTGATTTTCTTGATTATCAATAGTAATGTACATTAAGTACCAGACTATCCGATAACTCGTAATAATTGATGACAATGAATCGAACGACAAACACTAGTCAGTGGATCATAGCCAATAATCTTCTGAGTTATAACAAGGCTGTGAAACAATACCAACATGATGTGATTTTGCTAAATTCTCGTTCAAACTCTGTCAGAGTCACCAGATAATGCCAAGTTTCATTCAATCAGTGAGCAACTTAGAAACCTTTCATTTGCTTTTCAGTGCTTTTGGGACCTCAAACTGCGGTAACTTGGTATGTTGTCCTTCCCTTATTTATTGGAGGCCAAGTCTTTCTCACCCCAATCAGACAACCAAAGCGAACACTGAACCACGCTGGTACACGTTAAATCCTCCATTGGCTTAATTTGCGGCCTTCTGGACCTGAGCTCTAAGTGGCATGATGCCGACGTTTTCCTCTTACCGGCCCGCCTCCAGGACCAGAAGTTCGGCGGAGGAAGGTTTCACAAACAACACCAAACACACAACCGGCTAACTTCCCATAATACTTCTCCATTTACTTCCCATAACTCTTCTCCATAGAAAAAACTAAAGACCTTGATCATATCAAGGATAACTTTTCTACATGAATGCAAGCCCATCATGTGTGACAACAACTAAAAAGAGTTCAGATTCTTTCAGCTGGTTCACCATTAAACCTGAATGGTCTAGTTCTCATTCACTATCTGGTGTGTTGCAGAATTGTAGATGATTGTCTTGGAATCAGGATTATTCCAAAAAAGATTGTAAAATATTGCTGAACATTTGAATTATTTATTTTCCCTCAATAAAGCCAGATAGAGAGGGCTCTTGCCCCTTCTATATTGTAAAAAAATATATATATATACTTTGACTTGAGAAAAGGGGAACCATTTTTTAAAAAGAATATTTTGTCCATTAATTTGATTTTATTACAGTACTTGAATTAGTTTGTACAACGACACGACATAGAGCTCGCCATTTTTTTTTGCTAGCTCTCGCTCTCTCTCATTACGGTCTGGACCCTCGAGGCGGACTCTATCCCTCGAGGTAGCCGGTCATCCGGAGGACGGAGTCGCGGACGTGCCTCAGATCCCGGCCCTTGAGCGTCCGCCCCTGCCCTGAGCACAGCGAGAACGCCACCTTGCCCACCGTCCTGCTGCGGGACACCAGAACGTGCGGCGGGATCAGCTCCGCGGCCCCCTCTTCGTCCCCCAGGCTCTCACCCGCGCTCCCCCGCCTCGCCCTCGGTATCTCCACCGGCGCCGCCGATGCCGCCCTCTCGGCCCGCTCCCTCATCCTCTTCGGCGACGTATAGCCGTTGGATCCTCCCATCGGACGGTCGTGGTTGTCCGGCCACATCACGTCCGCCTCGTAAAGCTCTTCCATCGCACCGCCAATTATTTGTCGAATTCTCGCCTCTATTGGAGGAGCGGATACGCGGGGTGGCGTGGTGGGGAATTTATAGCCGCTTGGGCCTAGCTTCCGCTGTCGTATCAAACACACACTTATAATGGAGGTGCATGCGTGACGTTGGCTTAGGGGCCCCACCATGTGGTGTGGACCAATTTTCACCGGCCACGTGTCCTATTTGTCCTATATGGACATATCCAAAGGACCTTAAAATAATTGGAAGCGTAGATGTAGCATCTTTGGACCATAAAAAAAGTTGCACTCATAAAATGTAAAATGGATTAGAGCACATAGATCCATTGGTTGGCCACTTGTTTCAGAAGCTGAGAGGGTTACCCTCGCATCTTAAGTCATGAATTGTTGATTAATTAAATAAACATGAGGAGAAGGGGATAACATGTGGAAGAAGGGAGGTATAATGAGGGGGGGAAAAAAAAATCTAATAATAAGAAAAGAGTTGTTCACCATGGAATGGAGGGGCTCTTCTGAATGGAGTTGGGTAAAGTCAGGTGGAGGTACCGTGGGGGTCATGCTCATTTGCATCGAACCAAGCGACGACACGTGTTTGCATGCAATGGCTTTTACAAGATATTTAATAACATCAAGTAAGAAGAGCAAAAGATAGAAGCAAGAGTAAGGAAGAGAATGGAGGGGTCGCCATCAACTAGCTATATGGGGGTCGCTTTTCTTCACCCGTTTGGGACCACCAAATTATATCAAAGCTTATCCGCTAGCTTAACGTGTAGGACCAATGCAAGAGGGGACGTAGGATGAAAGAACAGAGCATCTAGTGTAAGGCTTGGAGTTTGATTTCTGCGTTGGTCTCTACAAAACTACACATACTTTAGCCAAATATTAATGACACCATACGCAATCTAATTCACCAATATGAAGAAGAATTTATTCCTACACTGCATGCACCATATGGCTGTGCGCACCATCAATCTGATCTTTGTAGTAGTGCATCACGATGTGTAGGTAATCATTTCTCGATATAAAGTACTCATTCCTTCTTGGTTAATGTATTAGCAGATAAGAATCCAACTTAGGCAGCAAAAATAATCACCAATTATGTATGGACAGAGACAGGGGGTAGGTTTTGTGAATAAAAGTGATGGATGGGTTGGTTGGTCTGGACTTTGACAAAACTGGCCTGTAACCGATCCCTTTCTACCACTTTATGCAGATGGCAACTGCTCTATTTGGACTTTCTCGCGGTGCGATGAGATGAGACGAGACGAGATCCCAATAATATTCCACACGGATAAGTATTTGGAATCTCCATCATTGTGTCCTTCTGATAAGATTATCTTAGCCTTGCTCATAGCCATTTGTTGCTATCAACACTGCCTCGATTATTTCAATAGGTCATCCACAGGACTGACTTTGAAGTGGTGGGGTTTGCGTATTATGGGCACTAAAAACTTTTAATCCGCAATGGCCTGGCTGCAATTAATTAATAATAATCTTTGAGACATGTCTTTGTTCTATGATATGACATCCTTTTTTTTTTTTTTTTTTTCTCTCTCTCTCTTTTGGATGTAAATGGAGGCTATAAATGGCGGCTAGCCGACCATTAACCAGCCATCAAAGTTTATTAACTGAGAAGAAGACGCATCCCTTTTTTTTTTTTTTTTTGTGAAAAGTTTTTTTCATAAATTACCCATTAAATTGAAAAGTAATTATCGGCAAATCTCAAAGCCTGTGGGAGGAACTCCGCCTGTGGTGATCGTAAAGTGAATTCAGAGCCCACAATTTTGTATCTAGCTCTGTACTTTTAAAATTGAAGTATTTGTTGCCTTGTTAAGCAAAAGGAAACATTTTATCCTTGAGAATTTTTAAGAAGAAGTGAATTGGGGTTTTATTCCAATGGTCATGTAGTTCCGTCTAGCAATCAGAAGTTCAGGATTCAGGTATCGTGTAGGGCATCTTAATGGGATTGGCTCGTTCCTCTTTCTTAAATTCCTTTTTGAGATAAAGAGAACCACCCACTTGCACTATAATTACATAGGTCCAAAACTCTTGAATCCTTAAGTCTTTTTTTTCCTACTTCTTTTGTCATATGGAAAGTGCTTTTAGTAAATTCCTACTAAAGATTATTAGATGCCTCCTTTGTCACAGAGTACTCGAAAGAAGCATTGTGGACCGATTTGTTGTCGATCCCAAAGATATTGAGGGACATGTTTTTCCTGATTTTTTTGGATGTACTTATACTAGATTAGTGGAAATAGCCCGTCTTAGTGTGAGTGTATTGGAGAGACTCATGCTTCTACTAATGAAATTTGGTTCAATTGGCTGTTCTCTGTAATTGGAAGGAGTGCTAACCGGGATGGCCCTTTATCAGCACTAACTTGTCTTATTTTGTGGTTGAAAAGAAATAGTAAGTTTTAACAATCATCTTGAGTTTGAAGTGGATATACTAAGCCCATTCTCTTTTTGCTTGAGAATAGGACTTCTTGATACTTGGATGCTGTCAAGTTGAAAATTAAGCCTCTTTTTGATCTAGTTAATATTGGTTATATGCTGTTACCACTTCCATTTATTTTGCTTTTCTTTGTTTTTTTCCATCTGTCTAGGGGTCGCAATCAGATTAGATCAATCATAAATGGGTCGAACCATATATGGGTTGTCTTAGAAAATAGTAAATCTGAATCCGATCTATTTATTAAGCGATTGGAATCTACAATCGAAACTGGTCATGTTTAACAAACAAATAATCCAACCCAACTTATTTAACCTGTTTAACTAATAGATAATCTATTAACCCATTCTGATCCGACCGATTTGACTGACCTGTTTTCACTTCTTTTTTTTCTCATCGCTTCTATAAGGGATCGATCTGATGCTGCCCGATAAAGCTGAGCCACTAGAGGAGGTCTTGGAGTTGATGGAGATGGCTCACGAGAGGATGAGAAGGATGCGGTAGTGGCTACCGGAGTTTGGTGATGGAGAAGTTAAAGGAGGAGCGAGATGATGGCTGAGGCTTGAGATTGGAGGCCACGGCCTCATTGTCATGCATGTCGTTGCCGGCGACGATCGAGGTGGAAGAGAGGATAGTCTAGGAGAAGATCAACCGGACTGCTAGTACGAGAAATGAGTGAATGTGGCACAAGCAAGAGGAGCGGAACGGGGTAGATTGTGGGGTCCCCAAGAGGGAGTTGTAGAGGACGGTGAGGAATGCAAAGGAGGAGCTTTGGACTCAGCAAGACGGCCCACACAAGGAGGACGTGGAGGATGCAATGGTGTGGCGGTAGTTATTAAGTTGGTAAAAAAAAAGCTAGAGGAGGAGCAAGATAATAGTCGAGACTTAGGATTGGAGGCCATGGCCTCGTTGTTGCGACGCCACCCGTGATGGCTGAGGTGGAGGAGAGGGCGATCAGGGAGAGAAGCCAGATTGTTGGTGCTAAAGAGGGGTGAACATGGTGTAGGCAAGAGGAGAAGAAGGAAGCAATAAAACCCTAATCATCCCGCAATGGGTTATGGTGGGAGGTGGGTAATGGGTGGGACTGTGGGAATGGGAATCGGATAGATAAGAGGCATCATGAATTTAAATTTTGAAATTAAAAATTTGAGATTTATTTCCACCATCAACATATCTCTCAGTCCATTTAAATGGACCCATTAATCTAATTGATCCGACCCAAATATTAAATAGATTAGACATATCAGATTTTTGAAATCTAAATATAATTCAAATATTAAATAGATTAAATAGGTTAACCTATTTATGATCCGAAAATTTTAGTCCAAATCTAAACCTGCATATGGAGGGTTGAATATGAGTCAGATGGGGGATTGGATCATATTTTGCCACTCCTATTTCTATATTTATTCTTATATTTTATATTTTTTTATTATTTTACTATTATATTTTTATTTTTTACTAAAAATATGAAGCATTTTATTTCTTTTTTAAAAGTGTAAATATTTTGGATCGAGTAGAAGATGCATTGGTACAATAGTTATGTTGCATTACAAGTTCAAAATATGAAAATAATACTTACATATTTAACCCTCTTAATTAAGATGCTACACAGCAAAAACCTTATGCAGTGGAACAATGTTCATACATTTGGGATCGAGTCTCCCTCATTCTTCGAGTAAAGTGACATCAAGCAAACCTAAACAATATGACGAGTTCCTATTTGGAAACTATAAGGGAGTCCCATCATAGACTTTCTCATCCGCACATACAATATTTTTTTTACATTAATGCTATTTAGCATGTCTTATAAAAAAAAAATAGCATGGCTTCCTACAAAAGCGAACAAGGAATCGTTGTGCCCACATCATTGGCATTTTGTTTTACCGGACGTTAAAGCAATTATTGAAGAGGTGGTTGAGAGGTGATGGTCGAGGTCCCAAATTATTACGCTCTGTTCCTGATATCCTGTACTTGAACAGGGTTATCACTTCAATACATCTATCTGTGGATTTATATAGCTATCATCAGTAAAAATAATGATACGACAAACAACACTTGGAAAATCCTTGTCATGCAACTATGTTAAACCCCAGCGGTCTGCATTGGGGACTGCAGACCACATGCTTGGTGAGACCATTCCCCCACTCTGAATTGTAGGAAATTTCTTGAGTCCGGGATTTTGACTGATTGGAACAAGTCGGTGGAAGGAAGTTCAATGATGGTGATGAATGATAAGTTGCAGGTCATTATGTAACAACTCCCGGTGTCCCATCAAATGCTATCCCCTATCCACAACCTGTCAAATGATAAGTTGCACTAGCTTGTTTTGTTGCGCGCATGCTGGATTGGCAGGAGTACCTAGGTAAAACCTATTGTACCCTAACATGATAATATCTTAATCCAAATTAGGTTAGGGGTCTACCTCCTCCCTGCTATCCACTTTCCCACACCGTTCCCCTCCATACATCGACTCCATCGAGTCATCCTCTACCCTCCTCTCTTCGTGCTGGCTACGAGCTAAATCGCAAATTACCCCTATCCTCGCCTGCCACTTCTTTCGGTGCCATCCACATCCCAAGCCAGCCATCTCTCCTCACTGCTTCCCTCCCGTACCATCCTTTCTTTGTACACCAGCTCCATCTCACCATCCTCTTCCTTCATCAGTGGACAAACACTGACTCCATCACTAAAGAAGAAATCATAAATTAAAAAAAAAAAATTAAAATATCTATAAAATTTTCAAAATTGACCGTATTACCCATTGCCTTCCACTATATATTAATTCTAGATGTCGAAAAAATTATGCACACCAACCTCGATCATTACTAACTAGAAGCAATGGTCGGTAGAGAATATTGAGCATTCTTCCTTAATTGGACAGTCACTTATTTTTAATTTGAAATATCGGTCCTATCCTTTTGGAGAAATGTAACAAATGCCTTCAAGTTAACTTATAAACAATAGACAAATAACTGGAATCAATTTAGCAAGATGAATCAATGTATGGGCAAATAATTTTTTTATGTATTTTTCTTTTTTTATCATCAAGTTATTACTTCAAGATGAAATAATTGGGGGTCACACCACTATTTTTTCCAAAAAATAAACATGCATCAAGGTTTTTCTTTCATCATTTTGATTCGCATAACTATATCACTGTATGTATTTCTTGTCAAAAAAAAAAAAAAAAAAGAAATGTTGGAAATGTCATAGAGGTTAGAACTGAGAATCTCTTCACAGTGCCCCCATTGAGAATAGAACAATAATAGCAATAATTTGTCAAATCTGAAATGCAACATTCATGACTGAGGCCTAGATTATATATCCATTACCCATTGGATAAATCCAGCAGAAAATTGAAACCACTGCGCCATACAAGTCTATTTGGAACTTAGGGATCATCGTAAAGAAATCACAACCACAACCAGATGTTATCTTTGAAGACGCACAACATTTGCCTTTCTCAGCTATGCAAATTTTGTTCCTATAGTTACTTATTTCAGAACTGATGTCAAACAGCTAGCAGGCAGAACAAAAGCTAGAGAAGATCGAAACTACAACAGGGCTTCCCACATCGTATTGCATGCACCAAGTGCAATTGGATCGCGAAAATCCCACGGTGAATAACACGCCACGCTATCCTCTGTAGTTCAACGATTTTCGATTGCGCGCTCTCCACCGTACATATGCTCCGCCATTTGCCCTGGTCCACTTGCACCTGGTGCATGCAATACCTTCTTTCCGCCCACTTCTTCGACTCGAAGTCGGACCAAGAAAGTAACCAAGGACGACACTTTCTCGTTTGACTTCACACCCGAGGAAATATGGTTGATACGTACTGACGGATGGTATGCATTTTTGACGGTAATGCTGATGATTGATACTGAAACCCTGCCTGACATGTTCCCACGAGAAATAAGAGATTTGGGGTTTTATACAGTGATTCTATCGTGAATCGCGTCGAGCCCTCATGTCACGTCGCATTTATGTAACGGTATGGAGCCATGGGCATCTCCGACTTACATTTAAGCACCATTTTTCAGAGGATTTCAAGAACATCTTCCAATTATCTTGAGATACCAATTAGGAGCTGATCAGGCTCAAATGGATTTTCTTTCTTTTTTTTTCTTTTTTCTTTTTTTTTTTTTTTTTGTATCCGCAAGTAACAATGCCTTCTTGGGGAAATGATTTGAATTTTTTTTTTGATAAATATGATTTGGATATGTTTGTAATGGACTTTTTCATGCGAACGTAACAATATTTTCTTCTGAAAAATGATTTGCTTGTCGACGAAAATGGATATGGATATGTGCTTATTATATTAACTATCTATCAGATAGATTTTAAAAATTTATATATGATCAAAAAAATTTAAATAATATATTTTTATTAATTTTTTTGATATAAATTAATAACATCAAAATTAAAAATCAAATTAACAGATGTAAAGCCTATTTGATATCTGTCCTGACTTTTCACCAAAGGGTTCAGTAGGGCACACCTATCACGAGCACTGCATAGGTAAATGTAATATCTCATGAAAAGGGGTCGCACTGACAAAAAAAAAAAAAAAAAAAAAAAAATCTATGACAGAATTGCATGCTATATGGAAAGGCTTGTTATATACTATCTATAATCTACGTACTTCATAAATTTGGATAGAAGATAATTTTATGATAATTATTAAATAAATACTTTTTGATCCACAATTTGATAGAAATAAATGGTATCTATTATTATAGGATTATTAGAGAATATTGAACTCTGTATCTATTATTGAAGTTTTACATGTATTTTGAGAGACTAATAATGTTGCTAATTGAATAACTTTTTTCATGATTAAATATTTCAAAATTTATGATTGATTTATCTTTTTAATTTTTAAATATTTTATTTTATAATTTTTGGAGATGTATTTACTTATATTTTATTTAATATAATTATCTATTTTATAAAAAATTATTAAAAAAATTAAAAAATATATCATGAAAATATTAGGGTCGACAAAAGTTGGTCTTTGAGAAGATCACCATGGCCATTGCAGGCTTTACGTGCAAAATAGTCCTCACCTGGCCCTTCCATCACGCTCAAAATTTTGATTGAGTTGATATATTTCAATATGGCAATCGTATCATCTAACGACGTAGCAGCCCCCAATCAATCAGAGCATTTATTAGCATGCTGGCAGCTCCTCCTTGCCCCTTGTCCTACAATCCCTTGGCCGCCTTTACGCCACCCCCTCTCAGGCAAGGGATCATCCTTCCTATGACAAGACTCAACTTTATCGTAATATTTATCGGAGTTTTATTTAAAATAAAAAATTTAAATTTTTTATTTTCAAATTTTAATTATTTAAAATATTAAAATTTTATTTTAAATCAGTACTTTTTTCTGAAGAGATACAATTCTTTAGAAGAAAATATTAATTTTTGAAAAAATATGATATTTTTGAAATATCGTATCTCTTCGAGATCACGATACTTTCTCGATAATCTAAACAGAGTCTATAAATAGACTCCGACTAAAATCAATCAAAACTCTTTATCTCTTTCCCTCTATGTATTATGTTCTGTTTTATTCTTTTTCTTTTCGAGACTGGACTATCTTTTTCATTTATTTTACTCTTTTTTCTTAATTGGGCATCCGAAGAAAATTTTTTGGATCAATCTCTCCACCAATCGTACTTGTTAGAGGAGGATTAAGTTGAGTCAAATTATTATATCTTAATTATGATGAGATCGCTGTAGAGCCGCACTTAGGAGGTGAATCGCATTTTTAAAACGGTATATCACATGATTTGATTGTATATCACATCATAAAGAAGCAGAAAAATAGAACACAAATTAACTAAATAATGGAGCCGAGCAAACCTATCAGTAGGTTGCTTAAAAAACTCTCAAAATACTACAATAACATAAAGGATAGAGCTCCTTGGCCCCTAGCTCATGTGGTGTAACTGTTTGGCGTTGGCCACTGCCAGGTAACTGGATATTGGTCGGTCATCCAATTCATATCGCCACTAGACTTCCAGGTTGTGGTGTTGGTGTTTTCTTTATCATCATGCTGTTACCAACCATGATCGGAGAATCGAAAGCTCGGTCTATACTTCTCGTAGCAACCACGATCGTCCATGGTCCAAGATTCGACATCATGGCCCATACAACGCTCGGAGGGCGACCCCATCCTCCGAGCAACTCGGCAGCATCCCAACTGCCCCGATCGAAATTCTGAACAAATATCAAAAATAAATTAAAATAAATTTAAAATAAAAAAATATATATTTTATTAATAAAAATTGAAGTACGTTAAAAGGCTCACTCAATCTACACAAAGAGGATATTGCTAGCTCTTCCTCTCGTGTCCTAAAAGAAGTGCTAAAGATATCTTACCCCCAAAAAAAAAAAAAAGAAATATTGCTAGCTCTTCAAATAGAATATCAGATAGATTGACATCGTCGATTGCGTCAATCATTCAGCCTTGACGGGACGGGTGAGCAGGGGGAGGCTGTCCCACGTGCAAAGCCGCCAAGGATGGAGGCGCCGCGGACCACTAGGCCGCCGACAGTGGTGGATTTAGTTGATACGTGGTCTGTAATTAGACTCGTTGGAAACGGTTTGCGACAGGCCTCAAAATTATTGAGGTACGAGCAGTAAGAGGCGTGGGCCGCGAGGACAAATGGCTCCTGAAGCCCAAACTCGGGGGACCGCGAGGCCGCAAAATTATTCAGATTGCCGGCAGGACAACGAAGCTGCGAGACGTGACTCTGGTGGTACCTGGATTTCTCGCCATACCCGCGAATCATGCAGGCAAAGACGTGACAATGTCTTAACATCCATAATTTATTTTATCTTTCTTAAATCTTAATATCTATATTTTTGCATGCCCATCCTTGTTTTTAGTAAGTCATCATATGTATGGATATGATATGCAACATACACACATATAACCAGAAAAAAATGGTTGAAATAAAAGCTTTAGCAAGGCTGCAATTCCTGCTTGCCGGATGAGGATGAAAGAGACTTCATTTATAAGAATAATTATGTGGAATTCAATCCAAATTTTTCAAAATAATTTCAAGAGTTATCCATTAGCACTTTCACAATCAGAATTAACTGTAGGCATACCAAGTAGAATCATCTGATTCAAATACCTGGGAAACCCCTCCCGAGGTTTAAACCCCAGGACTACTCCCGAAATGGACCAGAACCAATGGGCTATAGCCTGTTTCGCTAGTTCTGTTAGTTTAATCTTCACAATATCTCATGTAATGCAGTAGAATAATAGATCAAAATATTAAAACGGAGTAGAAATGCAGAATATGCCATGCCTGCAGTTCATGCAGGGAGTCAGCTTCCCAATGGAAAGGGAAGACTAGAAGATGCTTGAATCTTGCTCATGTTAATGACGAGCTCGAATGAAGCCATGCCAGCAATTGTACAAATAATTAGGCCAATATGAAATGGTCTCCTGAATCATGGAAGCTTGAATAAAATCCAGGATGTTCAATTATTTTACTTAAAATGTCCTTAAAAATAAAACATTGTACTTAGACAGCACCTTATTTGAAGCATTTCACACACAACCCAAAAGTAGGACCGTTACATCATCAATAGAATCAACCTTATCCAGCCAAGAATTCTATTGATTTTTGATACAGAATGACTCCCGTGAATGTTCTAAGAATTTACGGCATCCAGTTTCACCATCATTTTGATTGCCCGCATCATGGTACATAACCTGTTGAACACACATGAGGAATTAAAGCAGACAATGCGATCTTTGCCAGTCAATTCAGCCAGCCATCAATTAGCATCAAAACAATATACATAACCTGGTTGCTATAAGCAGTTTTACTACAAAGTCTTCATCAAATAATAATACCATTGTATAATTTCCTATCTTCACTTCTGCTGTATCTTCTACAAGTTTCTTTACACAACTATGATCTGAGTGATCATGTAAGAAAACAACAAACACCAACAAGTTCATCACCCAACATTTTCCCCTGGTGATGAAAACTTGGATCAAGGTCTGTCACTATGATACAGGTAACATGAAGCATTCGCTACAGTATATAGCCTGAATACTGAAAATATTAGACATAAGATTCAAGAGGCCTATTAAAGCTCACATAAACTTCCCTCCAGAAAAACCACCATGCTCTGAAAGCTATTCTTAGGCATGTAAATGCGCACAAGCATTGGTTGCATTCGTAAAATGAACGACACATGATTGAGCCACCAACTTTGGCAGAATAGGCATACAAGCATTGGGCTTTCATTTCATCACATGCATACTATACCTAAGACCCAGAGCTACATCAGCGGGTCTTCATGGCATAATAAGATGTAGCACTACTCTATACAAGATCTTTTATGTGGTACTCCCAATGTAGCATCATGTATACATTTTTCCCATGATTTAACAAACATTTGACCCCAGTGAGACAGTTAAATCCTCTCTGCCTCTGTAGATGAATAGGAAATTGTCTCATGAGACCCAAAGAATAAATATTTCCTTCCACCAAATGTTTCAGCTTTAACCTCTGCCCAACTTGATGACATCTAACCAGCATGATTTGGATTAGACACTGAGTGGACACCTTGACTAGCTGCATCTGCTAACTCCTTAAGGAAGGAGACCACATCATCAGATGAGTTAAGCAGATACCTTGCATTTGACCGCTTCCGACCAACTGCACAAGAGAAGTAGTTATCTCCCTTGAGATCAAGCACTGAGGATCCCTCACGCCATGACATGCTCTCTTGAGGAGATCGCCATCCAACCGAGGTGTTGTGATTTGTTGGCATTCTCCTTTCAGATCTGAGCAGAGTCCTTGGATTCCTATGACTTGAAGTCCTTGAGCTGCTCTTGTAGCTGTTTGATGGCTTTTCTGTGAGCCTCTTGTCAGGAGGTGGCTTGTTACAGTCATCTGACTGCTTGTTACTATCATTTGATTTTAACCTTGAGGAATTTACAGGTTCGGATGGAAGTTCTGGCTCAAAGAATGTATAAATGTCCTCATCCTGTACCACAGCACCCGCATCCTGTGAATGAAAATTATTCTGAAAGTTTGTGCTTGTCATGTTCATGCTGTTACCAAATAGCAATGTTAACAGAATAATATTTTTCATCGGTATTAAATGTCATCAAGGCTGCATTTGGAGGGTTGAAATTTCACTATCATGATTCTATCCTATTCCTGATTCGAACTTTCGATTTGATAGCAGAGACTATTTTAGGTGTTTGGTTGTAGAGAGTTCAAAAAATTAATGATTGGGGAAAATGGGAAAATGGAAAATATTATGCAGAAGATATCTCAAATGCCTGATTTAAGAGATTTTATGAATTTTGAATTCAATCAAGAGGTTAGTTTTAAAAAGTAATTGTTTGTGATATCAAAAGCATATCAATTCACAAAATATTTGGACTACTTGTTTTTTAAAACAGTACTACGATTTTCTGCTTTTCAGAACAGCCATATGGAACCTCAAAAAAGTAACTAACCAAGCCAAGTAATTATCAATAAAAAAGTTAGAACTTTCATGAAGAATCAGCTGAGGCAACAGTGCTGTGCTTGTGAAAGATAAAAATTCGAAAATAAGAATATGTCATGATTTAGAATAAACAAGTATGGTAACATGTAAGATAAATTTGATTTTTTTTTTAAATAATCATTGAATTACCCAACACTGACCATGAAAAGTTGTAACCAATGCCATCTAACTGCAAAGATGCATGCATTAGAGGCATAATCAGGGTAAAATATGAAGCTTATTTTCCCCCTTCATTTTTTTTTTTTAAAGGGAGGGGCAGGGATGGTCCCTGGCACAATCACCCACATTCTAATACTTGGGAAAACACCTCCAAAATCTCCTCCATTTGGAGGCGTGCAACCACCATGCTAGTGCGTACTTCACTATAGCTTCGCATTCATCAGACAACTTCTGCAAATTTCTAACTACATCCAAATGCTTTTTATGAGGAAGAAAGACAAGGACGACCTGACTCTAGATTACATAAAGAATGATTATACCAAACCTTAAACTAGAGTTGCAAGCAGAAAATGGCTATTTTGACCCCAAAAAAAATTTAGAACAACAATGAGCAAGACCTAAAGCAGCAGGTATAAAAATCTGAAAATTAACACCAAGCTGAAGAAATTGAAACATTTTGCTTTAATAGCAGAAATAATTTAGCTCCAACATCCTGGACAGCTTGCTAAGAATTCAGTCTTTAATAGTCTAGTAAAAGAGCAATACCACTGCCAAGGATGATATTTTATCAACACAGGAAGCCCAGCAGTAGAAACAACAAACAACAACAATAATCCTTTTTTCAGGATCTTACCTAGAACAGGAAATACAGTCCAAGTTCTGTTTTGACCTTGTCAAGGCTAGTTAGTCACAATATAGATTGCATTCTAATTGTCAAGGTACATATTCATAACCTTCAATATAAATTTCAAAATATCAAGTTTATGTCAAGCACAAAAGGTGATATTAATCCTTTCATTCACTATATGACCAAGAAAAGTTTAGCTTCTCAATTATTCAAGTTAAGAATTCACCAAATTCAGTATTTAAGCAACAAAGCAATAATTTTCAACTTGTGAAAGCATTGTAGGAAGCCCAAGGAGCTAGTGACAAGTGCGAGATGATCTCTAATTTCCGACCAATCTTTGGCCCATAGCCCAAAGCTTGCCTTGGGCTATGGGCAGAGCTAGTTGGAAAGGCTAGGTTCAGATATTTGTATAATAGAAAGAATTATTGAAGAGAGAGTAAGCCTTGGTGCAACAATAAGGTTGCTCTTTTGAGACCTGGGTGTCACAGGTTTCAGAACATAGAAACAGCCTTTCTGCATACCAGGGTAAGGCTGCGCAAATCCAACCCTCCCTAGACCTGCAATGGTGGCAGCCTCGTGCATTGGGATGCCATTTTTTAGTAAGAATTATTGAAGATTTATATTATCATTAGCATTATTGCAAGCTCACTTTCATTTCAATATCCCCTTCTGTCAAACCTACTAATTGATCTTGAACAGTTGTTTATGCAAATTATAATTAAAACATTCTTTTATTTCCTAGAAGGATTAAATGATCTATGATTTCATGATTATAAACAAAGGGATGTAATGCCGGTTCTTTTTTTTCTTGATTTTTAAGGGAAAAAAATGATGTTATTATTTTATTTTTTTTTCCTACATCTACACTGTCATGACCAAAAATGAACTTATCATAAAAAGAATTACCTTTCCAAGAAAGTGACCAATACACAAAACATAATCAATTGGTGTCACCATGCTTTTGCTATGAACTATTTCTCCCAATATACGATCAATTGCAGCACCCTGCATCAACAAAACAGAGAAATTAAAAAAAAAAATAGTCTTCTAAAGAAAAAAAATAGATGAACATCTTTCCCCTAATATTTTAGCTGCATATTAGATTCCAAAAACTCAAAAAGCAAATGATTCAGAGATCTCTTACCTATGCACTGAGTGCCCAGATATTTGAACTTTCAAATGCAACATAATTTTGGTTTGGAAATACAAATGTTGCTGAATTTAAGTTCAGATGTGTTTTAAAGATGTCTAGATGATGATCGGCAATGTGGTTCATCACAATAGTGCTCATTGTTTATCACTGCTTGTTATTCATCTCAACAGTGTTCAATTTAGATGATCCACCATGTATTTTCTATTGATAGCATTTGGGATTAGATCTCTCTCTCTCTCTCCACATGCACACACACACGTGCATGCCTCTCTCCTCTCTCTCTCTCTCTCTCTCTCAAACACACATGTGCATGTTTGCTCCCATGCCCATGTGTAAAATTAACCATTATATTACCACAAATATTAAGAGTCCTAAATCAACCATACCTCACTGAATGTAATGAGAGCGATTCTCATTGAACTCAAATATGACAACCTAAATTCATCTTCAATACCTAAACAAAGCAATGGATATACTAAACCCATCCTTTCTGATTCATCCATAATGAAAACACTATATTCGCCTAAGCATTCTCATCATGACACAAACTGCAGGGTGATTTGTCAGGGACAAATAATTGCTGTTCAGCATATCAAAAACAACACTTGAAGGGTCAAAGTGAAGAATGAATAGGTAAGACAGAAGAAACAAGCCTGAAATTGCTAATTGAAAAATTGCAAAATGCCTTGCAAACTGTTTGCATAAGCATTGTCATCACAACAGAAAATGCAGGATGATTTGTCAACGACAAATAGTTGCTCTTCAGAAAATATCAAATAATGCTTGAAGGATCAAACATGAATCACGAAATGTCAGCTAAAATAGAAGTAACATGCCTGAAAGAGCCCATTAAAGAATTTCAAGAATGCTCTGCAAACTGTTCACAAATGATAAAGTAATGGTCCAAGTAGAATTTACGTATATGTATAATATGTTTGTACATATAAAAATACTTTTTTCTGTGATTCTATATTGCAACTTATGTGAAATTGTGCATGAAACTTATGTCAGTGTCAGTGGGCTATGATAGTTGCACGCACTGCACTGTCACCCCGTAATAGTTGATTTCAATTGAGACATTCAACTATTGGATCTCTATGTACATAATATTCAGTAATGTGCCCTCCTGGGCTAAATTTGATCAAGTAGCTCCTCAATTGCTCCCAGTGTTTCAATGTTGTCCCCAACCACTTACAGCTGGAACACCAATGGCTGCAAACCTCTCTTTAACCATTTGTCAAATATTGCATTTCTATCCGAAAACCCGGTGTCTATGCCTATACACAATACCCATTTCATTCTGAGTTGACTATACAATCCTCAAATATCAACAAAGTGTAACTTAAGGAGCAAGATCTGACGAGCTGCAGAACAGAAAGCATACAATAAATGAAAGTAAGTACGTAACCAAAATACAAGAATATATGATCTCATGTGATATACAATCACATACTTCAACACATAAGATTGCTTTTAATACTGATGTTATTGTGCAGAAAAAGCAACAATTGGAATTGAATATTAAAGTGAAAAGACAAAAAAAAAAAAAATCAGATAATATATCTAGATGTGCCAAAAGCACACCAATATATTGATGCTATAGTGCGCCGGTTCATGCCATGGTACAGTATTGCATGTACCATGCCAATCCATGGCCGACACTGGCACAATGTGTCACCTAGATCCTTGGTCCTGCATCCATGCCATCCTTGCTCTCATCCACATCTTCTATCATAGCCATTGCTTCAAAAATATGTTGCCCATGTATGACTCTCAACCTCTTTTTTATTCCTATTTATATTTTAAACATGCCTTTTTTATTTCTATGTATAAAGCACATCTTAATTATGTATATTACACATACATTTTTTAAAAATTTATATATAAAAATGATTTAGATTGTCTTACATTTTTAGTTTTTATTGGAATTCTGATGATAGGCCTAAAGGGCAGTTTCTTCCATGTTCTTTTCTGTGTTAAAAGAGAAAAATCCTTTTGGATAGGTAACCAGATCTTAGTTCCTCTCTATTTCTTCTCTACAGTAGAATATTGGGCAATCAAAATCAATACAAGGTCAAACTGAGTTATTATTGAGTTGAATGTTGAATAGAAAATTTTCTTCAAAGTTATAAGATAATTTAAATATCCTGGAGCTCTCGATCTACATTTGTAATAAGCATTTGAGTGCAAGCGTGTTAGTAGACCCAACATCAACATGTACACAATCCAGTGACACTCTGTAACTTATGGTTTATTGTCTATTGTTTATTCCTTAATATATGCCTTTTACTATCTCTATTTAAACCACATAAAGATTATATATTTGCACAAAACTGAGATCAAACCAGAAAAACTGGCTCAAGAATGGAATTGCAGAATTGGACTCAACCCAATTGGAGTGATCAAATATAATTCCACCAAACATATTAGGTAAAAAAATTTAGACTAGACAAGTGCTCAAATAGAAGTTTAAGTCCAAAATGAGTTGTCAAGAGAGTGATTCCACTATGAGTTGAAACCATAAACTTGGACATATCTCAGGTTACATCTAGATCAAGCTCCCTTGGCTAACACCACCAGACAGATTCATATTGAACTGACATTCAGAAGGACTACAAACCGACTTTGAAAAATAACATAAGCATGAACCCAATAATTTTAGCTCTTAATTTCAAGCTTGCATTTCATATTATTTTTCAAAAAGGAAAAGATTCAATTTATCCAACTCTTTCTTTTTATGTAAAATAAAAGCCAACCCCTTTTTCCATGGCCACATATTAGAAACTGTACTTAATGGATAATCATGGAAATGCACATGCATTAGAACTACTAATAGAAAACAATGATAAGGACTGATGTGTTTTAAGGTTTAAACAGTACAATAAACAGGGTCCAAGCAAAGATGTTGGACATCATGGAGATCCAGAGTATGGGAACACATAGCTGTCTCCTGAAGCAATATCTATCCATCAAATCTATAAGATTGCATGGTTCTACTTCCTCTCTTTCAAACAGGGGCATTTAAATAACACATTAACCAGTTATGGTGCTGGTAACCTGGTGGTCCTGGTAGGGGCAAACTGGGGGCAGACCTAACCTTCAGCTTTTCTTTCTTTCTTTCTTCCTTCTTCTTCCTCCTTTTCTTTTTTTGCACAAGTGGCTGCCCCAGGACTCAAACCCGCACCTTTGTGCCTGTCAACCAAAGCCTTCTACCATTGCACTAAATAGTTGAATAACACATTATATGCCATAATATAATGGCATTACTAGAACTTGCCTTGTTGCAAGCAACAACTGTGAATTGGTTCCATTATCTACCAGTGCATAAAACAATTCTATTCAGAGTACAACAAATTCAGGGAGAAACTACTGTGCCACATATTCAAGGCTAAAAACATGTATTCCCTTGGTATTGTATTTTCAAGGTGCTCTGTAGATCTAGTGCAGACAAAATAATTACTGGACCAATACATGTTATACTTAAAAAATATTCTGATGTAACTTTGTGAAAAGGGATGCATATACTGTCATACCTTTGTAACTCCAACAGATCGAACCTCAACTGATCGGCTACCTTGGACAACATCAACGGCTGCATTAGAAATTGGGCCTGTCCACAAATGCTGCAGCATATCCCTTGCCTGAAGCCTTCCGAATTCAACATCTGCAACGATAACAAGAAGAAAAGGTTGTGTGAAACCATGAGCATTCCATGCACTAGTATAACAATTATTTTACTAAAGATCAAGATCACACCTGCATACTTGTAATTCCATACAAGTGAGGTCTCACGATGTTCAAAATGAGACCGAGGTGTTCTCTCAGTGAAATACTCAAAAACATGCTGGAAAATTTCAGTTAGCATCACAAATCTAGTTCAAACGAAGACCTATCCAACAAAACAAAAACCTGAACAGCATGCACACCTTTACACTGTCAACCCAATCCATATTTAGATGCTCTGGCATTGTTGTCATCCATTCGCGACCTGTGAGACGCAAAAACATCCCATTTTCCGCTGCCAGCCACATGTTGTACTCTCCAAAATTCTGGAAAAGACTCAAAAAATGTTAGCCCTAAGATAACTGTCAGAAAATATAAAAACACAAACAAATTTCTGAAATTGTACATCATCTAGGACACTTCTGTCACTTCCACTGAGAACAACAACGGTTGTCTGCTTATCATTGCTAAGAGTTGTCAAAGGCACTTTCAAATCTGGATGCAATTTAAGCTCCATCTCTTTGATTTGGTCGCCACCTCTTACTCCAGAAGATTCAATTGGTTCCGTCAATGTTGCATTGAAACCCTACAATTTGGCAGCACATGCATCCACCAAAAAAATGAATCAGATTTACATCATTTATGAACTTAAAAAAGAATTTAATAATCAGCACTTTTGATATCCTAAATTCAGAATCCGGAGGGAACAGAAACTTACAACCAGATCATTTATTATCGATATAAGAGTGGGAAAAGACTACTTCCATCATAGTTCTTCGAAATTGAGTGCAAAAAATAAAACCTTAAGGACTACATATAAAGGAAAAGAATTTTCAAAGTCAAGCAACAAATGTATATTAACTGGTAAACTTAAAGTCGGGAGATGACGTCAACTCCTCTCATCATTCCAACCATACTTCCAAGTTCCAACCAAGGCTCACTGCCTCAATACCAAACCCTACACCTGTACCATGCTGGAACAGTGTCAGTATGGCAGGTATGGGAGTCAACTCAGCATACCAAGAGTTAGTACAACCCCCATATCGAGTCTCCATTCGGTACCGCTACAGTACTGAACACCCATGCATCGGTGGAGCAAACCTTGCTTCCAACACTAGCATCTGAGGTGACAAGGAAATATCTGAAACTCCATTAATACAACCTAGACCTAGATGGCATAGGTTGCACATATTGCCGACATATTATTGCTTTTGCTCACCGGGATGGCTGGACTTAACCAATAAAAGGAAAGAGAGAATGATATTTCTAATAGGCTCAAAATAGGCACAATAAAAATGATGGTATTCATCTGAAGTGTTGCACGAGTAATAAAAGGAAATACAGGTCATGAAGTTATTGTCAACTCAAAAAAACAAAATATATAACATTAGCAGGAGAGTACCAATATGAGTAATCGATTCTTGGACTGCAAATATCGTCCAATTGCTATCTGGGTAGGAAGTACAGGTGGAACTTGTCTTGTTCTAATTTGAGCTTCAACAACTGTATCATTTAGTTCACTGAAGGAAAATGGTGAAATGGTAAGAGTAATTTCAAAATGAACCACAAGACAAGGGTTAGTTCAAATACAGAATTTGTAAAAACACATATACATGTTCTGCAAAAAAAGATAGAAGAGAAAATTCATTCAAAGGACTTGTTGAATTTACCAATCACCACTGGGTGAATCAACAAAGCATATAAAAGCCTGTGGTAGCTCTACAAGTGATCAAATGAATGTTTTGCAATATAAATGGTCAATGACTGATGCAAGTCAATATTAATAACTATGTAACTACTTTGCTGTAATATATTGTAACAACATTTAAATACCTAAAGATAGTTGAAAAGGAAAAAGCAAAGACAAATTAACAGAAGACAAGTCAAGAGTGGATATGATGAAGTCGTCTAAGGCAGTTTAGAGATAAGGAAGACTATTATATTTTCATCTACTGAAACAGAGTCAATGGCAAGTTGAAGTTTGAAGGACTTTAAAAAAAGTCATGCAAAATCAATTTAATATTATAGCATATACTTCAATCAACAGTAGGTTCACAAAAATATCACCCACCACACATGCAATACATATAATGTTTGGATGAGGTTCGTTTTATCATAAGCTAGTTTTAGTTCATACTGTACCATGTCAGACAAAACATGCTAGTTAAACATTATGCAGAATGCGTAATAAGCAACAGTGATACTTCTACCTGGTATGAGCTAACATGCAAGATTGGATGTGCATTTTGCGCTCAGCTTGCTTTTTGTCATTTGTTTGTTGATAGTTATATGCATGCACGCAGATTTCTCCAACAGACTCTTATCTAGAAAATAAATAATTTCTTACAACTTTGCCTTAGAATCTTATTTTCCTTCTTTCATCCAAAATAATGTAACTCTAAGTTAACTACTGTGTTTTGACTTCTTTCTAGTATAGAGAGAAGATCAGGGCATGTTTAAAAGTAATAAACATACATTGTTAGCATAACTCAAAATACATAACTTAAAATACTTAATTTGTTTAGATGGGCAAAAATCATGTTGGAGAATTTAACATGTATATTTACTTTAAGAAAGTATTCCTAAATAGCTCCAATGAAAAATTATTCAGCTGTGTTGAGTGGAACACCAAGTCTGGATCCTAATGACGCAGCATCAACTGACTGGACCATAATAAATGTCAATAAATCCAGATATAGCATTTGGCTTTCCATATCCTTCTTTAAAGTGTCTATCAGCAACTAGAACCAGGAAAAAGATGTTCCAGAAGTACTCTAACAGTTTTCAGTCTTGCGAAAATTGCTCAGGCTAATTGCATGAACTGTTCGATGGAGCAGAGCATATTTAATAAAATTTAGGATAATGCTGGTTTCTCTCCCATTCAAGCCAACAAGCATATAGTTCTATTCTCATCTCATCTCAATGGTAATGAGTAGAAAATTCTAGAAGCAGTCTCATTTTTGTCAAGAATGTGGCAAATTCAGTTTGAACCATCAAATAGTGCAAAGAGAGTTATCATGTTATCATAATGGCATGTAATATGGATGTTTCATACTGCTATCAAACAGAACAAAAATAAATGATCATTCTCCCCTGCAAACCAACTACCACATACAACAATTATTTCCACTTTTTTCATCATGCAATTACCTCCAGATATGCCAAGCAATAAGAAAGAATGCATTCATCCGATCATAGACACATATTGAGCAGTGTCCTTACAAGAAGACCAGATTGCAGAATGCAATTTAAGAAATCACTGGATCCTTGCCTTACAAAAGTTTCTGCCCAATCTTGGGCTGTGTGTGTAGTCACATGTGCATAATTATGTCTATGTCGCTTTTCTCTCTCATCAGCAGGCATATTCAATGCATAGCCAATCGAGGCAGCAACTTCTGTGATGTTCCATGGATTCACCAGGAGCGCACCAGCTCCTAGAGATTGAGCTGCCCCTGCAAACTATGTATCAAACTAAAATAAGGCCTAAGCCAACTTCAAGAATGATGCCAAAAGAAAATAGTGAGAATATGGCAAACAGGAACACAGGAAAAAAAAAGAAAAATAAAGATTATCAAAGTCTTATTAATCCAGATAGAATAGTGAACATCATGATAATCAAAGTCTTATTAACCCATGGTGAACATAGATGATTATACTAACATTGATATACACCTCCATGACACCATGCTCTGACAAAAATTAGAGTTACCAGAACTTTAAAGATGAATGAATAAAATACAGGTTATTGCATTCCATATCTCATTTTCCATCATCTATCCATAGCAATGCAAAGCTAGGTAACCAAACTAAACACCAAAATGAGATTGAAAACAAAGCCATAGAATTACATGCAGAGATTCCATAGTTTTCCTATGTTCGTTTACAGGTTATCCACTGGAAATGCTAAATGTATACAAGAATATTACTATGGGTGTTTCTTTCAACAACTTAAGCAATTTAATATCGTTTTATTTTTTACTAACACAGGCCAAGAGGTGTGAGTTGGTTTGAGAGGGTTAGGGAAAAATACAGATGTTATTCTCACAATAAATTCAACATAGCCAAAAATTCTTTTAACAGCAAGGTTAAGACGATAAACATACTGTGCATGTAATGGTATAATTATGACCATTAGAAAATACCTATTGTAATGAGTTGGACTTAATGACTAACTCGTTGTTGCATTACTTGGCTGTAGTCTATAAATCTGAGATGTTGCATACAGTAAAATATGATGACTTTTTTTAAGAACATCAGACAATTTCCAAGCATGATGGCACAAATCTAGACGTAATTCAACCTAGGGTAAAAGGGCATCATATTAACTCTTGAAAGAGATAATCCAAACATTTTGAATAAGATGCTTCAAGGTTAACCAAATCTTCCCAATCACTGTTACTACAAGAGGCAGACAGAAATACATGTATGAGGAAAAATTCCATAGCACCATGGAACAAAACAGCAAAGCCTCTTGCTATCTAAAGCAACACGCATGCAGCTCTTTGAAAATTGTGACTAGAAAGTGGAAAGAAGAAAATGAGTTCAATTTGCAAAGAAAAATTAGGCAAATGCAACTGGATGAAGTTGTTGAAACTTACTTCACTTAATATAAGAACGCCTTTCTTTTCACCCTGGCATGCCACAAACTCATAGCTTACAAGATTCATCCCATCTCTCAGTGATGTTACAAGTGCCACATCTATAAAAACATAGACAGGGTGACAAAATTACAATTCAGACAGCATTAAAAGCATCCTAGAACACAACACAAACCAAAGTCCAAACACAGCTATGACTAGCAACATTAACATCGAGAAAACTGATGTGTAACAGTTTAAGGCAAACAATATAATCAGATATACTATTCTCTCCGTGGGAGGAGGAAGTGACCGGATGGGGTGTCACAAGTAATGTCAACTGCAGTAAGCTGTAAGACATATTAGAAAGGAATTTTGGACACATTCCATATGACTATCTCCTCCTCATTACAACATACAAAAAAAGAGGTCTACCATAACCAGTATTCACTGGATTTCTTCCTCCCTATATTACTGCAGCCAAATTTATCTATCTTATGAACAAACATTAACTAGCATTCTACAAAACTGTCTTTACAGACAAGTACAGGATCTTTCACTTTGCAGATTTAAAGCAAAATGACTGCTTGATTATATATCAGATGTTGAAGCAAAATAAAACAAATACTCAGTAATTGTATTAGCAAATAATTGACATTGCTTATGTATCAGAAAGCATCAACCCAATTAATCAACTTATGTATTTAACTGGTGAAGTCCAAGACATCTACAGCAAGACATGGGTGTAAGTGATAATGCAACCATCAGATAAAACTATGTTGTCCAAGATATGAATAAATAAAATGCAAGTATCAATTTATTGTATGACACTGGAGCTTTACTACTAATTATGTAAAATAGAAGCAAAATTGTCATCTATAATGTTTACCATCATTATGAAACTCAAGAATTGCTGCACCTTAGTTGGATAAACTTCTCCATATGTTCACTCTCCTGACTTGATACAGACACTTTCACAGTGTCGTGCTGATTTCCATTTTGTCTAACATGGGGTGAATGTGGGTTGTCATGGCTGATAGCTACATTATGCATAAAGGTGACTGCAGCCTATTTGAGAGTCAGGTGACTACCATATGCAATTGCTTGGGAAATAAGTTAGGGAATAAAATGAAAGAATAGTTTATTATGAATGGCCAAAAGAACAAGTTCAGGCAGCAGACTTGTTCTATTCTTTTGAATCCTTCTCTTTTTCTTCTTTCTTCCAATTTCTTCTTTCCTGATCTTCAACTGCATCGCTATCATTCTTCACCAACATATCTTCTTAGTTGGTATACATATAACCTATGCATGGATCTAATGACAAATCCTTCAAAATCAGCAAAAATCCTTCCCACACTAATGTCTTTTCTTTCTTTTACCATCATCCTGTTCTTATTCAAGACTGCTTTTAATCACCAAAATTTGTTCCTTCTAATATCTTCATTTTCCTCTCTTTTTTGCACTTGCTCTTTCATCCTTCCACTCTTTTTCTCTTTCTTCTCCACTATATCCTCTTTATCAAGAAACGCCGAACCATGCCAAACTGGCCAATCAAGGCATACTAAACTGGATCGGTCATGTACCGGCACGGTTTGCCCCTTTAAAATGGCTTAAGTATGTGCCTCTCTCTCCCTAGTTCAAAAGTCGAAACCCTCATCCCATTCGAAGATGAGTCATGTGAGTCGCTCTCCCCATCTCTCCTTCACACTCTCTCTCGCTCTCCCTCTCTCTAGGTCCCTATTGCCATATCCGAAGCTCTCAATGCTCCTTGTTGATGGATTTGTTGAGTCTATCTCCCACCCCCCCTCTCTCTCTCTCTCTCTCTCTCTCAGGTTCCCGTTGTAGGATCCATGCTTTCCCGACCTCATCACTGGTGCTAGCCCTATCTTTGGATAGGTGAGTTGCTCTCCCCCCCCCCCCCCCACTCTCTCTAGCTCTCTTTCTCCCTCTCTCCCCCTCTCCTTCTCCTTCTCCCCCTAGAGATCCTTCTAATTAAACCATTAAATAAACATATTTTTTCCAATGACAATAATAAATATAGGCATATTTCTTGAAAATCCTAGCTTCTTTTTCCTATTTTCCTAGAGGTCTTTGAAAACCAATCAGATAGCATCCCTTCAAGAATAGAAGCATTGGACACTTTTTTTCAGCAAATACCATCACAAGGACCACAATGATATGACATTATTGTCTATCCTAAACATTAGAAAATTATTTTTAAAGAGATGACATACAGATTCGTTGATAAAAAGTTTAATTTCCTTTACCCAATAAGGGCCTTTGGCATCATTGTTGTTTTCATGTTTTTGTTTCTCTACAAATTAGTGAATATCACATGGAGATTGATATTGATGATAGAATTTGCACAAAATATGTTATCCCTAGCTTCTATTTTCACTCTTTTTTGAAAACAATAAACCTTTGCTTCCAAAAGCTCTAAATTTTTTACAAACAATTTCTGTCTGCTTCATTTTTCTTCTTCGGTTTTTGAAAACAAAAGCAATATCAAGCATGCCCTAATTTTTTCATAAAGTGTATAATCATTCAATTCTAGAATGCTAGCATCCATTTTACCTCATCATCAAATCCTAAGTCCACCGGCTCTTATTTAGTATACCCAAGCCTTCTAGTGAACTTGATATCAGAGCTTCAAGACACTCATGGCAAAGCATAGATTTGAGTGATTACTCGGGTCCTGTGAACGAACTACAATGTGACAAGAGTCCCCGAAGTTAAAACTTAAAAGTCTCGAAACAGCATATATAAGATGATACTTTAAATGCTCAGACCATGCATCAGTATTTTGCATATTTAAAAAAGGATAGTTTGCCCAACCCTAGTTGTCAACTTGCTCGAGTGCAAATCAAACAGATGGCAATCCAGTCATAACAGATGTTTAGTGACTAGAGATGTGTTCTTTAAAAACTACAAGCCAAAGACCATATCATCAGAGATCTAGGGGTAAAGGATCCTATAAATCAAGGTCCACTAGCTCAAAATTTATAGCTAAAGATCTTACAGTTGGATGTTGACATGTGGGAACATGTTTCGACAGGAATCCACACCTTCAAAAGTTGCCATGTATAAAGCAAGAGCAATAGCCTCTTATGAAAGAATAAGAGGAGATAAGTTATCAGTTAGAATCAAGGATTTAAAGTGCTTACCCACGATGGCATCATGCTAGCACACATGCCAACATCATGCCAATATAAAAATGAAAAAAAAATCTCAATCTCCTTTTGTAATTAGAAGATGTTTTAAAAAATAATAGGTGACTTCCCAACTAGAGTTAGGTGCCGGTAGCCTGGAAAAGTATGTGCAGGCCAACATAGACCAGCACTTGAAACCTTGGTTAGAATCAAAGTTGAAGAGATACCATGAACTACTATTTATAGTATCAGGACTCATATATAAATGAGGATGCATATATGGGCGGCCATGTCATAAGAGACCATATCTAACTTTTCACACCCCAAAGAATTTGAGAGGATCTCTTACTACCAAGCCAACAATGGAATGGGATATCAACCATTCCTCTCTTCATCAATGCGACAAGGAGGAATTTATTCTTCTAGATAAGTTTCTATCTTAAAAATTTCAGGGCTATGATTGCAATAGTTATCTGCACCATATATTTAAAATGATTTGTTACATTTCAATGATAAGACCTAAAAATTTCTAAAGCTAACAACCCTCTATAACAATTAAGATTATAGAAATTAAACAAATATATTCAAGGAAACTTTTTTTTTTATAATCATAGGGTGGAAGTCAAAGATGACACCTCATGCATTGCCATTGTCGGCTTTCATCCACAAAAGCTAAATTCATCCTCCACCCAACATATTCATTGAAATATTAGACATGCAAACCAAGAAAAGGGGACCACAAATTTCAAGGGGCAAAAATAATTACCAGTGACAGCATATAGAGCACATAATGCATGAAAGTCAAGGGAACGATCCTGTAAGAAAGAGAAATTTCATAAGAAAACATGATACTTCACATACAATGAAACACAAACAGTGAGAGTAAGACCAATAGTTATTACATCAGGCACATACATCAACAGTGCTGAGAAATATGAATCTCAAAAATAGCACACACTACTTTCAAATATTGCATTAGAAACAACTCAAAGTTCACTAAAATAAAGACTACAAACCTGAACAACTACCCCAAACAATTATGGTCCAGTTGACTGCATGCATTTGCATACGAGCAATCTAAGACACAATCTCATTTAAGTTTCAAAAGTGAGCTGATTTAGACATCAATTTTTTTTCTCTTCTTTGCATTAACAATTCTTGCTTATCAGCAAGGTTTAAGATGTTCGTATAAATAGTGAATATAGCACATATATACCATGCAAGTGCCTTACCAGCATAGGAACCAACCGCATGAAAAGGTTCTGCACAGTAAGGTGTTAGTGCATGTCGAGCACTAGCACAGCATCACACATGCTGATACAATGCCAAACTGGCACAACATTGTCACAAGATTCCTCGATCCTTGTTACCACTTTCAATGGAAAGACGGGGTTAGTTGGTGGCACCCAACACTCAATATTTTCTTACTGGAGAGACAAATTTCTGTTCTTCAAGGCAATAAATATTTTAACATGGTGTCTTGGCGTCACTATATGTGAAAAATCTCCTCCCAGCAAACCAAAGCATTAAGTAGATGAATGGAACTGCTTGACCATAATAAAAGAAATCTTGTTGACGTCATGCCTGGAAGTTCTAATACACCCAAGTGGGCTCATATTTGAAATGAGAGTGTTGCATCAGTCTTCGAAATCTGATAAGGAAACCAAGGCTGTGAAAAGATAAGCATGACGGCAGCAACTATTTAAAAGAGTTAAAAAACAATAGAAGATTATGCACGAAATTAGAAAATGGTTGTGATGAACGGCCCCAGTCAAAGTTAGATGGAGAGAATGTCATCAGAAAAGTTGCTGAGTTAGGGAATAGAAGAAGGTGATGGTGCTGCACAGAATAAGGAAAGTTTAAAGGCAAAAGACGTATTGCCATGGCAAAGTTTCATTATGGGCATATTTGGTTGGGGTGGGTTGGACTCCGGAATGGAAATGAAAATGATTGACTCCTATTCCAACCATGTGGTTGGGGGGAGGGGGGTGGGGGATCCTATTCCAGGGGAGAATAGGAATGCCCCAATCCTTCAAATCCCAATCCCGACTCTCCCCTAGTATTCAAATCCTATTTTGATTCTAATCACAAACCAAATGCATCATTGAATATCACCATTCCAGGTCCCATTCTGATTTTGATTCTGATTCCGATCACAAACCAAATGTACCATACATGTGGACAATAAATAAATTCTCGCTAAAGGATAAAAGCTATCATATAAATTTATGTGAAAATGTTGACATGAAGTTTGCATTGGGTCACAGGATCATCAACTGAGATAGGGGAATATCCAGTTAGTTATGCTTGTTTCAAGCCATGCCTTCATGGCATTTATGCTCCAATTTGAAGAAAAAAGTATATGCAAACCTATTTAGTTAATAGCCTTATTTTAATGCTAGAAACTCCATCTTTGTCCAATGGAAATCAACTTCAGCATCTTAATCATCTTAATTCTTTAAGGAAACTAAGGACTTGTTTGGTTCACTAGAAGAATTTTTCTTCCCAGGAAGTAACCTCCCAAAAAATTACTTTCAAGGAAGTTACTTTCTGAGAATAGGATTTTGTATGTTTGGTTGACCACGAGAAAGTGACTTATTGCAAAGTAACTTATGTTTGATTGAGCATCCATTTTTCTAAGAAAATTATATAAGATACCTATTATACCCCTAGTAGATATAAAACCATACATTTTTTCTCCTAAACTTTATATAAATATTAATATTATATTTATATTAATATAAATATAATATTAATATATTATAATATCAGAAAAAATCATAATAATTTATTATATTAATATAATACTAATATATATTAATATTATATTAATATAATACTAATACTTAATATAATAAATTTATTAATAAAGATATAAATATAATATCAAATATTATATTATATTAATATAAATATCAATATATTAATATAAATATTATATTAATTAATATAAATATTATATTAATATAAATATTAAAATAATATTAAAATATAATAAATAATATAATATTGATATTGATATTAATATTATATTCATATAAATATTAAGATAATACTAATATAATATTATATCACTATTCAATATTTCATCCTAACCATCCATTGATATTTTAAAAAATCTTGATTGTTGATCTTAAAAGGATATTTTGGGAAAGACAAAAGTACCCCACTTTCTATCCCATGGGAAGTGCCAAAACCCACCTCTCCAATGGGTTTCCACTTTTCATGAAATGTAAGAAGTGACTTCATATGGAAAGAGCTTTTTTCACTCTCTCTCCTCTTAAAACTCCAACCAAATAAGAGGCCTCCCTCCACTTCTCAGGAACTGTCTCTCCCCCCTCCACTTTCCGTCAACCAAATGAGTCCTAAAGGGTAAAGGAGTACTAAGGACTTCCCTAGAAATACCAAACTAGTGTTTTCATGCAAAGATTTATCATCAATAGATTGCCGATATACATTTCTCATTAGCATCAAGGGCATGGTTTTGAAAACTGACCCAAACCGCCCGGTTCAGGTAGTACCGAGCCATAGCGGCACTGAACCAGATCGGGTTTAGTCCTGATTTTCGGCATCCAAAAAAAATATTATGAACCGCTCGACTCACCCCTGAACCAGGCGGTTTGGACTTGAACCAAGCAGTGTACACTGTTTCGAGCCGAATCGCCTGGTTTGACGTTCTTTTATTTCTCTGAGACAAAGAAATCGAAAGACTTCTCTATTTCTCAACCTCTCTCCCTATCTTTCTCTCTCTACCATTGAGAGCAGCAAAAAAACTCTGAAAAAACGTAAAGGTATGTTTCTCCTTCCTAGCTCTCTTTCCTCTCTTCCCCTCTCTTTTTTTTTGAAAATACGTGGAAAATGAAAAAACAAAAAAAAATCATGCCAAAATTTTTTTTTTGGCATGATTTTAATATATGTTATAGATCTATGGATGATCTATACAATGACACTAAAATCATTAATTTTTATTAAATATATATTTTTTTAAATAAAAAATATATATTTAAAATTAAAAATTATTAAAAAAATTAAAAAAATAACTATAAAATCATATTATTGTTTAGAGACTTGCAAGCTACTTTCGACATAAATTTGATATCTATTTATCAAAATTTTGATGCATCTTGCCCATAGTGGCCTAGATCGAAATTTAAAAAAAAAATAACATTTCATGCATGTCCACTGTCTTAAAAAAATTATATGTAGCATTCATGATAGGATTCTATATGAATTTAAGATCAAATTATTTTTTATAATTTTTTAAAATTTTTAATATATTTTATTTTTAAAAATAATAAAATAATTTAAAAATATAAAAAAAAATTAGGTAAACAAAATCTATCATTTTTATATAATTATTAAAGTGATGTGCTTGTCAATTTTCAGGAATGGATCCATCGAGAAAGAAGAAAGATCCAGAGCATGACACTGGTTGAGAGCACGCGGAGATGTTCTCAAGTCGGCATCATTGGAGATGTAAATGATGTAACATAAAATTTAAAAGAGGATTTACATGATTGAAATAGCATTTGGATGGCGGTTATCCGGATGTATCTATGTGCCATAAGTGTCTACAAAAGGTCCATCAGTTGATGAAAAAGCACTTCACTCATTTAAAAGCAATGAAGAAAAAAAAATTGAAGAAGATAGAAGTGAATCGTCGAGCAGTAGAGCCACCTTCTCATCACTTCAAAGAGTCAGAGAAAGAATCTATTCTAGACGATGAGCAAGCACAGATCAAAGCTGCCATTCAGACGAGCTTGGATGATCAGTGACAGCTAGAGGTAGCCAGACATGGAGCTCGATTTGGACCATCAGCTTATGAAGATGGGTCAGGCTTAAGGTGCAGCAGAGTCTGAGTCACAGTTTAGGAGGACATTCTTAGTTAGAAAGTCCGCCAATAGAGACACCAACCATGTTGCATCCATGTTGGGAGCATTTGACAGTAGCAAGAAATCCTCTAAAGAGATTCCAGCAGGAGCCACTATCCATGACTTGGATCCATACACCTTTTCTAATAGAGATTTCAAGCAACATAGAATTGATGCTATGTTAAGGAAAGAAAAGAAAGATATGTGATGAGCTATTGGATCTTGATTTCACTTTAGTCACATCCCAGCAAACGCAGCATACAACCCATATTATCACTCTGCCATTTCCTCTATACAGACTGCCGGTCCAGATGCGGATCCTTAGGACCAAGAGATATCTATGGTGAGCTTCTTGACAATAATAAGGAAGATCTAGAAAAATAGATTGCCTTATATCAAAGCAAGTGGTCATTGTATGGATTGACTGTGATGTGTTATGGTTAGATTAATCCTACTAGATGAAGCATCAACTTCTTGACATATTGTGATGGAACAATATTTTTTTATAAGTCTATTGAAGCTTCAGCGAAGGTGCACGATACCAACTACATCCTCAAATTGATGGAGGAGATGATTAATCAGGTAGAAAAATAGAATATCGTGCAGATTATCACAGATAATGGACCACAGTATAGGACTGCAGGGGAGATATTGATGGAGCAACGACCGCATATTTTCTAGACCCCATGTACTGCACATTGTATCGATCTGATGTTGATGGATATTGAAAAAATTCGTAGGATGCAGAAGATAGTAGAGTTAGCACACAGCATCACCAGATTCATCTATAACCATACATGGATCCTATCATTGATGTGGCATTGTGCTGGGGGCGATATATTGAGACCAAGTGTCATCCGATTTGCTACCAATTATATAGAACTTGATAGCCTGATTGATAAAAAAGTACAATTATATCAAATATTTATCAGTCCTGAGTGGCAACAGAGTAGATATGCCTGGCAGACACTAAGGAGAGCAATGTGGAGAGCTTAGTGACAGTCATTCTGACAACGGACCGAGAAGATAGTGATGGCCATCAAGCCTATATATGAAGTGCTTCGGGCCGTGGATGGTAAGTGATAGCCCCAAATAGGCTTCTTGTATTATATGATGGAGAGGACAAAGAAACAAATCAAGATGACAAATCCACAACATGTCAATGATTACATCAAGATTATCGACTATCGATGGGGCTACCAGATGGATAGAAATTTGCATTTAGTAGGTAAGCAGCAAATCAAGAATTTTTTGAAAATTTGTATAAATAAACTTAATCAATTATGAAAACTCATGTGCAGCTTACTACCTGAACCCGAGATTTCAGTACTCCATACTTGGGATTGACATGGATGAAAAGCTTTTGTCCACCCTATGAAATATAATAAATAAGATGGAGCTCGATCCAGACATCGCGGCTATATGTTTTGAACAAGTTCAGTGATGTTTATTAACTTAGATGTATCTTCAACAAGACATTATAAGCTATAAGCCTATAACAAACAAATTTTTTTACAGATGAAAATATTTAGGAATGGTACAAAATCATTTGAAAGTAATGTAGCGGTTAGAAGCAAATCAAAGATTAATCCAAATATATATTAATAAGTATATTATCATATTCAAACTTCCTTTTGATTTTGTTGAATTTCAATGATTTTGCAGCTGAATGGTGTGTGCATTTTGATGGATCCGCATGAAATCTAAAAGATCTTGCCATCAAGATTCTCTCCCAGATGGTTTCATCGAGTAGATGTAAGCGTAGCTGATCGACCTTTGCCCTTATCCACAGCAAACAGAGGAATTGTCTAAAACAGAAACATCTCAATGATCTTGTATATGTGCACTATAATTTGAGATTGAGGCTCAAATGCATTGAGGAAGAAGTTCAACTAAAGTACTCGAATCCAACTATGAGTGATTTTGTTGATGAAGATGAAGATCCGATGATCTGATAGATTATGAGTCAGCAGCAAGAGCTAAAACTTGATGAGCAAGGATCACCTCCATAACTAATCAGTTTTGTTGTGAGCAAGGTTCGAGTGGATGCCTCTCAATGGACAAGTAGCAACATTCCACATAGGCCTCCAGCCGATACGCCACAGCATCCACACTCACAGTCTAGGCAGCCAGAGCAAGGCATGATGAAAGGACAGGCAGCTGCTACGCATGGAGACAAAGGAAGAAAAAGGCAGGTGCAGTCTCGGTAGAGAGGGAACATTCGATTCACTCAGATTCAGACGCCAAACAGAGCAATGATGAATCTGATGATAGTTCTTTAGTTGGTCTTGGATTTGATAATCATAGAGGGACCGGAGGATAGGAGAGGCACTCGATTGGTGATCTTCGATTCACTGATGAATCTCAATTTACGCACGTCATGCAAGATAGAGATCACGGTACGTAAGCTGGTAGAGCCCACGACGATACAATTTCATATAGTGATAGGCTCCACGAGGTCGTTCAGGACATTATGCAACTGCATATGATCTCACACGTGGAGTAGGATCCATAGATGTATCAGATTCATCGTCGTATTCTAGATCCTCTTATATACAACCACAGACAGCTTATGATCCTTACGAATATGTATATAGATATGGTACATCAGAAACATCATCTTATACTGACTACTATCCTATGTAGTCAAAAGCATCTTACGAATCGAAATTTGCTGCCGATATATTTGGATGGACTCCTTCACAACCATGCTATCAGTCCAAGGATCCCTCTCAGAGTCAGGACCTCGATGAGAGTTCAAGAATGAGTTATGATCCAGCATGTCTACCTTATGGAATGAGCACAGAGGATTATAATGCTATTTGGCTAGAGAGATGAACTGATGTTCCTACTGACTATGTAAATGATCCTGCTATTTATGGACATCAACGGTCAACCAGATTCTGATGATCGATATGTATGGAGAATTTTTAGATTTTTTAATTGATTTTAGCATTTAGGATCCAATGATATCTAGTCCATGCATTGATTATTTAGGATGCTAAATAATATAATGTTACACTTAGATTCGCATCACATGCGATTAAAAATATATCAGAGTGATAGAACATTAATTAATATCACTAAATATCAATTTGGACTTCAAAACATTCAATAATCCATAAAAATTTGATTAGACACACTCTCTCTCCAAAAAAAAAAAAATCAAAAAAAATTGGCGTGCCAGTCTGATCGGCATCCTTCATTCTATGTCGGTATGATACTGAACCGGTACCGTATCGAACCAACCGGCGACCGGTATCGGATTTCAAAACCTTGATCAAGGGAGTTGAATTCCTTTGCATCACTTCATCAGACTAACAAAGTCCAAATAGGCTAATCAGCTAAAGCCAGAAAATGGGTTTTTTTTCCGCTCACACTACCATTCTGATGCTTTGGCAACTAACAGTTCATGTTATGCATTTAAGTTCACCACCAATTTCATGCAACATATGAGGCAGCCCATATCTAGCAATTCTGCTATTGAGACAAAACCAGAAATTTGAAATAAAAAGCCATGACAGAAACCTTTGTCATTAACCAAATGTCAACCGCCAACCTTTGATGCCAACATCAGGAATCCAAAACATGTGCCTTAATGAATTTCATCCTAATAAAAATACAAAATCTACAAACTATTAGGAAATTTTTCAAATTCATGATTTTCCACAGATATTTCACAAATTATGCTAATTTCAATCCAAAAGTGTTGAGTTCTGCATGTCCATGAAAATGTCTTATAATACTTTTATATCAATTTCTCTCAATTAATATTCTTATCTTCAGATAATTAATTTTCTCAAATTTGTAAATTTTGCCTATTATGACAAATCCTGGATTTTAGGTTAAGGTCACAATGGAACTAGAACCCCTTCTTCAATATTCTGACTTAGATTAAGTCAACTTGGAAATTGCTTTTTCACGTGAGCTATAGCAACTCATTTGCACAAACTGCTACAGGTCTGCTTAGCACCCAAAATATCCTCCATTCTCATTTATTCATTTGCCTATTGCTGTGATTCCCATAAAATTCAACTGTACTGGATGAAGATATAGCAAAATATGGGTATTAAGATGCCGGAATCAGGAATGGAGGACCTTTAAATTGACTGGATGCAGGAGCGCACTTAATATAGCATATACTCAGTTATACTTAAAGCAAGTAAACAGCAGTCTTTTAAGCAACAAACAGTCCATTCTGCCTCATATAACCATAATGCTTCAAAACAAGTTCTGGGGCTCAGTCTGCATCAACTACTTGAAATTTCAAAAGTTCCACAACATTTGAAAGCATGTTATCAAGATCACAAGCATCAGAAAGGAGCAGAACGAGTTTCCACAGCATAAAGTAGAATATTCAACTTGTGGTTCAACACTTCTATCGGTCTATATTGCTCTCATTAACTAGAATCAAGTTATACTATCTTGCCAGTATTATAATTTCCAGACATAATATGTTTTTTTAGCTAATTCCTTCCATGGATAGATCAAGTATTTGCAACTGTATGTAAATAATGGAATTATAAGAGGAGCAGAACAAGTTTCCAAAGCATAAAGTAGAAGATTTAACTGGTGGTTCGACTTCAAAACTACTTTTGGTCTATATTGCTCCCATTAACTAGAATTAAGAAATGCTATCCTGCCAGTATTATAATCTTCTAGACACAGTACCTTTTTATTTACCTAGTAGCTTCCATGTATAGATAAAGTATTTGCAATTGTACGTAAATATTGGAATTACAAATATCAGCAGAAAGAGAAAAAATAACAGAATTTGTCCTCTTCACACATAATCTCTGTATGCATTTGCGAGAGATATGTCAAAGATGAGATCTCTTAAAAGAAACACAACCGCCCTTCTTTAAACTAATAATCTTAATCTGTGGTTTCGTGGAGGACATGCCTACTATTTAAATTCTCTAAATGAAAACTCTTGTAAGAAAAATGATTGCCCATTCTTCATCAAATGCAACATATCAGCCTTATTCAGGTCATTAAATAACCAAATTTGCACTTCATTTGATTTATTGTAAAACAATCACCATCTCCCAGCAACTGTCAGATTGTCATTGCTTTATTCACTGAATCAACACATCATGCTTATGTTTTGCAACAAGTTTTGCTAATTTGACAACCTAAACAGTAAGAAACTTGCCAACAAGGAACACAATCAGATATCTCTCCGGAAATAAAATGAATAATGGTAAAGATCAAGAAATTTAAAGCCTTCAGCTATAGCATAAAGAAACTGCAACAAACTAATCGCATGTATAAAATAAAAAATTGGAAGGCTTTGGTTTGCACTGCATTAAAAGTAAATATAACTCAGATCTGCAGAAACTTTTAAATAAGAGTTCAGTTTAATGATAAGATTGAATCAATTTAATATCAATTCACTCGAAACAAGGATTAATATTCCTTCAATGTTTCAAGACAATGAAAGCTACAAGAACAGTGCTATGGACAAACCAGATGATGTATAGGAACAGCAGTTAGTGTTCCAAACCGGCCATTTATCCGTCCGACAATTTCATGGACCTGGCTGGTAAGCTTTTGATCTGGTTAACACAAAAGAGATAATTAACAATCAATATGCAGTCCACTAGAAAGGTACATTATCTTGACAATGGCAAGTTCAGTTCAGCAGAAGAACATAAAGTTAGCGACAATCTAATATTTAAGATGATTTTGCCATATAAATGAACATTTATGCAAGTTAAAAAGGCGCTTATTCATCTCAGCATAAACTTTACATACAAATTGCCCTTTCAAGCTGATGCCATATAAGAAGGAAATAAAATGCAGTAACATTTTGTCATCATTCATTTGCAGGAACCTATAAATGTCCTAAGATATCTGGTGGAAGAAATTCAGGGTTCAGTAAGTATCTCCACACCACTTAGATGGACATGGAAATAATGCCCTTAACAAATTCTTTCACAATCGTATACAAGAGATAAACAAGATTGTGCAAAAAGATCAGGGAAAGCATAAGCTTAAAAATACCACACAGAACATGAAAAGCAACTTCATGAAGGGTAATTGCAGCTTAACTTCGCAACCATCAACCATGGTTTTAACTTTTAAGTCTCTGTACAGGGCCTATATAGGCACCTAGCCCATACAAGACAGCACACCCTGTACTGACATATGGTACAGTACTGGAGTTGGCATAGCACCTATACCATGTGCCCATACAGGGGCCCACCTAGCCTCCATACCATATCAGTAGCGTACCCAGTCGATATGGCATACCTCATACCGCCCGGTATAGATTGATACTTAACACTTTGCCATCAACATTATAGTTATACAAGTTCCCAAAGCCAACATGAATATACACAATTTAATATTTGGTGTAACTATCATAAGACTATGGATGAGCAAAATTTGATTGACAATTAAACTTATACTTGTATTATGTTGTAGAACTGATTAGAAGATACTGAAAATAAAATATACTGACAATGCGTCCCGGGGCCGGGAGGGGGGGGGGTGGAGTGGGACATGTGGGGGGTGGGTGGTGAGGTTTATATAAATTCAAAAAAAAAAATATATATATATATATATATATATATATGTATGTATGTATGTATGTATGTACGTACGTGTGTACATGTGTATACATACATACATATATATGTATGTATGTATGTATACACACACACACACACACACACACACACATACATACATACATACATACATACATACATACATATATATATATATATATATATATATGTATATATATGTATGTATGTATGTGTGTGTGTGTGTGTATGTGTATATACATATATACATACATACATACATACATATATATGTATGTATACACACGTACATACATACATACATACATACATATATATATATGTATGTATGTATGTATGTATGTATGCACACACACACACACACACATATATATATATATGTACACACACATATATGTATGTATATATGCACATATATATATACATACATACATACACACGCACGCACGCACGCATGTATGTGTGTGTGTGTGTATGCATGCATGTATGTACGTATGTATGTATATCGAGAGAGAGAGAGAGATCTGCATGCCATGACTTGAAATAATTTAACAATCTTTCATAATCCACTAATTGGTAGGATTTGATTGTTATGGAACAATTATACACAGGAAAATTGAAACATTATTTGCATATGTAGATCCTATATATCTATTCGATTTGTAATTAATTTATTGTCATATTTTATTGAGGCAACTTGCAGTTATGTACGTATTTAAATTTTTGTTATATTCATTATTTTTTCTAATTATAAATAGCTATAAATTGATAAATAAAAAATAAAATAAAATGGTATAAGTAAATGCCATTTTTCAAAAAAAGGCTATAACCAAAGATGCACAAACTATTTATAAAGATGACACATACACTCAGGAACATCAGTTCTTGTTGGCACAGCAATTTGCAGCAACACTACTTTATCACGCCATGTTGGATTTTCCTCAAGAAACTTTTCAAAGGCCAAAATCTTTTGCGGAATCCCTTTAATCATGTCAAGACGATCAACACCCAGCATTACCTATCATATTTAAATCAAATAAGTAAAAATGATGCAAAAATAACCAGCAATAATACTAATCATGATGTAAATGTCCATGGCCTAACAATCAGAAGGGTATACAAATCCACCACTCAAGCTGAAAAGTAATAAACAAGTTAAAAAATAATCACCATTAAAATTCTAAAGGGATAAATACATACATGTACACATATAAATTTATACATATGCATAAAGGATGAAACTTACAGCATCGTAACCAATAGCAATATCCATTCAGGCCAGCTTTAACCTTTATTCAGGTTTGGCTTTACAGATCCTCATTTGCCAAGCATTCATCTTTATAGCAACTTTTAGTATCATGATCAAGATAAATATAGGAAGTCTTACATTAAATTCGAGGTCACAGAGAATTTCCTTCAATATCTAAAGCTTCATAACAGCCACCGTATTCATCTTCTAAAAGAAAAGAAAACATCAAATCATCTATCGCTTCAATGAAGTTAGGAAGATATAGGATGCTTGAACATGGGAATAAGCTTTGAAGTCGTATTCACAAAATTAGAAGAGCGCAGAGGAAGGTCCACAGAACCACTATCGAGATCCGTGCCGGTCAGCCAACGGTACGAGTTAGTACGGATTCGTACCGGATCGGACTGAACCAACGCGAACCAACACAGAAGCGAAAGAACTGGGGAGGAGAAAAAGAGAGAAAGAGGGGAGGGGGAGCGAAAGAGATGGTGGCTGGAGGAGATGCCGGCAGTGGCCACAAGCGGGCCACGGATGTGCTCAGAGGGCCACCAAGGCCTCTGCTTCATTTGCCAAATCATGGCCGAGAGAAAGAGACAGATGGAGAGGGGAAGAAAAGGAAATGAAAGAGAGAGCCAGCGGAGACGCCGCTGGAGGGCCTCCGACTGACCACCATGGCCGCCAAACAACAAAATTGCAGCCCGCGGCTCCACAGGTGTGAAACAAAGGCAATTGCCCTCGTTTCACGGGATTTTTTTAAAAAAATCCTGACCACAGTGAAGCCGGCAATGGATTTGCTGGCACATTTATTACTGGCTTCACTATTTTTCCAATTTTAAAAAAAATTCTGAAACAGTTGGCAGGCCTATTGCCGGCTTACTATTCATCATCGTTCTAAAAAAAATACGATGACCAGGGACGATCACCCCTAGTCCGTGGCCGCAGATCCGCCCGCACCTTTTTTGCTGCTCGTGACCACAACGGCCACTCGACACCCTCCAACAGTCTCTCCGCCAGCTACGCCTCCCTTTGGTACCCTCGCTC
This sequence comes from Elaeis guineensis, assembly GCF_000442705.2. Lineage (NCBI taxonomy): Eukaryota > Viridiplantae > Streptophyta > Magnoliopsida > Arecales > Arecaceae > Elaeis > Elaeis guineensis. Next base: position 7,064,381 of record NC_025998.2, on the reverse strand, counting down.
CCTCTCTCTCTCGATTAAACGTCTTATCAGATAACACAGAATCACAGAGACCTCCACAGCCCTCTAACGGCCTCGGCAGGCCACCGCTGGCCCTTGGGCAGCATTGTCTCATCTTTCCCTCCCCTTCTCTCTCTCTCTCCCTCCCTCTCCCTCGTCTGGTATTCTGATTCGAAAGATTGAATTGTCCCAATTTGCAGCCAATATGGCTCAAAATGCCCCGAACCACCCGATTCGGGATGATTCGGCAAACCATGGTGCAAAGTTATAAAAAGACTAATGTAGGAGACAAGGACATTGATAGATCAAAAGGACTTCATACATCTTTTTTGATCGACAAAAAATAGCATAATTAGTTCGCTTGATGGATGTACATAAGAAAGCAGCCCTGATAGATATATTCGATCATCATGATCATATTCTTTTATTTACTTTCACAACATGCTAAATTCAAATGAGGATGCACAAAGAATAATGATGGCAAAGCCATCATAAAGAATAGCGTGATTATAAGTAGATGGAGAGAATAATTCTTAAAGTTGTTGAAGAAGGATTATTGATGAGATAAGAACATAAGATCTATTAATTCCACAAAGGTACAGCAGATGTATAAGAGAATTCTAAAAAAAAAGGTAGAAGGATACTATATTCATAAATTCCAGTCTTTTATGTAGTGCCACAATGAAGTTTTCAAGAGGCTAAAAGATGAACTTTATAGATTAAACAAAACAAATTCAAAAATACAGACTGAGACAAGAAAAGATAATTAGCAACCTACAACCAGCTCATGTAACACAAAATTGATATAAGAGGAAGGACTATTTGATAGATGGATATGAGCATATGACTCATCAAACAATAAATATTTGGCTTTATGACCATATTTGACATGTATTTGTGTGAATTACATAGCACGCATAGTGCATATAACTGGTCCAATGAGGAGTATATGACGGATGGCCATAATATATTATATGTTGTAATGCAAATGCTTGAATCAAGAGAAAGAGTATTTTATTAATTATTTTGATCCCATCAAAAAGTACATTTTGCAGATTAGATATTTTTAGTATTTTTACCACCAGTCTATTTCTTTATTATAGAGAATAACAGCAGTGGCATCACCAATCATTTCACAGAAATGATGAAAGAATCCCACGTCAAACACTTGGGGAAGTACCTCACAATTGTTCAAACCCTAAACCTCCTCAGATGAGAGGTGCAATGAATGACTTGAGTGTCTGAAGGTCTGTTGTGATCCCATTGACCAATGAAATGCATGAAATTGGTTTTTCTTGGCATCCGATTTTTCATTTTCTATGTGAATTGACAAATACACTTCCATTTTAAATTCTATATCATTATAAGAAGAGAGATTATTCGTCTGGAAAAATAAATGCTTCACATTTCTCCTCATGCGAAGACTTTACTTTCTTTAAGCCTTCAATATTACTTAAGCAAGCTGACAGTTGTGCAGAAAATTCACCAAAAACCAGGTTCTTATATTACAAAAATTGAAGCAATGGTAAAAGTGTAAAACTGTAATGAAGACTACATAATTAAATCTGAAAGATTGCAGTATTCTAGCAAATATTAGACTAAAGAGTTTTAACAACCAAAAAAATAACAAAGAACCAGAGACTCCAGCCTAATATTTTAGGCTTTCAGGTAGAGTCCTGCTTGAATCACTCCTATTATTCTCTAACATAGAAAAGAAAAATTTCCAGGCAAATGACTAACTTCAAGAATTATAGATTAATATAAAATGTTTTTAAGCAAATTTTCCCAGCCACTGAAGGGACTGCACTAAAAATTTTAGAATGCTATACAGTTTAATACCAATACTCCCGTTACAGCATACCTTCAAGGAAGGCAAAACTGTCTCGAATTGCCTGATTCGGCCGGAATGGACCAAAGTGGTGCCAGACAGTTCCTGGTTTAGGTTTGGGCAAGCCAAGAACTAGTCCAAATGAAGCAGGACAGCCAGGTTCCACTTGGTTCGACTTGGTTCAGACCAGTTCAAGCCAGTTCTAGACCTAACAGGGGATAAAACAGAGGGAAAAGGCTGTTCCAATGCCTTTCTCCTCTTGTTCTCATCAACCAATACCAGCCAGCACAGCACCATATGGTACCACACCATACCAGCCCAGACCAGTCTAGCACACAGCACTGGTTCAAGAAACCTGGATACTTAAAGATGAAAATAAACAGCAATTAAACAACAAAATGTGAAAGGCCAACCTATCCATTCAAGTAATTGCTCGAAATTCATTTGGCAGCTTGTGAATAATGTCTTACGTATGCAAACATAAAAGTGAAATGTGGTATATAGATCATGATAATATTAATTAATAGGATGGCCGCACATGTAATATTAAATATTTCATACAATGTCAATTGTTCACTATTACCAACAACACGAGCAACATCTCAACTAGTTCAAAATAAACTCTCTAGACTATAGTTATTAGTCATGCAAAATACTTATCAGCACCTACCAAATTTATGATTAATTATGAATTAATCAAAATAAGTACCGTGCCAGATGATTTGCTTCCTACCTTCCTGTCAGCAAATCTCTGAGTCAACTCATTGATGTGTTCTTTGACTGCTGGAAGCTCGAGTGCTCGTTTAAACCGGTCGGAGTCTATCCCAATAGGAAACTGAAATTTCCAGATCAAAGATCAGTGCAAGAACACTAATTCAAGCAAAGGATCATTTTTGGAAGTATTAACACACGAAACATGGTTTTTGAAACTTCACATCTAAAGCCAAAGGTAACTTACGCTAAGGGTTACTTTTTAAATTACCAAACTAAATAACAAATTCGACAATTTAAAAGTATACCGCTGCCACTCGAGTCAGCCTTCCTTGATCTTCCACTCCTTCTGGTGTGCCCTCAAGTCCAAGAATACGAGTGCAAGCACTAACAAAGTGCCTTGCATAATCATATGTGTGAAAACTGGACTATCAACTTAGTAAATATAATCACTCAAGAAGAAAGAAGTTTGTAGTGATAAAAACATAGTTCTATTGGTCAATAAAGCATAAAGAAAATTCCTAGATGGTAAGCTTAGATATAAACAACAGATACTCAAGATTAAAAGAATAGCGAATTATGTTTCAACCCACAAATAAATACAAATGAAACAACAATCAATAATGAGACATGTCGAAGTTTGCCTAGCAAGCGATTATATCATGTTAGTGAGACAAATAAATCAATGGCAACAAGCAGAACTTTGCAGGAATCAGGAAATATATAATTCATCGAAAAGAAAAGGAAACATATCAAACTTTGTTACAGGCTCACAGCCATTATATTACATACTATGCACAACTATTTATATAATATTAGTGTGGAAATGGCATAGCTAGCATCCATTGTGGAAAAACATTTAACAGGGTGCTGCCATAAAAACCAGGAAGACAATGACATAGGAATGTAAAGCAGTCCCAGAGTGCAACCCCAAACATCAATAGACTTCAACCATGGAACAACAGCATGAACTTCCATGCAATGTCATTAGTCATGCTTGGCTGCTATGGAATTGTACCACAGCAATGCAACTGAAACCAACTAATGCAGATAAGGCCATGAGGATGAAACCAAAGATGTCTAGTTATTGTAACATTGAAATGCATAATGAAACTGATGAATATAGTTACAGTCATGAAAACAAATCAGTGGATGTGGCAGTTTATCATTAAAGAAGATTCTATTTAAAAGAATGAGTGAAAAAATATGAGGACAACACAGAGAAAGCAAAGGCAAGCAAACAAAGCAACAGGAGATAACAAAGGCATCCTGCAATTGTGTTGTTGGCTGTAGCTTGCCATCCATCAAAGAGGCAGTAAAATCATTATAACAATCATGCCCAAAAAAATAAAAAACAACAATTTTTAACAAATATATATCAATGAATAAATTTAAGAGGTTACAGATAAGATATGAAGGCTAGTAAACGAAAGCAAAGGGAAGAAACTATTGAAATTGAAAGGTGCCAAGCTGGAGAAGACTAAGCAGACCAAATTACCAGAACAAGAATCAAAAATGCCAGAGCACAAGAAAGGTCATTTTAGCCTTTTAGACCAAAATTCTTTTTTCTAATGTAGGCTGATAAAGTTAGGTGGTCCCTAGATGGTTGCCCCTTTTAGATGATCAAACAAAGTTCAAATGGTTAAACAAATAGCCTAAACAGCCAAGAAAATTTGTTGTCCCTTTTCATCTTGTCCTTTTCTACAAATTCTTTCAAAGTGATAGAGATCTTTATGGTCATTTCAGTTCCATTCACTAATATCCTTTTTTTGCCCAAGCTTTTACGTTTCCCTTCAATGCAGAATGTTTCCTACAACCCGAAGTCAGGCAATAGTATACCTGCAAGGTACCAAGCGAGATTGAGCATTATGTTGGGGGAAACTAAGGACATTTAACATCTAAACTAGCATTTTTAACACAAAAATTCCCAAGCACAAATAAAAGATTAAACCTCTATCTTCCCTCTTTATCCTATTCATCTACCAAAACCATATTTATGAGATCTTAGAGACATCCTTCTAAAATCAAAAACAGCCCCATCAGACAACTCCATGTACTAGATTCAACTGTCAAGCTGACCTGCAACTCTCAGTCCCCATACAAAGGACCACATTGATAAGTTACAGCAGTTACATAAGGGAAGTCAGCTCCATCTCCATCATAAATCTCTGCAAGTTCCCAAAAAAGCTGGATCAATTTTAGTTCCCCCAATTCTATAGCTGCAACTCCAAAGAAGGCACTCATCCAACTAAACTGACTAAATTTCTTCTATCTTCATACACACCCTGATAGAGTACTACCAAGATTTGCCGTACTGAATTAGGTGGCATAAAGCATACCGTACCATATTGGTTTGAAACCAGTATGCGGTATAGAGAGCGTACCAACACTCAGTACATTGAACCAGCCCCGTACAAACATAGTAACAAGTCGTCACCATTACAAGGCCCAATATCGAGATGGCGAACCTCAAGTACTACAATTGCAGCTAAAAATGAGAAGCAATGGGAGTAGGATATCTTTATTACTGTTTGGGAAATCCAATAGGATTGGGCTGGATTTCCTAGAGGAATTAGGCCTGTTGGCCTACTCAGTGCATATTCTTATAAAGGCCCATCATAATCTTAGCCTAAATCCTATCTGTGGGCTTGTTGACCTATAGGAAGAAGGAAAAGACCTCCATCTGGTCTTTTTTTCCATCCACAGGATTTGGGCTAGGAAGTTATCAGATTGATATGGGCCTACTCAAATAAATTGCCCATTCCATGAATCCAACAGAAATCCTGCTCAATCCTGCTGGATTTTCCGAACAAGCCCTAAAAACAAGAAGCAATGGGAATAGGATATCTTTATCATCTTCCCTTTAAGCTAGATGGTTTTACATCATTCCCTCCTTACAGATGTCCATAACTCGAATACCTAGCCTTGATAGCTTTTCTGCTTCTAGATTATATGTTCTTGAGTCCATTATGCAATGTTTTTTTCCTTTACCACCACTTTTACTCAATCACATTTTGAGCTTCAATATTGCTCCTCTCTTGAAATGCATGTCTTTAGCATTTTAATTCCCCAATATCTGATCTAGAAATGTTTTTAATCAATATGCCACAATAGGATAACATAACTAGCTGCAAAGATTCAGCACATAATTAGTTTGCCCAAGGAATCTACAACGATATACTAATGTCAACCATATATCTCAATAAAAAGAAATCCAAAGGAACAGGTAAAATTATCTTATTCCAACATCCTTTACTGAGCGTGTTTGATAGGTACCGTTTTTCCAAAGTAAAATAACCATCATTGTAGTTGAAAAAGATATATAACATTACAATATGAGATTGCAAACAAAGAAGATACCACCAAAAAGCATCGCCTGATTAAATGAAAATGAGAAAACAAGGTCACTGTATAGTGCACACAAGTTCAGCAGAGCAGACGATAACTCCATGAAACAACATTAATGGCACTCAATCCACTCAGTCACATGCCATAGTAAGGCCAAATAAACCACAATAAGGCATCTGTATAATTTCCATACGACTTTTGCATAAGAGGGAAAGAGAGTGCAAGCGTGCATCTATCTTTGTTGTCCACATTCAATTTCACAAACATGCAGATTCTTCTGAGAAGTGTATGTCATGTGCCAGAAAAATTGATTGTTACAATGGAATGCACTTTTATGGAGTGCCAAGCCTGTGTGCAAAATACATGCTACCTAAAGTAACAAAAGAATAAACAGGCTCACCCAACTAGATCAGCTGCAAGAACAGATCTCAACAGCTCCGAACGAGATGGCAGGGTCCTGTGAATTTCTGAGGATGGGAATGGTGTGTGAAGAAACCAACCAACTTTCATCTTGCTGTTGTACTCCTTGAGGTATTTAGGAAGGAACATTAAATGGTAATCATGGCACCAAACAACATCTCCCTCTTGATAGTGCTGGTTCACGACATCAGCAAACATCTGGTTTGCCCTCTTGTATGCGTCAAACTGGGACTGGAAGCTGCGAGTTGTTGCAAGCCGATCTTCTTGTGGAAGCCCGAGGTAGTGAAAGAGTGGCCACAAGACATTGTTGCAGTAGCCATTATAGTACTGATGTACTATCTCTTCATCAAGAAATACTGGAATGCATCTCTGTTTCAAACAAAATAACAGCATTCCAGAAGGTATTTCGAAAAGCAAAAACACACATTGAGAAAGAAATTCATAAGGAGTCTACCAGGCTACACTATCAAGCTATGAAATGGAGACACCTCCAGAGATAAAGATAAATAAATAAAATACAATTTAGCAGACCTTCTCAGCCAAAGCCTTCGTAAGTGCCCTCTGTCCCACTTCATCTGGCACATTTACACCAGCCCATCCAATCCATTTAGCATCAACATCCTTCACACCTGCAATAATAAAGAAATTAACAAGCATAAGCATTTTTTTTCCATGCCAACTTTCATCTTTCTGCACAGAATACCATGTTACTATTGAAACATTCTTGTTCTTGTCATGCATGAATTCTACAGATATCATGGACTATTACTCTGTCATGGAATCTTAGTTAAGTATAATCTCAAAAATTGAAGACAACTTACATACTCCAGTCCAAGTATAAAATATTTTATGACTCGCAACGATCAATAAAAAGACATCAACAGGCATGAACTTAATCTTCAGAGGAAGCCACTTACCAAGAAGAGCACTGACCAACCCACCAGCACTGATCTCCAGCGCCCATGAGTCCTCCCCCTGCCTGACCGCCGAGACCGGCAACCTATTAGCCACAACCAGCAGCCTCTGCTTCATCACCTTCCCATTAGACCTCTTGCATCCGTTCCCGGACATCTTGCCGGCCGTCAGGCCTGCCTCCCCATTGGGGATGGTGCCGCATTCGCAATTCACCTCCCTCGCACCCTTGGTCTCCCGCTCCATCCCGCAGCTCCCTCCATCATCACCATCACCGCTGCCACCATGACTGTTGCCAGCATCGTGCTGCAGGAAGGCCCGGTTGGACCTCCTCTGCTCCCGCTCCCGCAGCAGTCGCTCGACCCTGGTTGGATTGCGGCTGTTGTACTTGTTCCCCGGCATGTGCTTGGCCGGCGGCCTGAAGGCCAGTTTTATACACAGGCTTAACTACCAGCGCGGCCACTCCCCTGCATTCGAAGAGCGCTCCGAACCATCAGCTGGCTGGCACGCCACACAGAATAAAAACAAATCACCAAGAAAAAAAAAAACAAAATCCAAGAATACGAAGAATAACAAGTAATCATCTCCAGTAGAGCCCGAGTTAAAGAAAGGTGGGCTTTCTTGCTCTCATCACTCCAACTAAGTCTGAGTCAAAGAAAGATGCACTTTCTTGCTCTCATCACTCTAACTCGGTCCTCGCCGTAGTGGTGCTACAGTTATTACCAAGATTTCTTTCGGACTCTGCTGAAGGAGCACGCAACTCGTTCTTGCGTCGCTCTCAGAAGGCTAGAAACGAGAGGAAGAAAGACTATATAGAGGGTAGAGGGAGAGACCAGGGGCAGGGGGGAGAGAGGTAGAGAGAGAGAGAGGCGGTGGTCCCTCTCTTTCTTTGTTATTGTTGTTGTAGGTCACACAAATCAACGGTGATTCGCAGATCGAACCGCGAACCCAAATCATCCCCCACCAACGATATTATAAAAATGTGCATAAAAAAAAAAATGATGAAGGCATGAAAGCAGAGAAAAAAACAATGAAAGTGGTAACGCCTCCCACCGGCATGGGAAAAATAACCGCAAGGGAAAAGTAGAACAAGAAAGCGAGATTAGGGCTTGAATAAAACGCCTTGGAATGAAAGGAAGAAAGAAAGAAAGAAAGCAGATCACCTGGATTTGGATCCGCGCTGAGTCGGTGGTGGGGACAGAGGGGGGGCTCGGTTTATTCCGGCTATTCCGGGAGGCTTTGGACGCGGGTTTTGGGGGATAAAGAGACGGAAGAAGATGATGAGAACGAGAGGATAGAGAGGGCGAAAGAAGGGATTCACCGTGCGGGGAAGCAGGGATAGCACCGCCGATCGCTATCCGTCCAGCGGAGAGGCGACAGCGAGACCCGAGGACATCCATCCACCCCGAATCCTTTATATAACTCAGCGACGCATGCAGAAGCTCGCCACGCGCCGATATATCCACCCACTTCCCAACACGCTTCCCATCCCCAACTCGCACTCCACTCCAGTATCCATCCTCTGCCTCGGCTAGAATAGCAGGTTACCAATGTCTCTTCGAACCGGTATTATTTTATAAAAAAATATGTGAAACATAATTTAATTCATAATTATTATGATATATAAATATAAATAACCATCAGACTGTATGTAATAATTAAAAAAACAGCCATTATTTCCTCTTGCACTGTTCTTTCACGTAAATAATATTTTTAAAAATTTTATCTTTTTATTTATTTTTTCACAAAATAAGTTATCATTGGGTGATACTGATGAACGAACTAACGGTCTTTGTAAATATTACATTGGTTAAAAATGATTTTGTTCGGGTCTGGGATAACAGCAGTATAATATGGATTATAGTATAGGATTGTTACCTGGTATAGGAGGTGGGAATAGGCGGGGGGGGTGGGAGACGAGAAAATGAGGGTGAGAGTAGGAATGAAATTGTGGAGAATAAGATAAAAGTGCCAATGAATGATTATTAGCTGTACTCCAAACATTAAACGGACCGAAATGGAACGAGTGGTATGTTCGGAGAAGAGAGGGGGGGAGGCACCACAGAAGGCGAGGGATTGTAGGATAGAGACCGGCTTGTATCATTTGCATGGAAGGATGATTAACCATCCTTCGCGCGAAACCACCGTTGGATCACCTACCGAACAGTTCTCAAAGCGATCCAAACCCCGTCATTCATCCATCGGCACATATCTCAAAGCGAGCACCTGAAGATCCAACGATGCTTCCCTGCGAAAGGTTAATCATTCTTCCACGCGAAAGATCCACACACCTGTCGATATTGAGGTCGACTAGCGGGAGAATGGTTTCTTCGGGACCCCACCACCCACTTAACACAGGATCGTCAGGGAAACAACGTGAGCTTTTGATAAAGACTGATCGGGTACCGCAATCCTGGGCCGTGCGATTCGAATGGTAACTATTTATCCCGGGGTCCGGGGATGTGACCTGGGGTAACTTAATTCTATCCGCATATCCGCACGGACTCGCGTGTACGTGAGCCACTTTGGACCCACTTATTGCATGATTTAGTATTCAATCACCTTATCACCTCCACCGCACAGAATCTACGAGTTACACTAATCTTTTCCTGACACGTGGCAAGGAAAAAGGCTTTTTTTTTTTTTTCTGGTAAGAAGGAAAAATGCTTTCGGTATACATATAAAAGGTTCTCTCGCTGCGTCGTAGGGTAGGAATAGATTCCGCGTGCTTGTGGAACCATTTAATAGGTCCGAGAGCATCAGCTGTCCAGTCGCAAAAAGAGATGCATGAGGGTGCGTGGATGTATGATGTAACATGCATCTCCAAATCATACGGTTGATCAAGTGGTGCACACTGTATTAGATCATCCAATGTTGGATGGTGAAATTCTCTGTGCACTGCACATGACGTAAAAAATTTGATACGGAGTGCACCACTTTATGTTATTGATTTATGTAGTCATTATTTTTCAATACTCATTTAATATCTACAGTTTTATTTTTTAATTTAAAAATTTTGAATGACGAAAATATTTTTATTCTTTGAAAAAAATTATGAACATGCATGCAGACTGTCATAATTTTGACACAGGATGTTATAATATGCTACAGAATATCATAATTTTTTTTCAAAGAGCAATAATATTTTCGTCATTCAATATTTTCAAATAAAAAAGCAGAATTACAAACATTAAATACGTATTGAAAAGTAATTGGACAAAAATACTCCTTCTATATTATGACATTTTGGATCATATTGTAACATCCTAATCATATTATAACATCCTGCAAGCAAGAAATCGTAATTTGATGCAGGATATCATAATATGCCATAAGATGTCATAATTTTTTGGATCATGTTATAACATCCTGCATATAGAAAATCATAATATGCTACAGAATATCATAATTTTTTTAAAGAATAAAAGGATATTTTCATCAAGTAAAATTTTTAAATGAAAAAATGAAACTGTGGACATTAAATACGTGTTGGAAAGTGATGGCTATATCGACCAATCATATAAAGCAGTGCGCTCCATATCAGATTTTTTACATCGCCCGTGATGCACAAAAAAATTTTCATGTTGGATGATTATATGAGCTAGCATTTCTCGGACAAGAATACCAACATTTAATCTCTTAGTGTGGTAAGGTAGTTCACCCCGGGAGATACAATGAGATGAGATGCTCATGATAATTGCTGAGATTTTGGTTATTAGGCACTGGTTTTAATCTTGGGATCTCTAGGTTCCCAAGATAAATTGTGAATTAGGAAAGATAAGTATACATTGTAACTAAATTATTCTAAATTATTGATGAATTATTATTATTAATTTTGGTAAACTATTCAAAGAATCAAAATTAAAAAGATAATAGTGAACAAATTTAGAAGTTACTCTTCTTGTACTCCAAGCAGAGCTTCTTGATAATTATCAATCCTAGACTTCAATTGCAAGACTTATCAAACAAGATCAATTGCAAGAACCTCCTTGTCAGCTTTATCAAATTTGGTTTTTGATATATATGCTAATACGCTGCCAATAAATGCTCTTGTTGTTAGCAACAAAAATGAAGTAGTAATTTATGGTAGATCTAGCAACTCTTTCATGCCCATCAATTTTATGTGCACTATTATTAGGAATAACTAGATAAATTATGTCAAGGATATTTAGTTGAAGAAATTAACCATTGAATACCATCATAGTACATAAGATTTACCTTGACCTGCATAGTATTATCTTCTAATTTCTTTGCAAAAAGAAAGGTATGATAAAATTGGTTCTATAACATGGGACAGTTAAAAAGTGAAGCGATGAGGATCCATGGTGTCTACAATCCTATTTTTTTCAAAAAAAAATACAGTAGCATTGAATTGTCCATTTTAGAAACATATATCCAAGAGTCATGAGACTAAATAATAAGAATAAAAGGTTACGGCAAGAAAGGTGCTAACATGGCGTTTTCTTGGGTCTGTGGATGGCCAAATCAAAATAGCTTAGCATGCTCGATTGTATCTGCATGTTTTCCTTATAAATGAACAGCAAGAATTGAAATTAGTAAATTGTGTCAAAGGTAGAAATATTTAGACATATGAGTTTAAGAAGGGGAAATCATACCAAATATATATTCTCTTTCAGTTAGACATCTATTGCCTCCGTTCAGTTTATCAATGAATCAACTAATTACTGTACCTCCTTCTGAGGTATTCCTGAGTTTGAATCCTTGCCGATGGTTCTCGATATTTTTGAATATCTTACCAAAATATTAATGGTTTGATGGGACATGAAGTTCAAAGAGCGGTACCTCACAAATATTGAACTATAAGTCTCACCACAAAAATATTGAACTATAATGATGATAACAAATTCCAAAATATTAATATTTAAAGATTGTTGGGATAAATACTTGCCTCTCAATTGACTAAGTATAATCCTTGTCTCTCTATCGAATGAGCGTGCAACTGATTAAGAGGACTCTACCGATTTTGATATCGGCCGACGATTCAATTCGGAGTTCAATCAACTATGGTCGAATAGGACTTAAGTCCTATTTGGTTAAGTTTTTAGAGTGCTAGAAAGCACTTTCTGACTCTCAAAAAGTATTTTAGAGTGATACAGTGATATTTGATAAAAATATCAGAAAGCTGAAAAAATCTACTTGGAGAAAGGTGTATTTTGAAGCTTTCCCCAAAAATACTTTCTGACTAATATCGGGAAGCTGTTTTACTTTCTCCAAAGCACTCTATCAATATGGCTACCAAACAGCAAATAGCTTTTTGTAAAAACTCTACTTTCAAAAATTCTACTTCTCAAAAACTTTACTTCCAAAAGCTTCAAAAGCTCTACTACTAACAGCAATCCTAAACAAGACCTTTATCGAATTTCAGCCGACTAAGTTTGGCATGCACTCGTTATCTGGTCAACAACTTTCTCGATTTTTTGTCGACTATCTTAATCTCGAAAAAATAGGGGTCGAGCAACAGTTACTCGGTGCAGTTATTAACTACCCATGGTTGTGGGGTCATAGGATACAATAATCGCCCATTAATGACCCATTACTTGATTTTAACGATGGTTAATGAAGTAACTACCTACTAAAGGTAATAACTCCCATGTTCCGAATTCTAAGAGGCAGAAGTTACACAGTAACAGTATTTTCTACCTTCTTACCAAAAAAAAAAAATATTTTCTATCCTATATAAAGTGGTAAGTAGGGAGACTGGGGTAAGATTTTTTTGACTACTGAACACTCTGCTCTCGTGTTTATCCTTTATACTGTTCCTTATCTCTAACCAACTTTAGCATCGAAGGATCTCTCATTGGGCAACTTTTGGCAAGCAAACTTAATTTTGCAGGTTTTCCACCATCCAACAATTAGGTGCAACATCTCGACTCAAAGCCAGCCATTTCGCTGGAGATTTGCGGCAATAATTTAGCATGCTAGGTAGGGGAAGGCAAAAAATTTATCTTGCAAGAGTCATGATCAAGACATGAGCACAAAATACTTTAACCTGCAAGACGTTCATCTTAGCGTGAAGCACTTCTGCTGACCAATACAGAACCTAGTGCTTCACATCCAGTAATCATGGTGGACCAACAACAATTCGCTGCTCTGGTGCAACACATGAAAACTCTTATAGAAGCTGTGCACATTTTGCAACAGACTGCGGAACAGCGACAGCAATAGCAACGGTCGAAGGGGCCGACACTGCAGGCTGCGCCATTCAGGCACAGTCGTTGGGCCCTTTCTTTGCCCTATTAGCAAACTTGACACTCTCACCATACTCGTCCTCGACCTACTAGCACTCACATCGTGCTGGTTCCCGACATGTTCGACATGCCGATTTGAAGGATCGTCGGTCTCCTTCCTCTCGACGAACTTTAAAAAAAGGGAAAGAGAACTTGATCACCTTCCAGCTCTTCTGGAGAGGGTTCTATCCCATGGTATTCCTGACATCCCAATGAATTCCAACGATGGTTGGATGACTACGACCGTAAACTATGGAAGCTTGACTATCGACTCAATCAACTTCAACTTAATAATCGAGATTCTATCGGCATCGTTCGCATTAATACTCGTCTCCTATTCTTCCGATGAATTTTGGATGAGCCGAATCCTACTCGGTTCAAGATGCTGCAAATAGAGCCATATGACAGTTCCACCGACCCACTTGACCACCTTAAGAGCTAAGGCTCTCATACTACTTCAAGGGGCTTCTGATGCCCTCTTGTGCAGTTACTCTCCAAAAAACTACTCGGATCTAATATTTTGAGCTTCAGTCCGGAAGCATGCACTCTTTTCGAGCAGTTTGAATAATTTTTTGTGACCCACTTCAGCATTAGTAGAAGGATGCTACGAATATCTGACAGTCTTTTCTCCATCAAACAGTAAGATGGAGAATCATTAAGAGATTACGTGGCACATTTTAACACCACCATGTTGGAGGTTCACAATCTCAATTAGTCCACAGCCATCTCAGTCATGAAGAGGGGGTTGCGTAGCTCCAAGTTCACTTATTCTCTAGATAAGATGCTTCTCCGAACATATGCTGAACTCCTCAAGCATGTATAGAAGTACATTTGTGTCGAGGAATGTGCAATTGATCGGTGCCAATCTGAAGGTAAATGTCAGAAAAAGATGAATAAAGATGGAACCTCAGTAGGGCCTAACAAAGCCCGAATTGATGGAGAGGCCCCACCTCGCCGATAGAGTCTCAAGCCCAAGAACTTCGGCTATAGGTATGACTCTTACATCCCTCTTACTGCTCCTCGTGCATAGATTCTCATAGAGATAGAAAGAAAAAGCTATTTTCGACGGTCCCAGCCAATGAAGATGCCATCGACATCTCGCAATAAGAAAAGATACTATCGATTCTATTAAGACCACGATCATGACACCAAATAGTGCATCCAGCTAAAGGACAAGATAGAAGTCCTGATTCGATAAAGATATCTCAAATAGTACCTACGGGACCGTCCTGTACAACTACTTGTTAATCTCCAACCTAAGCCACATCTTGAGGAAGAAACTCACGTTCAATCGATCGCACGTGTGATCAATATGATTTCTGAAAGATCAACACCTCGGAGGGCAGAAGACTCAGAAAGTTTATCAAAATATCAATGGGAAGATGATGCCATCATTTTCTTTGAAGAAGACTTGCGAGGAGTTCAAACTCCTCATAATGATGCTGTTGTCGTTTCCATGACAATAACCAACTATGATATAAAATGATGTTTAGTTAAGAATGGAAGCTGTGCTGACATATTATTCTACAATGCTTTTTTCTGAGTGTAACTTTCTACGAACTGACTAAAATCAATCAACATGCCCTTAATCGGATTTACGAATGATTTGATTAAAGTGGAGGGAGAAATAGAACTCCTTGTTACTGTCGGATAGCAATCTCGACAATCTATTGTATAGCTTAATTTTCTCGTAGTTCGAGTTCCTTCGATCTACAATATTATATTGGAACAATCTGGAATGAATGCACTTTGGATGGTGGTTTTGACATACCATCTGCTCGTATGCTTACCGATAAGAAATAAAACTGACAAAATGCGAAGAGATCAACAGCTAGCCTAACAATGCTATTTAACCGTGATTAAAGGAAAGAAACCCACAGAAGTCCTTCCCATCGATGTGTTGGACCAAAGAAAAGAAGAAAACCAAGGAGAACCTACCGAGCAGCTTGTCTCAATACCTCTGAAAGAAGAGGACCCGACTGAGACTATTCAAGTCGAATCCTTTTGAGCCATGATCTTCGAGAGAAACTTGTGACTTTTTTACGGGACAATGCTAAAGTTTTTGCCAGGTCGACTTCCAACTTGCCAGATATTTCTTCTGACATAATTGTTCATCGATTGAATGTTAATGCCAAGTGTAGGCCAGTATGACAGAAGAAAAGAAGCTTCACTCCTGAATGCCAAAAGGCTATTGATGAAGAAGTCGATAAGTTATTAGCTGTCGATTTATCCAAGAAGCAACCTATGTGGATGGGCTTACGAACGTCATAATGGTCAAAAAAGCTAACAGCAAATAAAGAATATGAATCCACTATATCGATTTGAACAAAATTTGTCCGAAAGATAGTTTTTCATTATTGAAGATCGACTAGTTAGTCGATGCTACTTCGGACCATCAATTATTAAGCTTTATGGATATTTTTTCTGGATACAATCAAATCCAGATGGCATCTGAAGATGAAGGGAAGATAGCATTTATTACTGAAAAAGGCTTATATTGTTACAAGTCATACCTTTTGGTCTTAAAAACGTCGGAGTGACATATCAACGACTGATCAATAAAATCTTTAAAAATCAAATCGATCGAATATGTAAGTATATATCGACGATATACTTATAAAAAGTGATGAAGCATCCTTTCATATTGATGACTTAGCAAAAACTTTCAACACCTTAAAGAAGTACCAAATGAAGTTAAATCTGACTAAGTGTGCATTCAGGATAACTTCTGAAAAAATTTTGGATTCATGGTGACAAGGTGGAGCATTGAAGCTAATCTTGAAAAGATTAAGATAATTCTCGATATGAAGCCTTCGACTTCTAGGCAAGAGATTCAAAAACAGCCAGGCGCATCGCGTCTCTCAGCTGGTTCATTATCAAGTCGGCAAAGCGATGCCTTCCGTTCTTCAAAACTCTCAGGCAAATGAAAGAATTGGACGAAAAAATGTTAAAAAACTTTTGAAGACTTGAAGCTATATTTAAGCTCCCCTCCTCTTTTAACGAACCTAAGTATTGGCGATGGGCTGCTTATGTACTTGGCTACATCTTCAAAAGTCATAAGTTTGATTTTGATTCGAGAAGATGACAAAGTGTAAAAACCCATCTATTGCATAAATTGAATTTTACATGAAGCAGAAATAAGATATTCTTGATCGAAAAGATCATCTTTGCGATTATCACTATGGTACGATAACTACGTCCTTATTTCTAAGCTCATTCAGTGAAAATCTTCACCAACCTTCTCTTGAGGATACTACTACAATGACCAGACACTTCAAAAAGAATGACAAAATGGACAATCGAACTCAATGAGTTCAATCTTTCTTATATTTTCGATTCTCGATAAAGACTCAGATACTAACCGACTTTATTGTTGAGTGCACAACAACTATCGATAACTGAATTGAAAAATAATCCGAAGATAAAACTTTGAAATCGACGTGGATTCTACACAAGGATGGAGCCTCAAATGTGCAACACTGTATAGCAGGTCTCATTTTAATCAACATTGATGGAATGGTCACTGAGTATGCATTTCAATTTGCTTTCAAAGCTTTAAATAATCAGACCAAATATGAAGCCATGATAGTTGGGCTAAAAGTAGCCAAGAATCTTGGCATGAGATGACTAAAAGTCTTTACCAACTCATAAGTGGTGGCTGGATAATCCTGAGGACAATATGAAGCCCGAGATCTAGTCCTAGCAAGGTATGTTCAAAACCTCTGATCTCTGTAAGTGAATTTTGATTATGTTGAGATCTTCCACATTCCTCACTTGGAGAACGCCTATACTAATTCTTTATCCTGACTCATGACATTTGGTTACAACGAGCTAAGAAAAATTTTTATTGAGCATCTCAACAATCTGAGTATCGATATAGAAGAAGTTCATCAAGCCCAAATCAGCCATGAATCGAGTTGGATCGATCTATTCATCAAATACTTAATCGGTGAGATTTTGCCAATTGATCATGTAGAAGCACGATGGATAAGACAATTGACGACCCAATATGTGCTAATAAATGATCAACTCTACAGAAGACCGGTATCTTTGCCTTTACTCAAATGTCTCCATCCTTTTGAAGCTGATTACGCCCTCAGAGATGTTCATGAAAGTATTTGTGGCAGTCACTTAGGGGGTAAATCACTATTCCATAAAATATTTTGGTAAGAATATTATTGGCCAACTATGTAGAAGGATGCTGTCGATGTAGTGCAAAAATGTAACCAATGCCAAAGATTCATCAATATTCAGAGCTTCCATCAAGTCATCTCATGTCAATTTTGATACCTTGGCCATTTGACAAATGGAGAGTTAACATACTCAATCCGTTTCTTCCTACAAGTGGATAATAAAAATTTATTATAGTTGCTATCAACTACTTTACCAAATAGATCGAAGCGGAGTCTTTAGCTCATATAATGAAGAGGAAGATGATGGATTTTCTGCAGAAGTCAGTTATTTGCCGATTTGGTCTACCTCGGGTCATCATCATAGATAATAGTCAATAATTTAATAATACCAAGTTTGAAGAATTTTACACAAAGTATCAGATTGTTGACAAACTTACATTGGTCAGACATCCGCAATCTAATGGAGAAGTCGAAGTGACTAATAGAACAATAATATAAGTCTGAAGACAAGATTACATCATGCCAAAAATCAATGGGCCGACGAACTCTACCATGTACTATGGTCCTATTGAACAACTGCTCAGATTCTAACTGGAAGCATTCAGGATCGAAGCCATGATCCCATTGGAAATTAGTCTACCATCAACACGAGTGGCACAATACGATGAGTCAACTAATTCAGACAAATGACGCACCGACTTATATTTGCTCAAAGAAACTTGGAGGCAAGCTCAACTATGAATGTCATCGTATCAACAACGGGTAGCCCACTATTACAATTCTCACATTAAGCCTAAAATTTTTCGAATATGGGACCTCATCCTCAGAAAAGCTGAAGTCTCCAAGCCAACTGAGCAAAAAAAGTTGTCTCTAAATTGGAAATGTCCCTACAAAATTTCGAAAGTACTCCAACCAGGGACATATAAAATTACGAACTTAAATGGCACAAAAATTCTTCGGACTTGGAATGTCGAGAATTTATGGATGTATCACTAGTCAGTCATTTAGATTGAATAAAGTGCATCAACTGCTTCTTTTCTATGGAACTGTGCCAACAAATTTATCTATTCGATAATTCACCAAATAACATTATCGACTGACACAGTCATATAATTAAATCATTGGCTGACACCTAGCGAAAAAGTTATTCGGTTGACATCCGGATAACTAACTTATGGCAAGGAATTAAGTCGGCTAACATCTGACTAGCCAACATGGGATTTGAAACACTCAAAAGTGGTAGTTAATCGGTATATGCTCGGATAACTAAGGTCAAATGGCCGGATATAGATTTAAGTTGGGAAACCATTTCGGTAATCGACTATGTTGCTTAAATTGTCGGTCTACAGCAACCGACAACTTGACTTAAAATATTTTTCATTAAGTCAATTTTATTCACCATTGTCTACATTTCTCTGTCGACTATCATACTTAAGCATTTTGGGGGATTGTATTCTATGATTACCGACTATCCACCCAAAGCATCAAATAAAAAGAAAGAAAACTTCACACTGAAATGATTGGAGAAAGAGTTCATTTCATTTCAGAAGAAGTTTGTACATAATCAAAAAAACAAAAACAAAAATACAAAGAACTCAAGGATGTTCTTCCAAGTTGCCTACTTCTCCATTGCTTTCAGGAGCCTTGTCTTCCTCATCCTCACCAAGAGCCTCATTGGGTTGTAATCCGCTTAGATCTAGTTTGGGCCGAAGGCAACTAATGGCTCTCTTATAGCCTTCAAAGCCAACCTGGTAGGCGACAGTCGACCCCTCGATAATTTCATCCTCGAATTTTTGAGATGCTTGAAACTCGGCCAGTGCCCGAGAAGCTACTTCCTAGGTCTGAGTTTCTACCATCAACATCTTTTCGTTACCTCCTGTGCCGCTTTCTTGGCATCTCTGCTTTTGTTCCTCTCCTTATCGAGGGTAGCTTTTGCCAACTCCATCTTCTTCTTAAAGTGGACCTTTAGCTTCTTCAACTCCTTTTTCAGTTGGAACTTTAGGTCTGCAGCTTTATCCCAAAAAGGAGCTAACTCAATCTCCAACAAAGAAATTTTATCTTGATATTTCTTCTCCCGTATCTCAGCAGCACAGAAAAGTTCCTCGGTAACTTTGGCTCGGGCATTGACAGTTTGGATCCTGTCCTCTAGTTGGCGGTTGAGCCGTCTGAAAGCAGTCAACCCTTCATACAGAATAATTATGTCATGTGCTAGCTGTAAGAAAGAAAAACTCACTAAGTCAATAATTCGAAAAAAGAATTAACAGTTGAACACTAAAAAGATGATCATCCAGACTTACCAACATCAATGATGCGGAGGAGCCCGATATGATTTTCTCGACTAGGCAGCCCTTCCTTTCTTCTCAGTCGGTAGGAAGCATCACCATCTTCATCAACTCCATGATGAGTCGATGATCTCGGAGTGCCATGTCAGTTGCCTTGATGCATATTCTGAGCATGATGTATGCCTCTTTGGAAGAGTCTGAAGGGTCAAGCTTAGTTGTAAATGTGGGGATATTAGGGCCTTCCCTCGACCACGTCTCCACGTACCATGATCTGGCCAATATTCGAGTCATCCTACATTGGTAGAGCTTGAACCGCACTAGCATACCTAGTCGGTGTCTCACCGACCACGACAATATTGTCGTCCTGATTGACGGACACTGCTGGTGCTACTGGTGGAGGTGACATCTATTCTGATGGAGATACTCAAGGTGGCGACGGTGGCTGAGTACTCCTCGGGACTTGTGAGGAAGATCCTTCTTGGGTTTTTTTGGTAGTCCCCGAGAAGGTCCACCTGGGTCGGAACCCGATCTCTTCCTGACGGCATGTCGGATGGCTTTTGCCGAAATCTTCATACCTACAAGCCAACAAGAAAAGTTAACCTTTGAAAAGAAGAAGAAGAAGAAGAAGAAGAAGAAGAATTAGAGAAGTCTACCTAAGGAGTTAACTGGGCTAATTCCAGTGTCATACAATGACTTCTCATCAAGAAATTTTCGTTGAGTAGGAACTTTGATGCCAAGCAGTAGCTCGTATTGCTCCAGATCTTCTTTGAGGACCCCTTTATTTTTGTTTGGGGAAAGGTTGGGAACCATCCAGACCCAATTGAAACCCCATGGATGGTCGGTGTTGACCTAAAAAAAATTATTTTTTTACCAATGGATGGAAGAAGAAAGTAAAGGAAAAATCGGCTTTTTCCTTGTAGGATCTTCCAGATCTAATGAGATATGAGGTGGAATATTTAAAAAAATTATCCTACGATATTTCAGATCTAAGATCTATTAGATCTAATTTTTATTATTTGATATTAAATCTAAAATTAAATCTAAAAATATGAGGAATAGAGAAATACCTCTAGGGTAACTAGATTACCTTGTAGATGATCGCAGCAATGTCCGAGGTTCTAAAATAGCCACGCAGTCATCTGGCCTCTACCGGTATCCACTCGAGCAAAATCTGGATCGTCTTCTCCTCACAAATCTTTGTTAAAAGAATCAGATCTGGATCTGATCTGGAAGATCTTTAAAAGATCTTCTGAAGTTAGAGTAGCAGCTTCTCGATAAATCTCTGCAGCCTTCTAATTAGGAAGCCATCATGCCTTGGACAAGCACCAGATGGATGCCCAACCTCTTGGACGTGAAGAGGGGAGGGAGAGGAGCAGAGGGGCATGGAGAAGTAGAGAGAATTTAGGCTTTTGCTGGTTATTGAGCAGAGTCTCTCAACCCTAGGCGCAGATAGGGTTTAAAAAGACCCTGCTGCGCCATACAGTGCCACATCATTCGGCCAATCAAAAAATTTAATTAATTCTGAAAAAATTTTGATTGATAGAGTGATATCATTTGATCATATCAGATAAGAATCTCCACAATCTCTCTTATTGTTGGCGCCAACACTGGATAAGCACAGTGAGATTGACGCCCCACAGTCCAAGTTGATCAAGGGATCAGTCCTCATCTCATGGGACTCTATCCTTATCCACTTGGGGCGCACGCCATATCTGATTATGGCACCCACATTGAGGGCTAATTTAGTAGGTGGACACTCCATCAAAACTCTCCAATGACCTCTTACCAAGTGGCCTTCAGTCCAAGGTCCATGGGTTAACGTTTGACCAATATCTTAAAATAAAAATAACAGGTGACAGGAATTAGCAGATGTTGTCTTAAATTTATCTCATGAATTAAGACAAGTCTTTTTGAGCTAGACTGACTTCAGTCAGACTGAGAGAAACCTTCTCAAAGTTTCTGGGTGAGTCAAATCATATTTGGCTCAGTCGAGATAGAAAAGATTACACGAGGAGAAAGTTAGGCTCAATCGTGTGCTAGCATGATTTTTTTGAACCTAATTGGATCTAATCCAAATCAATCAAACTGAGCTAGCTCAATTGATGACATCCAGACCCTAACTCTTGTTTATATGATCCAGTTAGGTTCATTTCCGTATAGTAATGAGACATGTCGTGATCTCATCATCGACATCATCGAAACTCCTTTCAATGGATCAGAATTCTTTTGATTCAGATAATTAGAATGATCGATCATCAAGATCATTCTAATTGCTTTCAAAATCTATCAGTGACACCTAGCAGTATATGGTGGCAACCCATCAGAAATGAAGATGAACCTCTTGGTGCAGCTACCTGTATGATTGAGTTCCTCTATCATGAGTCCCGACTGAATTAGGGTTAAGGTGAACTCGTCAAATCCAACATCAGTCATATGAATCAATCGATTGATCCGAGTCCGATGTGAAATCCCAATAAAAAACTTTTTTCCATTATTTCACTCTGCCATGGCCATGGACTTAAGGACTCGATCTTTCGATCATCATAGGACTACTTTTCTCATCTACCGATGTTGATAGATCCCTTCTTGGTGCAATCTGGTTCCTACAATGAATATCTACAGCCAACATACATCTCAGAGTTCTGAATGGCTAGAAGATCGAGTTATGGTGTAGTCAAACTATAACACACTCAAGGTGAATTATCGATGTACCTCAGATCAAAGAACTAGATACACAGCTGCAGCATCGAGCTAGTCATCGATGACAAGGTAGATTTTCTTATGACTGCTCGAGGTGGTCACGCTCAGTACTCTCATTCTCAATGAATATCTGTACTCTCGCTTCGGTATCTCCATACCGTAGACTCAAGACACATCTACCCTAAGGAAGCGATCGTACACCAACCTTCTGGATCGATCACCATCCTCATGATGATCCTATGGTCAGAAGCTATTTATGAGTTAGTTATGTAAATTCATGCCTTAAATTTTTAACTCTTGAGAATATGAATTAACATTCCTACTAACTCAAAGAATGTATCACAGACACAATGTACATAATATGATAGTAGAATAATCTTTTTATTTATTTATAATCAAAATTATAAATTTATCTTTAGATTTGTACAGAAATGTGTCAGCCAATCTGGCATCTAGGGCACACATCTAATAGGAAGTCTGATAATAAATTCACAATGATATCGAAGACTGAAGAACCACTATCTCCTCTTTCGAGGATGTTTCTTCAACATAAAGAGAGCACGAAAAAAAAGAGATCCTTAGCTCAAAGTAGAGGAGATAACAAAGGATGATGAAAGAAAAAAGGATTCAGATGGAATTAGGAGCAAGCTAGGTAGGGACTATATCATACAGGTCAAAAATATTAATGAAGAAAGGATATAAAAGAAATTAAAGCCCTGACCGAAAGAACTCCTCATAAATGGCAATATAACTATCAAGAAGACGGATAATCCGACCATGTTCACTAGGAGCCAACAATCTATACCGACTTGAGATTTGGTAGTGATCCCTTAGTCGCTGAACGTTGGCCTCAGACAACTCAGACCTCTCGTTAAGAGGTTCAAAAAGATTCTCGGCAACTGACTGATCATCCAACTCATGAGAATCAAGACGGTCCTATCGAGAAGAAGTAATATCTTCGAGAGCATCTGAGGAACATCCTCAATTTTTCTTTAGATAGATGGAGCTCGAGAACCTTGATCTCTCACAACATTCTTGTCTGCAGATTTCCTTTTGGATGAAGACATTCCTAAAACCTCCTAAAGGAAATCCTAAAAAATTAAAAAAGAAACACTACTGCAAAATAAGCTACGACAGTGGTTGAAAACCACTACCGTAGCCCAAAAAATCGTTGTCACTATGACTGCTGCCGTAGGCTATGACAGTGATTTTCTGGGATATGATAGAGGTTGTGTCAACTACTGTCATAGATATGGTATGGCAATATTTTTGAAACTGCTGCTATAGCAACCACTACCATAAAGATATGGCAACGGTTGTCCAACCGCTACCGTAATGCTACGGACAAACCGTTGCCCTAGTTAAATCTACGACAGCGGTTATGCCAACCGCCGTCATAGATTTACGGCAGTGGTTATCAAACCACTGTCATAACCTTTGACATGTTAAAATGGCTAATCGATAAAGGATGGTGGCCGACCGATGGGAGGGGTTGGTGGCAGCAGCCGACGGTACCAAACGGTGTGGGCCCTGATGCATATCGTAGCACACCAATATTAACCCTACTCACTACTATGTAGATAGGATAAGTTAGGATCGTATCCATAGAGATCTTAGGCCGATTATTTTGAAAATACAAATGAAAAGAATAGTAGATTGCAAGAAACTAAGAAAGAAATAAATATATTGCAATAAAAATATTTTTCATTGATTAAATACAGAAACATACAATAGAAAAAAATAAAAGCTCGATATAAGAACAATAAAATTAAGTTGATCTTCTCGCTACATCCGATAATGGATGCGCCTCTTTGAATCCTTCACTTTCTCCATACAGATAGTGACAGGATGACTGAAAGGCTTGATCTAAAAACTTCAAGGAAGAAAAATAGATGAAAGAGGTTATATGGAAGAGAAAGGATAGTGGCACTAGGATTAGAACTTTTTCTAGATTTGATGGAAGGCGTGCTAGGGTTAGTACCTCCCTTAGACTTCTTAGGATGTGGAGAATGGATCTTTGAAGGAATATGGTGTCGTGCTAGGGTTAATACCTTCCTTAGACTTATGAAGAAGAAAGAAAGAGAGATGGAGGCAGCAGTTTGGAGAGAAACTTAGGCATTGGCTTGATGGGAAGAGAGAAAAGGAAGAGCTTTGATGAAAAAGAGGAGGAAGAGAGAAAAGAGAAGATGAAGAACCCCAAAAAGGGGCTGATGGATTGAGAAAGGAGGGTTGGGATATATTTATAGAGAGAAGGCTAGGGTTTCATGAAAAGAGAGGTAGGAGCGTGAATAAAGATCCTTAGATCTTCATATTGCTTCTCCTCCGTTGATCAATAAGTCGCATTCACATTTCAATCTTCATGAAGAGTGATCTTTTAATCTGAGCCCTTGATTGGAGAGGTTGCTTCTAAATCCTTGATCTTTAAGTCGCGTTCACACTAAAATAGGAGCTGATTATCTGGTTCACTCAAATCTGATTCGATTTAAGTCCAATTTGAATCGTTTGAATCCAAATTCTCACTTACCTGCAAAATAGACTAGAAAGTATCAAATTCTTAATAAATAAATTATAATTAAATAGAATTATGTACATCTAGTGACTTAATTTAAGTGTTCATCAGGCCCACCACGATGGCGGTAGCGGCTGGCCCAAGGCAACAGCGATGGCGGTGCGGGCCAGCGACAGCGCACAATGGTAGCAGGCATGCGGGCGATGGCAGGGTTCGAGTAGAGAGACAGACATAAAATGCTTAAGCCCTTAAGTCATTATATACAAGTCATTCATTTCTTCCATAATCGATGTGGGGCTATCACAAACTATATTTTAGACTTATCACAGCAGTTATCTATAACCACTGCTATAGGTCGCCTATGGCAGCGGTAATTGGTAACCACTATTGTAGGTCAATCTATGGCAGTGGTTCGTGATAACTGCTACCATAGGTTAAGATATGATGGTGATTAGTGAACCATTGTCATAGACCTATAGCAGCAGTTATTATGCAACTACAACTATGGAGGCAGAATATAATTTTTTTTATTTTTCTTTGAAATGATATAATTTTAAAATTTAAAATTTATTTTCACTGTTCATTATCTAAATAATTATTATTAGAGTATCATCACAAAAGATTATCTTGATCTGACAGTTCTAGATATGTCGATCATTAAAATTTGATTTTGACAGCTATGAATGACCATATGATAATTTGATAGACAAAGACCACTGATAGATTTAAAAATTTATGACAATAATCTTGATGATATTTGTAGCACACTATCAAAATTTTATTTCAATCGAATATCATTATCATGGTCAATTTAGCATGGGATGATTTCAGTTGTTAATAAAAAATAATTGATCAAAAGACGAAACGACGTTTGATTAAGATAATTTTTTAAATAAATATCTTTGCTATATTTTAATTATTTATAAAATGATGGTGATCATCAAATTCAAACCACGTATATATGAACGATCTAAAACTATATGTCGCTTACTATTCATTCTTAAATTCATTAAGTAATTATACTTGTATTTTTGTAACATGTGCTCAAGTGGATTCTAACATATATGTATAGTTTGAATTTTATGATCATCATCATACAAATAATTAAAGTATTAATAAAGATCATTTATCCAAAAAATTATCTCAATCAGATGTCGATTGGCCATGTGATCACTCATTTTTTATTTAATGGTCAAAATTATCTCATGCTAAATTGACATGCCAATGATGTCCGATTGAAGTAAAATTTTGATAGTATACTACAAATATTATCAAAATCATCATCGTAAATTTTTGAATCCATTGATGGTCTCTATCTATCAAATCATCTGCGATCGTTCGTGGCCATCGAAATCAAATTTTAATGATCGACAAAGCTAGGGCTATCGGATCGAAGTATCTTTTGTAAGAATATTTTAATAATAATTATTTAGATAATAAATGGTGAAGATATACTTGAAATTCGATTTTACTATTACAGGTTCATGTAATCATCCAAAATTGTTTGTTAGTATCAACTAAATTTTTTTAAAACTCTAATTTAAGGTATAAAATGATATTTTTTAAAAAAATAATTATTGCAGCCATGTAAATCTTAAAAAGTTAGATGAAATCAAAAAAAATAAATCATAAAAATTCAATCTCTGGATTAAAAGTTATAGGACGATAAAGTTTTTACTTACTACAGTGATTACAAATAACCATTGCCATAGGTCAAAGCTTTTATCTATCACAGTGATTACAAATAATCGCTGCCATAGGTTGGATATACGATAGTAGTTATATGTAACCGCTCTGGTAGGTCTGATCTATCATAATGATTCGTGATAACCGTTGTTGTAGATCGATCTATAGCAGTAGTTATTTGTAACCACTGCAGTAGGTAAGACCTATGGCAGCGGTTATGGTAACCGCTGTCGTAGGTCTATCTACTGCAGTGGTTATTACGAACTACTGTAGTAGGTTTGACTTACCGTAGTGGTTATAAATAATCACTGTCGTAGATTCTATGACAGCGATTTTCAAATCGCTGTCGTATAACCGCTACCATAGTCCCTTTTTATAGTAGCGAAAGGAAGGGAAGAAAGAATCAACCTCACAAATACATCGACGGCAATGAAGAAGCCGACAATGATGAAGCTCAGAGCACATCAAGGAAGATGGAGCCTACGTGCAACTAAGGCTAGAACGGGAAAAATCTGAGCAAAAATGGGGCTGGTGACAAAAGGTCTGAAACCATAAGAAGGTTCAAAGGAAAGAAGACCTCCTATTTATAAAGATACTTGACGGCTACGATCAACATAGAAATCCTATCATCATCGGAGATTCTGACACATGGTAGTGATCTCAGCCGACAACTTATCTGGCTTTTCAATGCACCAGTACTATAATCTTACCAAGTCAATCATATCTGTGTGAGAACCTACTAAATAAATAGTCGGCTGACACGTGGCTGATTTGGACTACTCGAGGATCACTGCTCTGCCGCACAATTTTTCATAATCATTATGGAAGCCCATTTTGGATAATCTATAGTAATAATTGCTGCATGTCCTGCAAAACAGTGGAGATGCCGCACATCTCACAAGGTGATAAATCGACTATCGATCGGTTTACAAAATGATGGAATGATTAGATCTCTCTTTTTGAGACAACAATAAACGAGTTTTAATGAAAGAAATAACTCGATTTCAAAGATGATATTTAAAGCACCAATTAACTCCTCTCGTCGAATTATGCTACAACACCAAACTCGAGAGTTGGGGGGTAAATGTTGGGGTAAATCCTCATCCCTCAACCGACTAAGTATAATCCTCGTCTCTCCACTGACTGAGAGTGCAACTGATTAGGAGGACCATACTGATTTTGATACCGACCAATGATCCAATTTGGAGTTCCATCGATTATGGTCGACTAGGAGTTGGATTTCAGCTAACTAAGTTTGGCATGTGTCTCGTTATCCGATTAATAACTTTTTTGATTTTTTGCCCACTATCTTGATCCCAAAAAAATAAGGGTTGATCGACAGTTATTCAGTGCAGGTATTAACTACCCATAGTTATGGGATTGTGGAATGCAATAATTATTCACTAATTATCCATTACTTGATTTTAATGATGGTTAATGAAATAACTGCCCACTAAAGGCAATAACTCATACTCTCGAATTCTAAGGGACAAAAGTTACACAGTAATAGCATTCTCTATCCTATATAAAGTGGTAAGGAGAGAGATTGAGATAAGATTTTTTTGACTACTAAAATTCTGCTCTCATATTTTGATCCTTTATATTGTTCCCTATTTTCGACTAATTTTAGCATTGAAGGATTCCCCATCGAGCAACTTCTGACAAGCGGACTTGATTTTGTAGATTTTCTGCCATCCAACAACTAGGCACAATACCTTGGCTCGACATTGACCATCAGATAAATCATATATATATACATATATTTTATATATTTTATGTATTTAATGGTGCTAACATCTTCAAGAAACCCTAATTTCATACTTAAGTTGGATTTTCTTGCAAAATTAAATATTTTTAAAAATAATTTTAAAAAATATGAAATTAGTACATATTTATGAAAAATAAATATCGAGTTGGTTGATTAATCAAAGCATCAAAAATCAAGTTTCACACCTATTACAAAAGTTATGAGAAGTTTAATTTATGTTTCTTCGTTATTTGGCAAGTAAATTCAAATCGCCGGATATATTTTGAAACCCTGGAGCCTTAGAATCCTAGCCGACCATTCACCCCATAAAATCCTAACCCATACCTTTCTTTTGTTGATGCCATCAGCTAGGAAAGGAGCTAGAAGGCACAGAAAGCAAGAAAAAAGCAGTTAATCTCTTCCTTGGCAGGACCCCCTTGATTCTAATATCTTTGGTATGAGGATCCCTGAAAGGTAGGCTATAGGACTCCAAATTAAGCCAGACTAGATCCTACAATATTGACAAGAAAAAAAAGAATGTAATTTATAGAAGTCAATTTAGATTTCAGATGAGGTAGCTATATTAAATTAAAATTGATAATAGTACTGGACAAAACAGGAAACACCCGATACGCCCAGATTCTTCCTAATTTTTCTTGGGGTAGAAACCTGATATGGAAACCAATTTTGGATGAAAAGGAGCTAATCTTGAAGAAAATAAATAACAATAAATAGAAGTCCAAAAAGATTCAGCATGAAGAGCTTGGGCGATAAAAATAAATAAGGCTATTCTTCATGTGATTGTTTCTCAAATTGAAGAGGTACAGCCTTCCAAATCAAGAAGGATTTACATAGTATAAATTTAAGAAAAAAATATCAAAAAATCACCTAACCCTAGGCCTTTTTAAAGGAGTCCACACCTCATATTACAATCATCTAGAGTTGGGTGGCACAAAGAAAGAGAGAGAGGGCGGCAACAAGGGCTTAGGGTTTAGGTTGTAGCTTCAAGGAAAGGGGTGCCTTGAAGAGAGCCTTGTTTCCTCCACCATCACTTCTATCAAGCCTCCATCTTTTTCAAGATTAGATCTAAGGAAGAAGAAGAAGAAGATGCAAGCAAGCTCTATGAAGTATGAAAGAAGAGGAGTCCACCAACTATCTTTCCGACGAGGCTGCGGAATCTACTTCGACAATCTTTGTTACTGTTTCAAGCTTTCTATTTGCTTTTTGTCTTCTGCTTTTTTTTTTAATTTTCAATAATTAAATTTTGATTTTAATTAATAAAAATTTAATTTTATATCCTTTAATTTCTACCTTTTAATTGAGATTTTATTTTTATTGCACATAGATGCTAGGATCTAGTCAGTAGATCCTAGTACCCAGTTACTTTCTTTTGCACTTTTAATTCTTGCTACATTTCTTTTAAATTTCTATAATAGAATTTAGATTTTAATTAATATAAAATTTAGATTACTAAAATTTATTTTTATTGCAAGTAGATGCTACGATCTAGTTAGTAGATCTAGTACCGATTTTTTTTGATTGCACGTTTAATTCTTAGTATCTGACTCTATTCAATCTTTTTTTTCTTTCTTTCAAAAATGAAAGATTTCAACACATCAACCCATAGCCTTCTTCATGAATTCGATTTGACTCACTGCTATTTACAAAATTTTTAAGAGTTGAAATTAAATTGATTGCATGGTGTCCTAACGATAACATCACGCACATCAAGTTTTTGGCACCATTGCTGGGAAAGACACTAATTTTAATGTTTGATTTCTTTGATTTTCTTATAAATATATCTTACTAATTTTTTTTATTAAAAAAAAGAGAAAAAAGAAAGATAAAAAGCTTCAAGTTGGTAAGATCAATCCTAAATCTAAACTGCTTTTCTTTTTTTAGTATTAATTGTTATTTTTTTTAAATTAACTTAAAATTCAGCCACATAAATCGAATAAAAATCGCATGACAAGAGTAAATACTTAATTATTTAGAAGCATTCATCATCTTAGATTTATTTTTGATGATCGTTGGACTTTAAGGTAAGCTTTTAAGCTTGATTAGTTTCATACATTTAGTTCAGTTGCATAGAACTTCTTGTTTGAACTTGGTTGTGCACCTTCATTCTATATCGACTTAAGGACAATACCTAATAACAAGATAAGATAAAAATTTTATTATCTTTTCTTAATCCAAAAATAACCAACCAGCATCCCACATTAATCCAAGCCTAATAAAAATTCAGTAGATGTTGATCCATAGGATCCATTGATCTCAGTTCGAATATTGTGGTAAAGTCAAGTGTAAAGTAGGTTTGAGCTCACCCTTAAAACTAGTGTCTATGGCAGGAGATTAAAAAGGCTAAGCCTAAGTAGACTCGTAGTTATTTATTTAGATCCATTGCAAAAGCACGAGGAGCCTCTCACGACCTCACCTCTTACCTGGCTAGTTGAAGAAAGTGAGATTAGACTTAACTCGCATCTAAGCTGATTCACATTACATCGAACTGTTAGGTCTAAGTAACTCTTAGTATCTTAGGTTTAAATGTTTGCTAGTTTGCTTATGATTGAAAAAGAAAAAAGAAAAATATAAAATTAAAAAAATATATATTTGAACCACACAATAGGGTTGTACTGATACATGCACAGTAGGAGATCACTTCGTCTGAACCTAGTTGAACCCAATTCTGAAATTGAATAATTGATACATATTAAACCTGATACCAAATGGCTGAAAATCTAGAAGAATCACCTAGGCAGATGAAAGAATATTTTATTCCTTCCACCTATAATCTATTGACTTGTATCCACTTATTTGAAATCCCAGCAGTCATTATGAGATCAAGTCGACCACAATCCAGATGCTTCCATCTTTTTATCAGAACATCAATTAAGATCCGTATAAACATCTGGATGAGTCTTAAAAATATATTCTACTATGAAAATCTAAAATTTCACTAATGATGTATTTATACTGACCCTATTCTCCTTCTCACTTAAGGATAAAGTCAAGTACTGGCTTGGCACAATAGAGAGACCAATCCGAATTTGGGTTGAAATGCAGTATGAGTTTTTTAAAAAATTCTATCCTATAGGTCGAACCAACAATATGAGGTGAGCTATCACCAGATTTATTCAGCTTATAGGGGAACAAATTTATGAATCATGGGAAAGACTTAAGAAACTTCTTAGAAAATACCCACACCATAGTCTATCTAAGTGACAAATTGCTCAAGCCTTTTATGATGGTTTAGATGACCAATATAGACAGATGGTTAATGCATCTTGTAGAGGTGCATTTATGAGTAAGAGTAAGGACGAAGCCTATGTCCTGTTTGAGACTTTGAGTAAGAACTCGATCAATCATGCTTCACTATCTTTTTATGAAAGATCGATTCCTCACCAAAAGCAGGCAGGAATCTATAAAATTAAATATGCAGACTCTAATCTGAAGGTCGACTTGAATCTGATAGCTCAAAAATTAGATAAAGTCGATCTTCTCACTCAGAAGTTAGATCAGGTCATAGCCCTAGGTGAACAAACTTCTGTGCAATACGCACCACCTCTCAATTATCAAGAGATTTGTTGTATCTGTGCTAGCTCAGCCACTATGTGAGTGAATGTCCCATGACTGCACAATTTTCATCTTTCATCCAAAAACAAGTTCATGCTACCTAAGGTTACTCCAAACCTGTTAATGATCATTCTCAAATGCATATAATCCAGGTTGGAGGAACCATCCTAATTTTTTTTAGAGACTCCAACAAACTCAGGCTCAGATCCAAATTTTTCTTATGTCAAACTTCCAAAACAGATCTCAATATCCAAACTATGTCTATAATAGAGGTCAGTTTAGTCAGCCAATCCAGCCATCCTATTACAATCAGCCGTCATACCCATCTCTTTAATAGACCAATCTAACCGACAATAGATTTAATCAACTCCAATAATTGATTATGATCCAACAGTAATCTATCGCTAGATTAAAAGTACAAATTGGATAAATAGCTGAGTCCATCATGAGAAAAGAATCAGATCAATTACCAAGCCAGCCTATTGCAAATCCCAAGAATAACCCATCCACTGTCTATCAACCATCTTGATCTAATCATCAATTCAATGTTCTACCTAAGAATCTCTAATTTGAGAATGCCAACATAATTTTTGAGCTTAGAAGTGGAAGAATTTTTAAGGATCCATACCAAGATCAGGTGAGAGAGGCTAGTACTGATACTAGCCAAAATGAGAACATAGAAGAAGAAATTAGTACTGAGACTAACCACATAGAAGAACCTAAATCTAGAATTGATATTGATGCTGTTTCCAATTTGAGTAAGAAAGACAAAGGAAAGAAGAGAGTAGATGAGTTATCCGAATCATATAAACCTAAAGTCCCATTTTCTTCAGCCTTAGAAGTTGGTTCTTCTTGCAAAAAGCAAGGAATACGCAACGAGGAGTTAATAGAATTATTTAAACAAGTTCATATGAAGTTTTTTCTCTTCGATGTAATTCATCACATTTCGACTTACGTAAAATTTCTTAAGAAACTTTACACACAAAAGCATGAGTCGAGAACAACAGAGAAAATTATGCTATTTGAGGATGTAAATGTAGTCCTGTTGAACCTATTACCTCAGAAAATGAAAGATCATGGTGCTCCTTTGATTTTATGTATTATAGGAGGCATCACCTTTGACCGAACTTCATTAGATTTGGGAGCTGGTGTGAATCTACTTTCGACCTCGGTCTATGAAAAATTTGAGATTGGAGAACTGAAACCCACGTCGATTATTCTATAATTAACTGATAGATCAGTAAAAATACCACGTGGTCTGATTGAGGATGTCTTAGTTAGAGTAAATCAATATTATTTTTCAGTGGACTTCCCGTACTTGATATGGAACCATCCCAGAAGCTAAATTAGAATCTCATAATTTTAGGTCGTCCATTCTTGGCTACTGTCAATGCAAATATCAATTATAAAACAGAAGCCATAGACATTTCTTTTGAGGATCAAAAGGTGAGAATTAATATTTTTAATGCCTCAAAGTATACTTAGAAGGAGGAAAACTATTCGATAGCTGAATTAATAGATAAAATAATTGAATCCAATTCCTTTTGAAATTAATAAAAGATGATTTTTTGATGAGCCCATTGAAGAAACTCAAGTTCAGAAGGTGAATGCCCTGCTTGATTTACTTCACCCATCAGATCCACTAGAATTTTTCAATATAGTATTTGATCCTGGGTAGATAAGAGAATCGACATAGTCTGATTGAAGACTTTAAACTTAGTACTTGTTGGGAGGTAACTCAATATATAAAATAAAATAAAAAATTTTTAAAAAATTAAAAATATAAAAATACAATAATTATTAAAAAAATTATAGCCTTTATATTGAAGATGAGCTCCTCCTTTCAGGTTATTTCTCTCCCTATCTTCCTTTTCATTTCTTTCATTTTTATGGTCTAAATATATTTCTTTAACTTATTTATACCATTAAAAAAAATTGTAATTAAGTTGGAGGGTAAGGAAACTCTTTTGAAAAATCTTTTAAAAAATCTTTAAAAATTTTTAAAAAATATCTTGGATATTATGAAAATTTTTGAAAACTTTCAAAAAATGGTTGAAAAATCTTTTGAAATTATTGAATAAATTATGTATCAAAAAAAAAATTTGAGCAAAATAGACTAGGAAGAAATAATAGAGTTAGAAAGTATTTGCTAATAAATATAGCAAGTCAAGGAGTAGACTAGTTGATTGGACTCTTAGTAGCCTACTTAGGTTACCTAAAGTCTATGAGCACTTTTAATTGCACATGCATACTAACGAGGCAAAGTAGGGGTTGATTGTAAGGCCAACTGAGGATTTGATTATTACTTAAAGTAGGTAATTGATATACATTTTGATTAAAAATTTGAATTTAAAGAAAAAACTATCTGTTTAAAATAAAAATATAAAATACAGAGTATATGTAGATTATCTTAAGTTTAGTAATTGAATTTCTGCACCTAAGTCAAGTATGGAGGTTCGCATCAAATGGTAGAAGAAAGGTCAGGATGCTCAGTACTATAAAAAAAAAGAAGAAGAGAAGTGTGAAAGCTGAAAAAAGAGTATCCTATAAGCCAATCACAAGTGTATTGTAATGAAACTTTTTTTTTAATTTTCTAACTCATGAAATGATATTTATTATTTGAGATATTGATTCATCATATTAGCTGCATCTTATTATGTTCAAAATTATGATGAACCCCAAAGATTAGGATAATGATTTTAGGAGACATGAATGGGTCATGCTAGTGAGATCTAAAATCCTAAAATTTAATCTTAAATATTTCTGATTGTAGGAGCATTGAGTCGGAGATCAATGTTTCAGATAGACTGACATATCCTATATATGCTCGATGGAGAGGGTGGCAAATCTCACTAGCACTTGTGTGAGACACTAATACAAGGATATGGGTGCTCATTTAGAAAATGAGTCTACTGAATTGACTCGATGAAAGAGATCATCTTATGGAAGCTTTACTTGTATGTCAAAGATGGTTCTCTAAGTGGAAGTTGTGCAAGTGATCCTTAAATCTGAGACTACCATGAAATCTTATGTATATAAATCCATATTTTGGTTCATACCCAGGCATGGCATTAAGATATATACAGGATATTCTGATATGGTGGAGTGTGTATGGAGGTTGTAAGTAGATCAACATGGAATCGATCACTCCTAGTTAGAGGAGATTGCATCATGTGTATTCTCAATCCTAGATGACTTGAGAAAAGTCTTTTGGCCAAAAGCAGAAAGGAGATTAGAAAAAATTTCTAATACTTTTTATCAAAGTCATCATTAGTTAATTGAGAATCGATATGAATATGTATTTGAGTTTGACAAGATTTCATACTCATGAACGTATTCAAGGTGCAAGGATGATCGAAAGATTGAATTGCATGGTAACTAGCCACTGAAAGGTATATTTGATATTTTTATCAAATTTTATATCTTCTGGGTAGTCATAATACATTGCTAGACATCAATCTGGACTTATAAATTTTTGATCAAATTAAAGAGTTTAATTCGATCGCCAATTAGAAAAGATTATAATTGTTGAACTCGGGTTAGCTCGATTGGACCTAAATCGATTAGATTGAAATCTAATCAAATTTGGTCAACTTATATCTAGACCTACTGCTAGCTAGATATAAAATTCAATAGGTCACATATATATAAAAATTGGCTAAGGATCTTTTGAAAAAAGTTGATTGAAATTTTGGATTCAATCAGGATTCTAGTAAGCATGCTAGCACGTGTAGAAACCCTTGCTCCTTTGGAGACCAATTTGATCCCATCCCTTGCTAATTAGCTAGGTCAATTTAGTAGACATTTAGGTCAGGTCATGTTACCTAGAAGCAGCCCAAATTGGGGTATCTCATCCCATGTTAACGCCAATTATGAAGAGTCCAAGTTGTGGTGGACTCTTAGTGCAAAACAGGTTCTGCATACAAGTGTTGGCATGGGTAGAAGAAAATTTTTTTTTTGACATGGGATTAAAATATTTGTGGTATCCCACATCACCCTCATCCTCTGATGCACATCTCAAAGTATGAGATATATTTTTTTTAAATTTTTTGGGATAGAAAAAAAATTAGAAAAAGGAGGATGTCTCATGCGCGCACGCAAAAGCGTCGCATCTCTCTGAGATTGGAGAGTCTTTCTCCTTATCAAATGCTTTCAAAATAAAATAATTTTTAGTAATAATATTTTATATTTGATAAGCTATTTTTGATAATTTTTTTTAAAATTTTTTTAGACTTATCTGAATGCCAAACAGATGCCATAAGTTTCTTCTCGTGCCTGCGCATGGGATGATCAGACTTCGCATGAAAGGATGTGAGAACACATCCTTTTGTGAGAATTTTTATCCACTCATTATATGTTTTGGAATTAGAATTAAAACCTCTATCCATGTAATTTTTGAGAATTTTTTAGATTTGAGAAGGGATGCAAAAACATACTTCTCTGATCGCACGCGTAGAGCAAAGTGCTGATCGACGTATCATTGATTAAGAGTCCTTCTATTGGAAGGAACTCTTATCTCTGATAATCAGATTAGAAAAGCCTCTTAGATGAGGCGCATCCCTCTCTTTTGACATCCCTCAAGTGGCTATAAATTGATTGGACACTGGGTGTTCGAGGAATTCAGAAAGAGTTTTTAATTTGGTCTTCGTTGCTCTCCTTTCTTTCTTACAACCTATCTTAGTTTTAGAAAAAGCTTTGGAATTTAAGACAAAGCCTTATCTAGTCCTAACAAGGGTTGTAAGGGTCCTAAAGAAGGAGAATCATAAGTTCAGAGAAGTTTTGAGAGGATGGAGTCAGTTTTTGGAGAAATCTGATCGATATGAGGCTAGTCGAGTTCTAGTGGCTAGAACTCTTGAAGCAAGGTGAAAGAGTGCTGTCTTGGTTTAGTTTCCATGTGGATCACCATTGGAGGGCGGACACTTGGACATCTTGTGAAAATTGAGATTAGCGCTACAGATATTCTTCTTATCCTAATTTATATTTATTGTACTTTGATTATTATAGTCAAGAATTTCTGGGCATTAGAATTTTCGGTGCATCGAGTGTTTTGAATGAAATTTTAAACACCTAACCCTTTCGCTGTGCCACCAAAACCAATAGTGGTATCAGAGCCTATCTTAATTTATATAATCAAAGATTAAATTATTATCTTGATTGTGATCAAGCATGAATTTTTGATTTGGTTCAAGTCGGATCAAGGATTGAACCTAATTGAACATCCAAACCTTTGCATGTCTTAGAGATATATTTTAAATATAAAATATGTGATGTATGTGTAAAATTTTTTTAGTAACTTAGTACTCTAATTGAGGTTCATCACCAAACCGTCCGATCATAAGAGCAAGTAGGGTTCAGAGATCCTCTCTTCCTATTCAATAGAGTACTCTTATGGCGTGTAGGGGTGCCACTGTGATATTCCAAGAAGAAGAACCATGAAAAGAGTATTTTATATTCATGCATGTTATTAGAACTTTATGCATATAAGATATGCTTGAAATATTTAGTAATAATCATATTGTATGATTTTGCTTCCATATCTTAGAGATATGATAAGATGCCATGATTACTTGTTATGATTATTAAGATACAATTATTATAGTGCATCATTGTGACTGATTGAATTCAGATATATTTGAGACCATTAAAGCCCTTATAAAAATCATATTAAGTCGTAGTGTTGTGAACCAGTAGCTAATCTATTTTCTTGAATCGATTAATCAATTGGGGTCTAAGGAGTATTTCAAGTACGGTGGTTATTTAATTGATTCCGTTGCTAGTCTGGCCAATTTTATTGGTGTCTAAGAAAAGCAACGGAGAGACCCCCACCAATCTTAATACTTTTCTAGCTAATTAGATTAGTTCGAATCTTGAATGAAGGTAGCTTAGTATTTTAAACACTACTAGAGGACTTCCTTCATGCTAGGTTAATGTTACATCATGAACTATGGCTAGTTTGTTGTGCTACCATAAGCTTGTCATAAAAATCGATATAATATAATCCTGATATATGAAAGATGCTTATGGCAATTTTGGATGTACTACTTTGTTGTGCTACCACAAGAGCAATTATATTCGATTTCGACTGTATTGAAATGAATGGTCTTACTTAATTAAAATATTATAGCTTGTTGTGTTAACACAAGGCTAATAATGTTTTAAAGATCAAGATAAAATATTGAGAATTGCATGAGATATAATTGGAAAGAATTTTCTATCTATGAACTTATAAGAATTTGTTGTGTTAATACAAGATTATTATGAGGAATTAAGGTCTCAATCCCATTAAGATAAATATAAAATATATCTCGTTTACCATAGGAGAGGGCTAGATCAGACAAGTGCTAGATCAGACAAGTGTAGGTTTGTAGAGTATCTTAAGAAAATTGATGGATATTATTTCTACCACCCTACTGAACAAAAGATGTTTGTTAGTAGGCACGCCACTTTTTTGAAACATGAATTTATCCAAGAAAGAGGCAGTGGGAGGAATATTAAACTTATGAAAGTTCATGATCTATAAATCGATCCAGAAATACCAGTGGTTGGACCACAAGAAGATCCTTAATCAAAAATATTCAAAGATGAGGTACATCCACAATACCCACCTCCTCTCCGAAGATCAGATAGAGTGCGTCAAGCATCTTTGAGATATAATTTTATCATTAAGAATGATAATTCGATCAACATCATTTAGGATGTTGATCCATTGACCTATTCGGAAGCTGTCATAAGTAAAGACTTAGACAGATGGTTGAAAGTCATGAAATCTGAGATGGACTCGATGTATATCAACCAAGTGCAGATCTTAATTGATGCACCTAAGGGTGTGATCCTAATAGGGTGCAAGTGGATCTTCAAGAAGAATATCAGAGCAGATGGTCAAGTAAAAACCTACAAAGCTAGATTAGGCAATGGTTTTAGAAGACATAAATGGGTCATACTAGTCAGATCTAAAATTTTAAAACTCTAATCTTAAACATTCCTGATCGTAGGAGCATTGAGTCAGGGATCAATATTTCGGATAGACTGGCACATCCTATGTATGCTCGATGGAGAGGGTGATAGATCTCACTAGCCACTTGTGTAAGACACTAATACAAGAATGTGGATGCTCATTTGAAAAATGAGTCTACTGAATTGACTCGATGAAAGAGAACATCTTATGAAAGCCTTACTTACATGTCAAAAATGGTTCTCTAAGTGGGAGTTATGCAAGTGATTCTTAGACCTGAGATCACCATAAAATCTTATGCACATGAATCCATATTTTGGTTCATACCCAGGTATGACATTAAGACATATACGGAGTGTTCTGGATATGGTGGAGTGTGTATGGAGGTTGTAAGTAGGTCAACATGAAATCGATCACTCCTAGTAAGAGGAGATCGCATCCTATGTATTCTCAATTCTGGATGACTTGAGAAAAGTCTTTTGGCCAAAAGCAGGAAGGAGATTAGAAAGAGTTTCTAATGCTTCTTTATCAAAGTCATCATTAGTTAATTGAGAATCGATATGAATATGTGTTTGAGTTTGACAAGATTTCATACTCACGAACATATTCAGGGTGCAAGGATGATCGAAAGATTGAATTACATGGTAACTAGCCACTGAAGGATATATTTGATATTTTTATTAAATTCTATATTTTTTGGATAGTCATGATACATTACTAGACATCAATTTTAACTTGTAGATTTTTTATCGAATTAAAGAGTTTAATTCGATCGCCAATTAGAAAGGATTATAATTGTTGAACTCGGATTGGCTCGATTGGACCTAAATCGATTAGGTTGAAATCTAATCAAATTTGGTCAACTTATACTCAGACCTACTGCCAGCTAGATATGGAACCCAATGGGTCACACACATATAGAAATTGGCTAAGGATCCTTTTAAAAAAGGTTGATTGAAATTTTGGATTCAATCAGGGTTCCAGTAAGCATGCTAGCACGTGTGGAAACCCTTACTCCTTTGGAGATCAATTTGGTCCCATCCCTTGCTAATTAGCTAGATCAATTTGGTAGATATTTGGGTCAGGTTATGTCACCTAGAAGCAGCCCAAATTGGGGCACCACATCCTATGTTAACGCCAATTATGAAGAGTTCAAGTTGTGGTGGACTTTTGGTGCAAAACAGGTTTTGCATATAAGTATTGATGTGGGCAGAAGAAAAATTTTTTTTTGGCATGTATCAGCACACACTCATTCCAACCCAACATTCTATTTTGGCTTGCACTCTTATTTGGCTCTTTTCTATGTTTAGCAAATCAACACATATTCATATTTGGCTGGCACTTCTATTTGGTCTTTCTCTTTGTTTAGCTATTCTACATTTGGTTTCTCTTTACTTAGTATGTAATCAAGATATTCCTTCTTCTTATAATTGCTATAATAGCTAGACCTTGTAATCTATATATACTCCTATTGGAGAACAATGAAAAGCAAGAATCAGAAATTATCCTCAATAAAGATATTACCTTCTATATGGTATCAGAGCTTTGAAGCTCCAACGAGCATCTCTTCTTCTTCCTCCTTCTGTGCTCTCTCATGGCCACCAGTTCATCTATCTCCACCTCCTCCAATCTCTCTTCTCCTCCTCCACCCAATACAACGACCCCTCTCACTTTTCCATCGGTACAGTATTTTCTATCTATCAAATTAAATGCATCTAATTTTTTGATTTGGAGAAAGCAAATTACTTCCTTCTTAAAGGGTCAAGGCCTGTTTGGGTTCCTTGATGGCTCTCACCCACAGCCCATCGATCCGATTGCCGCTACTGCTTGGCAACAACAAGATACCCAACTCGTAAGCCTTCTTGTTGCTTCATTATCTGAAGATTTGGTTCCTCTTCTTCTTGACAAAGAGACTAGTTTTGAGTGCTGGAGCACTCTTCATGAAGCCTTTGGTTCAGCATCTCCTACCAGGCTCATGTCTCTGCATCTAGAGTTGAAGAATCTACATCAAAAACTAGATGAGACCGTCACCTCTCTGCTTTGACATGCCAAAGCTGTTGCTGATAAACTTGCTGCCTCTGGTAATGCCCTTAAGCCAACCGAATTTAATCTTTATGTATTGCGTGCTCTATGTGATGATCTACAAGATGCGGTCCCTGACATTCTCAACCGATACAAGATGTTCATAATGCCTTTTTACATGACAACCTAACAGAAGAAGTCTACATGTCCCAACCGCCAAGGTTTGAGGACCGCGACCATCCAGATTATGTCTGTCATCTCCACAAATCTTTATATGGGTTAAAACAAGCACCCCGTGCCTGGTTTCACCGTCTCTCCCAGTTTCTTCTCCGACTAGAGTTTGTTGCCAGCAAAACTGATCCTTCATTATTTATTTTAAGGATGAGGTCTCATGTCCTCTATGTGCTCATCTATGTTGATGATATTTTGGTAACCAGCAATGACTCCAGTCAGATCTCTCTTCTCCTTCAACAGCTTGCTAAGGAATTTTTTATTAAGGATCTTGGTGATCTCCATTTTTTCTTAGGAATTGAGGTTGTTCGAAACTCTACTGGATTATTATTATCTCAAAATCGCTACATTAAAGATCTTCTTTTAAAGGCAGGCATGGTTGATTGTAAATCTGTTCAGACCCCAATGGCCATGACAAAGGATTCTGATTCAGGGGGTGCTCCCCATCCGGACCCCACACAGTATCGCTCCATTGTTGGGGCTCTTCAGTATGTTACATTGACACGTCCGGATATTTTCTTTGCAGTGAATAAAGTATGTCAGTTTATGCAGTCTCCTAATACTGATCACTGGATTATGGTCAAATGCATCTTACGGTACCTTCAAGCTACAGCTGATCATGGGTTACACATTCGCCGATCCACCTCTCGCTCTCTCTAAGCTTTCTCGGATGCAGATTGGGTGGGTAGTGGGACTGATAGGCGTTCCACTGGAGGCTATGCAATCTTTCTCGGCTCCAACCTCATTTCTTGGGCATCTCGTAAACAGAAAACAGTTGCCCGCTCATCCACAGAGTCTGAATATAAAGCCTTAGCAGATGCATCAGCTGAACTTATATGGTTTGAGTCATTATTTCAGAAACTTGGCCATCCCTTACATGGTCCCCGATTCTATGGTGTGACAATATTAGGGCCACTTATCTATCGGCCAATCCTGTTTTCCATGCTCGCACGAAGCATGTCGAAATTGATTTTCATTTCATTCGTGAACGTGTTGCAAGACATCAACTATCTGTTCAGTTCATCTCCACCCAAGATCAGCTTGCCGATATTCTCATCAAGCCTTTGGGTACCTCCCGTTTTAGGTTCCTAAGGGACAAGCTGAAGATTCGTGCTCCCGATTCTTCATCTTGAGGGGGTGTATCAGCACACACTCATTCCAACCCAACATTCTATTTTGGCTTGCACTCTTATTTGACTCTTTTCTATGTTTAGCAAGTCAACACATATTCATATTTGGCTGGCACTCCTATTTGGTCTTTCTCCTTGTTTAGCTATTCTACATTTGATTTCTCTTTACTTAGTATGTAATCGAGATATTCCTTCTTCTTGTAATTGCTACAATAGCTAGACCTTGTAATCTATATATACTCCTATTGGAGAACAATGAAAAGCAAGAATCAGAAATTATCCTCAATAAAGATATTACCTTCTATAGCATGGGATTAAAATATTTGTGGTATTTCACATCACCCTCCATCCTCCTCTGGTGCATATCTCAAAGTATGAGATATATTTTTTCTAAAATTTTTGAGGCAGAGAAAAAATTAGAAAAAGAAGGATGTCTCGTGCGCGCACGCAGAAGCATCGCATCTCTCCGAGATTGGAGAGTCTTTCTCCTTATCAAATGCTTTCAAAATGGAATGATTTTTGGTGATAACATTTTATATTTGATATGCTATTTTTGGTGATTTTTCTAAAATTTTTTAGACTTATCTGAATGTCAAACGGATGCCATAAGTTCCTCCTCATGCCTACACGCGGGGTGATCAAACTTTGCGTGAAAGGATATGAGAATATATCCTTTTGTAAGAATTTTTATCTACTCATTATATGTTCTAAAATCAAGATTGAAACCTCTATCCATGTAAATTTTTGAGGATTTTTTGGATATGAGAAGGGATGCGAAAACATCCCTTCTCTGGTCGCATGTGCAGAGCAGGGTGCTGATCAATGTATCATTGATAAGAGTCCTTCTGTTTGAAGGAACTCTTATCTTTGATAATCATATCAGAAAGGCCTCCTAGATAAGGCTCATCCCTCTCTTTTGGCATCCCTCTAGTGGCTATAAATTGATCGGGGCACTGGTGTTTGAGGAATTCAGAAAGAGTTTCCAATTTGGTCTCCGTTGCTCTCCTTTTTTTCTTACAACCTATCTTAGTTTTAGGACAAGGCTTTGGAATTTAAGACAAAGCCTTATCTGATCTTAACAAGGGTTGTAAGGATCCTAAAGAAGGAGAATCATAAGTTCAGAAAAGGTTCTGAGAGGGTGGAGTCAATTTCTTGGAGAAATCTGATCGGTATGAGGCTAGTCGAGTTCTAGTGGCTAGAACTCTTGAAGCAAGATGAAGAAGGAGCACTGTCCTTGGTTCAATTTTCATGTGGATCACCATTGGAGGGTGGATACTTCGACATCTTGTGAAAATTGAGATTAGCTCTATAGGTATTCTTCTTATCCTAATTTATTTTTATTATATTTTGATTATTATAGTCAAAGATTTCTGGGCATTGGAATTTTCGGTGCATTAGGTATTTTGAATGAAAATTTTAAATACCTAACTCTTTCGTTGTGCCATCAGAATCCAACAAAAGCTACCTTAGTTTATGAGCTTAATTTAAGGTGTATAGAAAATTAACCAAAATAGGTGATAAGAGAAAAAATATTTACCTTTTACAAGCCAGCACCCAAATGCTAAGTTAGTCATCACAAACACAAGTGCTGTAGATCTTTGGATATACTCTAAGAAAGCTTCTGAGTAGACTGACTATGAAATCTGCCGCTGAAACTCAATATCTAGTTAGTGATACTTGAAAACTTCTTGGCTTTCAATCCTAGGCCTATTTTTGTAAGGGAGGATCTTAATGAAACATAGTAAATAGATACTTGTATTTTTTTTACATTGCTAAAGGACTAGCAATAATTAAATTAGGAGGTGTGATAAATTATATATTTACATATATATTTATATATTTTATGTATTTAATGGTGCTAACATCTTCAAGAAACCCTAATTTCATACTTAAGTTGGACTTTCTTGCAAAATTAAGTATTTTTGAAAATAGTTTCAAAAAATATGAAAGTAATACATATTCATAAAAAATAGATATCGAGTTGATTGATTAATCTATGCACCAAAAATCAAGTTTCACACCCGTTAGAAAAGTTATGAGAAGTTTAATTTATGTTTTTCCTTATTTGGCAGGTAAATTCAAATCATCGAAGATATTTTGAAATCCTGGAGCCTCAGAACCCTAGCGGGCCATTCACCCCATGAAACACTAACCCTTCATCTTCTTTTTATTGACACTATCAGTCAGAAAAAGAGATAGGAGGTGCAGAAAGCAAGAAAAAGATAGTTAATCTCTTCCTAGTCTGGACCCCCTTGATTCTGACACTATTAACATAAGAACCCCTAAAAGGTAGGCTACAGAACTCCAAATTAAGCAAAATTAGATCCTACAGAATTCTAAGATGAACAAGAAAAGAATAT
The DNA here is from genome assembly GCF_000442705.2 of Elaeis guineensis. Taxonomy (NCBI): domain Eukaryota; kingdom Viridiplantae; phylum Streptophyta; class Magnoliopsida; order Arecales; family Arecaceae; genus Elaeis; species Elaeis guineensis. The sequence goes on along the minus strand of NC_025998.2, from coordinate 7,019,592 downwards.
AATTTATAAAAATTAATTTAGATTTCAAATGAGATAGCTATATCAAATTAAAATTATTAATAGTGCTGGATAAAACAAGAAACACCTGATACACCTAGATTCTTCCTAATTTTTCTTGAGGCAGAAACCTGATATGGCAACCAAGTTTGGGTGGAAAGGAGCTAACATAGAAGAAAATAAATAATAGTAAATGAGAGTCCAAAAAGATTCAGCGTAAGGAGCTTGGGCAGCAAAAGTAAGTAAGGCAATTCTTCATGTGACTGTTTCCCAAATTGAAGAAATATACCTTCCAAATCAAGAGAGATTTACATGGCATAAATTCAAAAAAAAAAAATCAAAAAATCATCAAACCCTAGGCCTTTTTAAAGGAGTCCACACCTCATATTGCAATCATCTAGAGTTGGACAGCATAAAGAAAGAGAGAGAGGGCGGCAACAAGGGCTTAGGTTTTATGTTGTAGCTTCAAGGAAAGGAGTGCCTTGAAGAGAGCCTTGTTTCTTCCACTATCACTTCTATCAAGCCTCCATCTTTTCTAAGATCAGATCCAATGAAGATAAAGAAGGATGCAAGCAAGCTATGTGGAGTACGAAAGAAGAGGAGTCCATCAACTGTTTTTCCGACGAGCTTACGGAATCTACTTCGACAAGTTTTGTTATTGTTTCAAGCTTTCTATTTACTTTTTGTTCTTTACTTTTATTTTTTTTTAGTTTTTTATAATTAAATTTTGATTTTGATTAATGAAAAATTAATTTTATGTCCTTTAATTTCTATCTTTTAATTGAGATTTTATTTTTATTGCACATAGATGCTAGGATCTAGTTAATAGATCCTAGTATCCAGTTATTTTTTTTTGCACTTTTAATTCTTGCTGCATTTTTTTTAAATTTTTATAATAGTTTAGATTTTAATTAATATAAGATTAAAATTACTCAAATTTATTTTTATTGTAAATAGACGCTAGGATCTAGTTAGTAGATCCTAGTATCGAATTTTTTTGATTACACGTTTAATTCTTAGTATCTGACTCCGTTCAATTTTTTTTTTCTTTTTTTTCAAAAATTAAAAATTTTAAAACATCAACCCATAGCCTTCTCTGTGGATTCGACCCGACTCATTGCTATTTACAAAATTTTTAGAAGTTGAAATTAAACTGATTGCATGATGTCCTAATGAGGAACGAATAGTTGTGAATTTATATAGTCTGATTAAAAAATTTTATATTATTTAGGTAACTTAATAGATATTTTTTAACTTAATAGATATTCTTCAACTCTTGAAGAGTCCATTTCCCAATTTTCACCCCTAAAATGATATATATATATATATATATATATATATATATAATGTGTGTGTATGCAAGTATCAAAGATGGAAGTACTTAAAGAATTCATGAGATCAAGTGATTGATTAGAAACAAATGAAATCGACATTATAGATGGTAGTCTCTTGTTAACTCCAACCAAATCACAAGTCATCACGCAATTGCTAGTAGGTCGAAATTGATCCAACTCTATGTGTCATATAATTATGCTAAATCAACTCAAATAATATTTTGATCACATCATATATTATGATAATGTGTTATCACTACTAAGTTTGCTAGTCAATCATACAGAGGAAAAATCTTCCATTTGTATCACATGCGTGAATGCTACGTTGTCGCTAGTCAATCCATGATAAAAAAGTGTTACAGAAGTCAAACACATTCTTTCCGTACCAAAATAGTGATGTGAAGAGAAAGAAATGTTACAATCTAAGATTTCATTCAAAAAAATTAGATAAATGATATTGTTGGGGTAGATTCTTATCGCTTAACCGACTAATCTCTTCCTCGCCTTCCTACCAACTAAGTACGTGACGACTGTCTTTCTTCTTCGTCTCCACATCAATTTGGGTACGAATTCGGCTGACTAAGTGAGTTGAACCGACTTAGATTGGCAGAACTTGATCAAGTTGGTATTTAACTGACTTAGCTCAACACAATCGACGACTAACCAGCATTGTTCGACATATAGCCGGCACATGACCGATGACCTACTGGATGCCATACTGACTATCTAAATTCCATATACCTAGGATCAAATAACAGTTATTTGGCATGATCAGTAACTCTATGCGAATGTGAAACGCAATAGTCGTCCACGAGCGATCCATTAATCGGCCTTAATAATGGTTAATGAGATAATTGTCCATTAAATACCATAACTCCCACGTTCTGAATATTTGGAGGTAGGAGTTACACAGTGACGACTTTGCTCGTTCTATATAAACTAGTAAGTTATGAGAGACCAGATAAGCTAAACTTTCTAAAGATAAGCTTTTGCTTTCGTTTTTAGTTCTCCACTGTTTTCTTTCTCCGGCTAACTTAAACATCGAAGGATCTTCCATCGGACAACTTCCGGCAAAAAGACTTCTTTGTAGGTTCCCTGTGGTTCAATACTCAGGTGCTAGAACTTGGCTCTTCACCGACCATCTCATTGGAGATTGACTGCAACAGATATCATTTGAATATTTTAGTCTTATAAAAATATTCAAGATCTATTAAATACATAGTTGATATAAGATTAAATATATATTCATATGAATCCTCGTAGGTCCTTACAATAGGTTGGTCTCTTTCCCTTTCAAATAAAAGTGAACACAGGAACCAATAGCTCTCATTCCATTATTATTGCTCTTCACGATAAGAAATACTTGTTGGCGCCTACCTTATCAAAGATAAGGATGTGGGCAATTATCTACGTCCCAAATGTGTTACCCATCCCTTCTATGCCACCAAATATATTGATTGACTGCGGAAGGAATGCAAATTTAAAGCGTTGAAGGTTGAGATGGAGCAGGAGAGAAAAAGATGCCCAGTTGATTGGGACACAGATCCACATTCAAGGAAGTGAGTTGAGCTGTGACAAAAGAAAAAAAAGATAGGAATTTGATACCAGACAAAAACGACAGCACGCATGATTATATGTTCTCTTATTTTTACTGTTTCGAAGCAGTGGATCACGACCTCCCATATCCCTTTGAACCATTCCATAGTTAGAGGTTATGAAGTTATATATTAGTACAATAAAATCTTAAAAAAATATTTAATTGAGAGAAATTAAAAATTAAAATCGAAATAAGTATGGGTCTCTTCCATTCCAACCATTTGATTGAAAAGAGTCTCATTTCGATTCTGATTTTAAGACCGAATAAAAATGATCTAATCTATCTAAAACTCAATCTCTATTTCTAAAGATTTAAATTTTTATTTCAATCTCGATGCACGAATCAAATATTTTGAAGGATTCGATCATTTCGATTTTGATTCCAATCTATTCTAATCGATTTCGATTTAGATTGTGAACTAAATATCTCCTGATTTCTTTCTTAATACATAGGATTAATTCATATGTAAATATTTATAAAAGATGTACACATGCAACGAAGCTGCAAATTTTGATCATACATCCTTCACCTAATGCTTTGTACCATCAATGATGCTTGTACCAAAATAAGCCACTCAGCATTTACTAGAAATCAGAAACAATTTTTATCGGCTGTGGAAAGTACATGAGCGTTGCAGCATGGAAAGTGCCTTGTGCTCCCATCGGTTGAAAGGTCGAAAACATGGAGGTAACTTTACAGCTAAGAAGAAGCATGTAAACAGAGAAAAACTGATTAATGATTGACCTGGAAAAAAGGTAGCAGGCTGAAAGTAACTTATCTGGAAAATGTGATACTCTTGAGCTACATTAGGACATGGGAATTCTCTGATTGTGGGTCACACGACACCTAACAATCTGTTTGAGAATCAAAGAAAGCTCTGCAAGAATAAATGGGGAATTGTTAGTTGAAGTCCACTGTAGGCCACAAATAAATTAATCCTAGTGTGTGTTATTATTATATATAAAAAAAAAAAAAAAAGAAGAAAGAGGAGCTAGCAAAAAGAAATTACTATTATACGTGTTGCTTCCAAGCTGGACTGGTTGGATAGATTCATGGTGGACACGATCCAACTAATAATTTCTGCAAGCAAACATAATGTTGTGGATTATATCTTCTTATCAGCAGCATATTTTTGTGGACCCATGACATATGTTTTGCTTGCACATCTAAAGTACATTAGAAAACTCTGTCAAACTTATATAAATTGTTTCAAATATATTGCTTGAGCTTATCTTTTCTAAGAAAAAATGTCACAAGCTTCACATCACTCTGAATATGACTTGGATGGTACATGCTGCAACATAATCTACATCTCTAGCTCCGACAAGGTGACGGCGGCCACAATTTTTCATAATGAGGGATTGATACCTCTATAATGTCAGGGTGTCAAATTTTTTTTAGAAGAAAACGTAAGATATATATAGAGAGAGAGTCAGATTAGAATCAGATCGATTGAATTTGAATTTAGATTCGGTTAGGTCAAAATTCTATAATAGAAATCCTACATTAATGATCCAAGCCATTGAATGTGATTTACTATCTCAAAACTACTTCCATACAAAAAATTATATGATTTGGAAACTCCTAATCTATGTATCAAGTAGTTAAAAATTGTATAGCCTGAATAAAATTAAATTAGATATATTTTTTGATCATTTGATATATAGACTAAGAGTCTTTAAATCATATGATTTTTTATATGCGAGTAGTTTTGAGGTAGTAAATTATATCTAACGGCTTGGATCTTCGATGTAGGATCCCATTGTCTAGTTTTGATCTGATCATATGTGAGCCCAAATCTGATCGATTTTATCCAAGTCTGCCCTATATATATATATACAACATATAATCAAATTACCAATGAAATTAGCACATATCTCAAAGTTATATGTTCAACAATTATAATAGGGAACTCATGCTTCCAGCTCTAAATTCAATGTTGAACTGGAGAATTGGGGAGGTCTAGTTCTAAATTACTCATAGTCTGAGTATTACAAAACCATCACTAATTGAGCAGTTCCATGATGCTTGGATGCTAGGTTTTTATTCAGTCATTGGTCATACAACAATATATAAGCACTAGGTGATCTAAAATTGAAGCTCTCTAATCTAACCTTAAATTAAAGAGGATATAAGAACTTGATGATCACTTTTTTTTTTTTTTTGGGTAAGAGATGAGCACTATTTAAGGAGGCAAATAAGTGCTCCATACATTGATAAACTATATAGATAAGCTTTTTTTTGTTGACCGGTGATTACTAGTGATTCGAGCTTTATGCAGACGAATTTCAGCCTGTAATCTAAATTGAGGACGAATTACTTTGGAATGTCACTAATTTTTTGCCTTTTTTCCTTTAATGAACTTCTAGTTTTACATCATGTATGAGCAAAGAGGATATGTAGTGTGAAAAATTTAAACACACACACGCACACACAAAGATATGATTAACTTGAGCACATGCAAGAATATTTGTTGCATCATCATGCTCAAATTCTAGACCATGTCAGGAGACCCCACACGGTCGTCGATCGCATGGTCAAGCGCTGCCACCAATTTACTTTGAATGAGTTAAAAAAAAAAAGATGGTCAAGCGCTGCTACTAATTTTCTTTGAAAGAGTTAGAAAAAAAGATGGATATCTTCCTTTTGACCTTTGCCAACTAGACCCTTTTTTTTTTCTCCTTTTCAAGCACATATTTTTTGACTTATCTAGCTCACAGCTAACAGTGCTTACCAATGAGTAATACGTAAGGTTATCCTCGTGCCATTCCTTTTATATGCTATTGAATGCTTTTAACCGAGGGCCCTTTTCTGGACCCTCTCTGGCCAGCATCCACTCTGCCCAAGTCTTGTGCTTCCCCTCCAAAATGCTCAACAGTTGTATCAAGGGCCCTTGCAATTTTAACGCCATTCGAGTGCTCTCAATCATGCTTAATTGGAGAGGATCTCAGCCTCTTTTCTATGTCCAATTATGGAGCTTAGATCCCTTTCAAGTGGGGAGGTCCAATCTACAAACACAGCCGTTCATATATTCCACAATGATTGTAATTGACAGGGTCCAGGGTCATGCATGGAATCATATGTTGCTGTTTACAAAATAATAATAATAATAGTAATAATATGTTGCCCAAAATCATGTGAAACACACTTAAGAGCAACCATCATACAATATACATATGATCATGATTAGGGTATCGTATCTCTCTAATTCAACTCCAACTCCCAGATATAACTCTTCTAGACCACCATGGCACCAATTTTGTCCAACACTGCACATTGGCAGTGTTGTAACAGCAATGATGGTTTAGCAGCACCTTGGGAGATGCACCATGAAGCCTACGTGGCTAACAGGTCAGGTCAGATCTACATTCACCTAGATCTAATCTTATGTGATGTTGCTATGGATCTATGACCTAAAATTCTAAACCATAATGGGATTCAATATAAACAAGATTTACTCCTCAGAGATAAATGGAGCACGGGATCAATTTGAAAATTGGTTGAACTAGATCCATCAACTCAGTAGTGGACCAATCCAACTACAAACCAACACGCACAAACATGGAGAAAATTAAATAAAGCGGAGGAAAAGTGTATAATTTGTGTATGTTTGTTTGTAATTGGATTAGTCCACCGTTGAGCTAATTAACTTGGTTTAACCAATAATTTCTCATCAATTTAAGCATGCCCTCTCTCTTTCTCTCTCTCTCCCCACTTGCCCTTCCCTCTGGATGGACCAAGGTTCATTGGCATGGTATATACCTACTTGGTATCAGATGCTCACACATTGCTAGTGTTGTGGAGGTGATTTATCAATTTCGAATAAGTGAATTAGAAGTCTTTCCTTTGTAGCTAAGTTAATATAACTACGGTTGGCATCCCATGGCATCTGTAAGCAAGGGGTTTATGTTGTATCTTTCGCATGAAAAAATGATTGATCTTTTTTTGAGATGCATAGATCTCACAGCATCTCAAATGCTTTTATTCATCTGTCCAGATAGATGTTGAAGGGATAATTGTGCGAGCTAATGAAGAAAGGAGAATCATTTTTTCACGCCAAAGATACAACCTTTATCTGTATGCAAGAGGCTTTAAAGATTGCTTTGTGCTATTTTACTTACCAAAAAGAATGGAAAGTTGAAGCCTTATTGCTGTCTGCTTTGTCGAGAAGGCTCTGGTGCCCGAAGGCTTTATCACATAAAATTGTTGTAAAAAGATTCCAGTTCAAAGTATCTAGGTGCTTTCGTGATTAATTGCCTTTGTAAAAGCTTCAGATCTGTCCCCTCAAAGAGATTATTAACCATCGATATGCGAAATAAATTGATAACCATGCAAAGGATTTTCTATTACTCCAGACATATTTGATTTAAGATATGCTTAATATCATAGTGCTAGGCTTTTTATGAGCATGATTATGGTGCTAGGCTTTACACAATGCTAACCACAAATAAGTAAAAAGGTTGCAAGAGATGATTGCAAAGAGGCAACATTGAGGAGCAATAAAATATCTAGCCTTTTGATGCAAAGGTCTCCAATTTCTGTAGTGGACTGGGAATGCTTTATTTCGCAGCCATCGAGTGCACTTGTATTCAATTCTTTGACTAGTACATGAATATATCTTTTATCAAAAAGGAAAAAAAAGGACTACTAGATAAACATATACTAATGGGATGTGTGACACTTGGCACTTGCCTTTCCTCCAAAAGACGAATGCATATTTTGGAATTGCTATGCTCGCGCCGAATGCGCAGCTTTTCTCAAAATCCCTTTTTTTTTTTTTTTTCCGAAAAGAAACGTTATGCTGTAACAAGTGGGGACTATATGAGCCCAATGATGCTTCTTATCATAATGAGAGCTTTCATAAAGTTTCACACGATTCATCAAAAAAATAAAGTGTTACATTATAGCATTTTTCTACGTGTTGTTGAAGTACGAAGGAATAAAAAGCCAGCAAATGAGAGAACTAGAGAATGTATATACGACTGCAGCGAGGAAGAAAGTACAGGTATCCTGAAAAAAAAAAAAGGAAAGTACATGTGTAAAATATATATCAAGATCGGATAATAAAATCACAAGTTAAAAGCAAAGATCCTAAAGATCGACTTAGAAATAGTTTAATAAGTGATCTTTACTAACTGATAAATGGTTCTACAGCTTGATCTAAGTGAATCTATCATTGTAATCCAAACCTAGGAGATATTGCATCAGAACACAAGAAAGAGGGACAAAGAAAAAGACGATGATTTAGGATATACCAAGACTTACAAATAAATGTTTATAATTTCTATTTTGGTAAACCAAGGCTCAAAAATTAGCTTGGAATAACTAATGTTACATATGTACCCTGAATGGGCTCATTAACAATTCTATAACTGGTAATTTGATGGACTGTTTATCCACTTTGAGCAATTTAATTATGTGATTCACAAGTGGGCATTTTATGGCAGCCAAAGGGGATCTAAAACATTATTATGGGATTCTGGACATAGTTTCAAGCTCTTGTCATAAGCTATCTATCTTGGTGTTATCAAAAGGAATATAATGGACAAAATTGAATTACATGTTAAGAATGAATTTGATATAAAAATGTAATACATTTTAATCAAAGCTCTAAGCCTACATACATTTTGTATGCTATATATATATATATATATATATATATTGATGTATTGGAGAGCAGTGAGAACAACCGACTACTCATCAAGAAATTTATTAAGAAAAAGTCAAAGATTTACATAGAGATGGGACAAAGAAAAATATCTTAGAGAATTACACAGCTCACTTTAGAAGATTATAAAGAATAAATAATGATAATAAGAATGATCCAAAATATAGGATAGTAGGCAAAAGAGACTTGGAGAGTAATATCCGAACTTCAGCAAAGTAGCAATAGATCATTCAAAAATCACCAACTGCAAGGACTCTATCATCGTCTCCAAAATAAAAAGTGATAACCGCAAAAAAAAAAAACAAAACAGTGAATCAACGAGGAGCTGGTCCCATAGCATCAACTATAAAAAATAAAAACACAAAAATTTTAATTGCATCCCACAGAGAGTAGAAATCAAAAAAATCTTGTGCCGACAAAGCACAGACCAATCATTAAGAGTCTGCACAACTTTGAAAGCAATCGACTTCACTTCAGAAGATGTATGAAGAAAAACTCTCCTATTCCTTTCGAGCTAACAGCACAAAGTGATTACTGCAATCAACATGAAACCAGCCTATTTTTGATTCTTAGCGAAAGAGTTTTACCTTCAAGAAGTAAGAAGATTCCAATAGGTACCATATGGAGGTTGTATACTGTATTCACTTTCAATAAAATGTACCATATCATGGTCGGCATGGATATGTTCATTCCTCTATAAGTGGCACTTGAGAGCATGGATATTTTGTGATGAGCAGATTGTACCATAAAGTGCTACATACTATTCAACGGCCGCAATCAAAAAATAGACGGCTAGCAAAAAGGCAATCTCATATGCGATATGCAACCCATCATTGTTGGTTGCTATCCATTTTCTGATGGATGTTATTGGGCAATGTATAGCACTTTGCAATACAAACTGCATATTACCAAGAATCCTTGGTCTGCCATTTATCAGTCCTTAAGATAACCCTTTGGCATTATTTTATAGCTATAACTTGTCCATATATATCATGCCAGCGGCCTTTCGTTTCTCTCCCTCTCATTCCTTTTCTTTTGGGTGACGATAAGGTCTTTGACCATCCAATTACAAGACCAGCGTAAGCATCATGTTTGTCACCCAACCATTTTATCTGACCTAATTGGTCTAATTGGTAAACTAATTCCCTCATCACACCCTTTAAGGTCATCAAATATATATATATATATATATATATATATATATATTATATATATATATATATATATAATATATATATATATATCTCGTAACGGTCAAAAATATTTTGATTATACAATCTAGCAATGAAATCAAATAATTAAAAAATAAAAAAAATCAATCTTAGCTCGATTGATTGGCACCCCTCTCTATTTGAGTGAAGTCCAGTATTTTTCCTTCCATGTTGCCAAAAAAATAAAAACAAATTTATGATAAATAGTCCAAGCTTCATATGGCTTCTCTATTGTTTCCCATGTACAAAGGATTTCTTTTTTAGGAGCATTCCTTTCGCACATCGTTCCCTGCATTGATGAATGCTAGCTCCGCGAGGTTTGGAAATTTTTGGCCACCTACAAGTCTCCCACCCTGGTGCAATCCAAAAGTGAGGTTGTCATGATGCGGATTTTAACCACTAGCTAGGCCAGCATGTAAGCCACACAACCAACATGACATGCTTTGACATGTCGCCTAGCTATGGGAGTCCAATCATTCTTGGTGTGGCATGTATCGCACGGCCCACATTCATATATATTTGTCCATCATGTAAGGGTGATGCATGTGATACACCGCACCTTATGATGCACCACAGAGGATCCACCCCCTTGGCCAAAGTTGGCAGCTTCGGTGTAGGTAGTCCTGAAAGCTAGCTCCACTCATGTCCCTTGGCTTATCATTTACATGGTCCCAATCTCGCACCTGCAGCCGGATACCGACACGTGGTGCGCACACAGCGATACCCATGCTTTCCATTCATGCATGAAAAGATTTAGATCATACCTTATACACGCATAATCCGATGCCTAACTATCATATATTATGTGGGACAACTGCACCGATTTCCATAGAATTGCTGGATGCTTCAACAGGCATTAGGTGGTGTGCACTAAGGCTATCTACAGTTGTCACTGGCTCCCACGACCTGTCCACATTTCCAGATACGATAGCTAAGATTCATGACCCACCTTTGGATTCTTTCATGATAGACGCAGGGCATCTGCAGCTAGCTACGACCTAGGCCTGCTCCATAGTATATGATGGTGCCTTCCTCTGCGAGCATAAATTACTATTGTTAGGTCTTAAGGTGCAAAGCTGGTATTAGATTCTCCATGCATGCCTGTAACTTTATTATCGCCATGCATGTATAAATAATAGAGATGGTATATATTCGTAGGTCCGTTAAATTTTTCAGTAGGAGTACTATAGCCGTGCCATTCTATATCATATAAAGTAGTACATACAAAACCACAAATGCTTCTATATATTATATCATAAAAATGTCACTATTTTTTTTGATCGGAATCCTACTCAACCTTTTCTTTATTATTATTATTACAAAAACTGTGGGTCTGCACCGCTGTTCGTAGCAGGAAAAGCTCAACCTTTCAGATAGAATATATATAAGACGTTTGATAATGGATGGACCTCCAAAGAGTTTTATAGCCAAAGCGTGAAGTGGTACGTAGGTGTGCATGATGTCGTCAGGTGGGGCCGTGCGGCTTAGGAAAGCGGTGGTCTGAGTAAGAGCGGGTACAAATGGGTAATGCTGCTTGCATCGAGCTTAGAATCCAAAATGTTGGCGAGTGATTTGGAAGGATTACAATCGTGCGGAGGATTTCAGAACAGCTGATGGGATGGAAGAACGGTTGCAGATTGAACACGTCAATTAGTTGTACAGCCGTTCTTTTGGAATCTGCTTTGGATTCTGCACACTCCTTCTCTGCTCTGGATGGAGATTGAAATATTTCTTCCATTAAAAAGATAAATATATAATCTAGCTATTTTTGCAGTTTTAGCAAACATTTTTTCGAAGAATAATTGCATGTGCCGTGAGGAGGGAAATTAGGTCTCAGCAGATGACAAAAGAGTACTCCGAGTAGAGAATGAACTTGGAAGAGGTCCAAGCGGATACTGAAGCCACATCTTTAATCGATAGCAACTTGTTGGAACATAGATCATGTGAGAAGATTCTAAACAGGAGAGACGAGAGATTGGAAGAAAGGAATGCGACAAGAAGAAGGTAAAGTGAGAAGACCACTTTGAACCTCCCATACCCAATAATTGGTCAGCATATATAGTATTTCGTTCAATTTTGTGGTCTAAAATCTATCCGAACCCACGGGTGAAATAGATTTACATTGTGGGATAAGGGAATATGGTCAGCAGTCTAACTCTATATTGGAGAATTGAGATGTAAAAAGAGAGAACTAATAACCCTAGGATGCATATAGTGGCTGCTATCCCCTACTTGTTCTACATCCACACACCGCATTGAATAACACCCCAACAAATTATCCTAGAGATGGATTGAAGATTGCTTTTAGCTGGAATGCAAAAGGAAAATGATGGAAAAATATAGTCTAAATGAACATATATAAAAGCAAGAGAAATTTGAGATACCAAACAAAAGCTAGGCATTAGACTCTAGCAAATGGATTAGCTGCCATGGTTTCCTCCTCCTAGTAAGCCTATATACATCATTACAATGAATTAATTTACATGTAGAGCCATATATCTCAAAATTCATCCTAGATTACTCGTTTTTCATGAAACAATACTTAGGAGACATAATTAACTAAGAAAGCAATAGATATTTTTTGGTAGAACGCAATAGATACTGAGATAGATCCGGATATCATGGAGTCCAACAAAATTTCTCTGTTTTCATTAAGCAAGACTTGGGAGCCCAGGTTGATAAAGGAGGGTATTGCGATCCCTTGATAGTACCATTGCTTTGAGTGGGGATCCATCTCAGGACATGAGTGAGGGACATGACGTGAAGCCGTGTCTATCGATGTAGCCTTTTGCTTGTGGCCCTTGGAGCCATCCATTCCTTAAAAGTTCAGTTGTTCTGGTCCGAACCAGTTGAAAAGATCCCGAATCAGGCGCTCCCCAAGTTGCAAAAGATAAAAGGCCGTGTTATTTGGCCTTTTGTGCCCTAAAGCAAAAGGGCACGCACCCACACAAGTGACCAAACTGCAAGTGGGAGGAGCGCAAAGACCAGGATCATGAATGATTTAGTCCAAAGGGATACAGATGATAAGAAGCGATAACAAAAACTTCACACATTGATGTATCTTCTATCTTCTGACAAGTATTATATTTTACTAACATAGAAATATCAATATTGTTATAAAATTATATGTTTCTATAGTATTAAAATATCTATATAATAACTATACAATGTATTTTATTTAAATTATGATAATATAATGTATATAATATAATAAGTATTATAATACAATATATGATATTATAATTTAATATTGATATTATCTTTAAATTTTTAATGTTATTATACAAAATATATCATAAGGATAATAATACACCATTGAATCGATCAGCTGATGTGATAGAATAAATTAATACCACGAGGTCTTCACCTTGGTCAACCAATTCTCATCATGTGGCTACTCTGAAAGTACATGGGGATGCCTAAATCTCTCCTCATTCAGTTATAATTGGTTTATAATGATGGAACAATCTTTATAATTGTGAGATACGTAGGAGAATCACTCTCCAGTAACTTTTAGAGATAAGTTAAATTGAGTCGAGTTTAATTGAACTTCAAGCAATTTTAGATAAGTTCCTCTGTGAAGGAACTCTCCTAAATAGTCTGGGCATGCCCCCCCTCTCTCTCTCTCTCTCTCACTCATCTACTTAGAACCTCTCTTGTTTCTCTCAAAGTGATTTGACTTGGATATCGAAGAGTTCCCCATCGAAAATCTTCTGGTAAGCGGACTTTGTTGTCTTTGATTTTTCAAGATTGACCCTTAATAATAGAATAAAGATCTAACTACCATCATCCATCTTTGAAGGCATTTCGAGATCTCTGACCAACTCTCTGATCTCTGAGCCATCTTATTGAGCTCTTCAGCACACCAGTTAGCTTGACGGTGTAGTCAAAACAATCCTCGGTAGCAATAGATAGTTTTGCCATGTCAGAAAAAAATTCAGTTCATTCTAATAATCCAATAGATCGAATATGGTATAAGCATGTGGTATAGCTATTCCCCGTAGCATAACTTTCACTATTCTCGTTTTCCTGATGCTGCTACCGAACGCTAGGTATACATATCTCGGAGTGTTGTTCCTTCATATAGTCTTTCGGACAATATGATCTGGATTCATTAAATGGTGATTAATTTGGGGGGACCATTAGAATTCTCACACCTGCTTCCTACGGACACCTACTCACCTGCTGTCCTCCATGGCGCTTCCCATAGTCACTGTATATCATGGGCCAGAAAAGGTGTGGGCCTTGCTCTTCCTCAGAAAGTGTGCAAGTTGCTACAGGTATCTGTGAAGCTCTATGATTGACCAGGTCTAGATTCTGCGCTTGGCTGGATCGCAGATCTGTCAGGGCTTGAGAATAATATCTACATTACAGGGCCCACACAAATTAACATATTATGTTTATATTTGTCTCTATAATTCTATTTTTTTGGTTAATTTTCTGCATATTGAGAGATAGCCATATGCAACTCCAACTCCAACCTTAATGAAGGCATAATCAATATGGTTCCACCATCTTTTACTCTCTCTCTCTCTCTCTCTCTCTCTCTCTCTCTCTCTGAGGCAGGATCATGAAGTCCAGACTATTTGAAAATTTGTAATATTTTACAATATAAAATTTGTTCTTCAACTTCGTCGCATATCCATGTGGTCCTCAATTTGGTTCCGAGAATGTTTTGGACCAAGCACCCATGCATGCATATTTCTGAAACTTGAATTCAATCGATCAAGGCGCAAACGAAAACAACATTATGGTGATTGCCTTGGAGGCATATGGATTTTAAAATTAATTCATCTGCATTTTTAGTTTTTCTCAAAATTTTTGTTTGATTTTCCTTTTTAAAAAAAAAAAAAAAGAAATTAACGAGTCACTTTGAATTTTTTTAACAAACGAAGCTGCTGGCAATGATTGGTGAGGGGTCCTCGATGAGGGAATGAGGCCAATAATGGGCCTCTAATCTTCGAACCCACAGTACATTGAAGTGATGGGCCTGCTGTTGTGGCCCAGAGGTGTGTTCTTTTCTTAGTTGATAGCGAACAGGACTACAGGAGTCCCTCACGGGCGGCTCTAAGCTCCACGTTGATCCCAGTGAGTGAGATGACATCCTTCCATGATCATTATGACATAATACAACTTTGGACCATCTCCGCCCTTGGAAAGATCTGTCGAGGATTTTGAAATATTCCGACCAGAGATTCTGTCGCTTCGAGCCAGCCAAAACGTGCAGGCTTTAAGAGTTGTCTGGCCTAGTAGGTGAGCCATGTTTGCTTCCATCACCAATGATCCATTGCACCAAGTTCACATGCTTCCAAATCTTCCCCACCCTATTACCTTGGCCGTTTGCTTAGCCAAGCGCGTCCACGATGATTGAATCCCTAAACAATAATAATAACTGTTTTACAAGATATAAAAATTTGATAAGTGTTTACTTCTAATAAGAATTGTGTTATCTGAAATTTTAGAACTTTTAAAACTCTTAGATACTTATTACCAATTGGAAAACCTCTGTGACCTTAATTTTTTTTTTTTTTTTTTTTAAATTCATATAGAGTTGTACAATTTCAAAAAATTTGCACATGAAATATTGGACTTACATCACTGGAGATGTATGTGATCTTTAGATTTTTATAAATTTTTGGGAACATGAGAAATCAAATATAATTTTTTTTTCCAATTTTCTATTTTATAACTTTCTATTTCTCAAACTTTCCTTCTACACTTCATCCTTTTGGATGTGGATTCTTAATTAAAGGTGGCAAGAGTGGAAATTGTAATTTTTAAAATATATAGCTTCTCGAAAGTAATTTATCCAACTAAATTTTTTCCTTCATTATGGTCCCTTCTATTCCTTTGAACCAGCACAACACCATCAGCATATATTCTTCGCGACCTCTCCGACCTTCTAAACAGGATGACAATTACCGTGGATGATGACAAAATTGAATGGAAGTGAAGCTACTCCAAAATCTTCACCATTTAAGAAATGCTGCAGTTTCTTCAGCCATGGCGGTATATAACATTACAGTTCGTCAAAAACAACTAGGAGTTGTCACTGCCTGAAAGAATTCAAAATTTTCAACCAGCAGATCTTTCATGACAAAATTCTAACAACGAAAACCTGAGGCAAGGAACTGAGTGCAACCAATGAAGAAGAAACCTAAGATCACCTCTTTCTTACATCTTTTTTTGCCTTCTTGGCATGGCAACGTATCCTCCCACTCTAGTTACTCTCTCCAGTCGCCGATTCAATTGAGAAGAAAAACATAGGACTGTTTAGTTTAATTTGCCCGCTGGTGCCTATGGGAGGAACGAAATAGCCGAGTTTATAGACGGGGAAGCCACCTCCCCATGCAAAGTCTTTCAACAAATTAAAGTCTATATTTGCTGCAAAACTGGACATCTGGCTATGTAGACAAATACATATATTGCTACTTCTGAAATCCAGCTTCTTCAAAACTCCTCTTCTATCTCACCCTCCATTCTGCTCCCCTCCTTGGGGTCCCACAGGACGCAGGGACCACTCTGTGCCATAGTGTAAATTATCTTCATATTGGGAATAAATCACGGGTGGTATAACCTCCTAATTCCAATAAAAAAGAGAGTAGATGAGTCATTCTATTGCTGGCATCGCCACCCTAAAGAAAATTCACAACTTATTGGCTGTCAGCCCTTTGGATGACAAAAATAGGAACAACAATATTGGACATAAGTTGAATCAGCATAGCAACAAGAACGGATCTTATCAACACCGAACAGTCCATTGTAGATCTTTTTTTTTTTTTTTTTTGATGTAAATGAGTTAGAGAAAGCCTAACTCAAATTATATTAGCATATATATATATGTTACAGTGTATATGGGTGATACAAATTTATATGACAAAACAGAGAATGAGCAAAACAGTGGGGTGACAGGATGAACTGAAGAGGTCTGAATACAAATGATACTGCTGACTGCAGAGCCAAATTTCAGTGGAGGCCACATGCATGTTTACAGATTATATGGATAATTGTTGATTGGTCAGTATGCTTGGGCTCAGTTTGTCTAGGTAATTTCCAGCCCATTGTAGATAATGCACGCAATTTCCAGCCTTGCAAATCTGTCAGAGATTTTTTGTTTGAATAAGAGTAGTCTGAGACTAAAGAGCAGTAACAGGTAACTCCTAGATACTGCCAAATATCGTTGGATTCACGCTGGTGCTTTTGAGTTTTTGCCTAAACTTAACTTTAATTCTTGGGCTGCAGCAAACAACTAATTTTGAGATATTTACTGTCTACAAGCACAGTAGTAGTTCAGAACAACCTCCTTCAAATGCCTTTGCATTCTAAATGGATTGCCTTGATTTCTAGAGGAACATGGTTGTCAGCAAATGAAAGCTGAGAAATGAGAGCAGTAGTGGTTGGTTGGTAGGTTGTACATAGAGCTAATCATGGACCAGGCCTCAGACCTAAACTATATTCAGTTTTAATCGGGCTTCGAACTAGGGCTACGTAAAATCTGATATTTTTTGTATCCAAGTCCGGCCCATGACCAGCTCTAGCCATAATCCTTCTCTACCTTAAACAAAAACAAAGAAGAAGAAGTAGAAGAAAGAGAATACAACAAAAAAAACAGGCAATAAGCCTCTTCTCTGCCAATGTTTTGTGTAACATCCGAGATAAAGATGGGCATAAAAAATAAAAAGGAAAGACAAGAGAGGACAACGCTGGTATAACTCAACAGCAAATTTGAAGGATGTAGTTGGTGTTCCATAACGATTCTTTAATTAATCCAAGTATCATGAAATTCAGCAATTTGAAAAGCTTAGACAAGGAAATCCCACCACGCATCATAAGCCCGGTCCATATCTGATTTAATTGCAATCAAGCTAGCATCAGAGGTCCCTTCTAAGTCATACATAAACTCATGAGTTAGGAGAATGTTAACATAGATACTTCCATATATAACATATGCTTCTTGTTTTGGCTGATCAAGGGAGGTGGAGCAATCTTCATTCTCTTTATTAGGATTATAGTGACAATCTTATAGAGAGTCTTGCAGAACCTAATAAGTTGATAATGACTAGCTTCCGCCACATCAGATCTCTCTTTGGATTGATATAATTTAGTTAACTTTCAACTCTATGGGCATAGAGTAACAAATAATAGCTTGATGGAAAGAGTTAACTTTCTTGATAACAAGGCACAAATGCTTGAAAAACAGAGGTGGGAAAACATCTAGCCATTGGCCTTGTCTAATTGGCGCCATGCACATGACCGTCACTTTGAGAGAATTGCACATCTTCTTCATTTATTTATTTATTTTGTTGTGATGGTTTGGGGGAAGGGGGGGGGGAGGGATCGCTTTGCTAATTGAGAACCGTGGTTGAGTATGTTGCAGTAGGGTGCCAATGTATCGAGTTGCGAGCGAGTTATTTGAGCTCGATTCGACTTGGCAGCTATTAAATTCGAATATATATATATATATATATATATTAAAATTTGAATTTGAGCTCGAACTCAATTTGGTTCGGCTTGATTGCTTTCTTACGTTAAAACTCTATACGGAGGTGGCGCCCTGCTCGAATCTTGCCCCATGACTATGGCTTTCAACTCCTTTTTAGTTTTGCCTTCCCACGTTCTTCCCGGCATCAGATGTCATTTCCTTAGTAGGTGTGCATTGCGATTCTGGTGCTGAACAGTCTGAACACAATTAATTTCTGCACGTCACCAAGTCATGCTATGAGACCTACCGAGTTAAATGGCTTAATTCATCTCCCCCCTCTGCTCTCAGCCAAGTGTTCCATCAACTGTTTGTAGGAAACTAATGCTTCCTACTTCTTGCCACCCCCTTTCCAATGGGGAGATTCTAGTAACTTTCTCAGCTGGGTGGTCCCTCTTGGTGTAAGAATCTACTGTAGTTTGGGTTTCCCACATGGTTTGGTCTAGAAGGGCGGCATATTGTTAGCCTTTTATTTCACTTGATATCGGAAGAATCATGGTTCAGTGGCACAGCATGTGAGAGACTTCTTTCCAGAAAGGTTGGCGTATGTGGATGCCTCCTTCCCCTTCATAACTGCACGGGGATTTTGGGACCAATCACGCGCATTCTCTGACAAGTTTTACGTCAGAATCCAGCCCATTATTGTTTTAAAGACTCGGCATTCATGATGGTTGTTCGCTGGCCTCTTAAAGGTTGGTCAGATGGTGGTGGGTTGGGTTCCAGTATGGACTTAGCTGCTCAATTTATTGCAGAAGCTACAAGTGATTCATGTGTAGATATCTAACTCTTGCTGATGGAATAAAGAAGATGCTGAACCATTAGTTAAGTTAGATTGTTTGTGGCTTAATTTGTACATCATCTTCTGTGGCCGTGGTTGTGCTGGACAGCTCTTTTGTTGATGAATTCTTAGAGATAATTGTGCTTATTTGAATGATTTCTTAAGAATTCAAGTCTCTAAGATTGCGACATTGAATTGTTATAGATCTCACTGTACAATGTATGGAACCGATCATTATTGTGTTCATGGATCTCATGGTTTGTTGTGTTGAACCTCGTATCTACCCCATTTTTATGTTCTGATATGCATAACCATTTGTGCATTGAAGAACGATTCTTGGTGGACCATTTAAAAAAAAAAACATTATTGGACTAAAATATGCTCATTTGTCTTACGAACAGAAATAGGAAATAATTTTTTTTAGAGAAAATAGGAAGTAATAAGAAAGAAGTGGAAGCACATCTATCACCTCATATGAAGTAGTTGTTGCATTTTCCAAATTCAAACCCAAAAAAATCTCCTAATTTTATCAATATTAGATTTTTTATTGGATTAGATCAGAATCACCTATCTTTCAATCTTGTATGTTACTCAAGACCAATGCTAGTTTGTTTTTTCCCCCAATGAATTTTCAATTTTCATATGTTTTCTATTTAGAAATTTTGAACCAATCAATTTTACCCTCCCAACATCCTCTCTCTATCTCTCTGGGTGTAACTAATGATAGATCTTGCGTTTGTTGATTAGAAACACCGACATAATCTAGCAAGAATAAATTTGCTTTTAAAAGCATATATAAGGCGACAGAGGTTTGTTATTGTCCAATATTTTTGAAGATGTCCACTTTTAGTGTTCACATGATGGTTAGGTTAGCCATGTCTTTCTTCTTTTGAACTTTAAAGTAGCAGGTCTTACCCCTGATGATGTTAACAAGTGGCTTTGGCCCAATAATGGAAGGCTACCCATGATACTCTGTTTCTGACAAATTCCCATCAATTCTGATGGCTCTATTAGCCTGCCTCTAGTTGGAGTGGCTTCAGCTCAATCCCACAGTATGTTTGACATATGGTTTCAGGAGCCAGAGATGAATGATTCAACTGAGGCCCAGCATTAAAGTGTCATTGTTATTGTCTTTTTACAGAAAATTTATGCAAACTGGGTTAGATGTTACTGATTGCAGCTGTCCTCCATTTAGAGGAGGTTTTGTAGTTGCATTCTTTTTTTTTTAAATAAAAAGAGCTCCAAAGCCAACTCACTCTTCTAAGATGGCAAAAAGAATGTACACTTATACACTGCACAAACCATAATATCTATCCTAGAGTGTCTGTTAAAGAAAGAGTTAAATACCAGATGGGAAAGATGATTGAAATTGTTGAGTGTCGAATGGAGTTGTACATGTAGAGGATTAAGTAATTATTCTGCTGCATGAAAGCATTTCGCATTCATCAATTCTCTTTGTTTGGCACCAATTATCTGCAGCAACAGGCATGCGTGCAGCCACAATACATAAAAGAACTCCAGCCAAGGAGCAAACATAAAATAGCATCAAGAATTAGTTCTCAATTTATATGAGTCGAGAATTGCTACTCAAACAGAGATGATATATCTGGTTTACAATATCTAGTGCATCAGATTCTTCCACACCAAGTGCCTGTTAGCTTGTCCCTCCTGCTGTTCTGGCCCTATTGGTGTTGGACTCTGGGCTGCCTCGAGCCTCCTACCCTTGCCTTCGAACTTGGTAGGACCATTGAGATTGGGATTATTGGTGGGCTTAATATCACACCCGTCCAATAATCGGAAAGACGAGGTTCGATGGGACTAATTTATTACCTAGGCTTCGGCCGTCCATTGCATATGTCCCATCACTGATCAGTCCGACTGCATGACATCATGCCCTCTTTGAATTCGAGACACAGAATGGATGGACTTCTAGCCTTCTGCTCCCATTGGTCCTGATGGACCTTACCTTACCATGCCTTCTGTCAAATTTATTGATCTAAGAAGGTTTTCACCCCTTGAAAACTCTATTATGGTAGTGCGAACACTTTCGAGCTTTGAAGTGAAAACTTCCTCTGATTTATTATAAAAATGATTAAAAAAATATATTTTACGAGAGAATACGAAAGAAAAGTGTTGTGTCGAGCTTTCACGTCTCAAGTAGCCAAGGATGCCTCTCAAATTCAAACTAAAAGGCCTATAAAAGATAATCTACATAAAAAAATTTAAAATATTTTTTAATAAAAATTTTTTGACATTCAAATTAGAAGATGAAGAACAATGAGAAGAAAAAAATAAAAGTTAAAAACTTACTTTGAGGATTATTCGTGTCTCTCTATTTATAAAAAGAGATTAGAGTCGTGCATGCCATAGAATCTTGATCGATTCTCGATTGTCACATATAGATTAGACTGGCAGAGAGTTACTTTCTTTTAGGACGTGGCTTGATTATAGAGATATTCTTTCTCATCCAAATTTTTTCGAAATAAAGTCGAGATTGATTTTACCAACGGAGCTTGCTGCGTGCAACAAGAGTAGATCAAATTCAGTCGAACTAAAGCTACTTCGGTCCAGACTGAAAAAAAAGAGGAGGCGACTTTTGTCAATGGAGCCATATCAAGGCTATAAGCCGACATGAGACGATCTAAAGGAAATTCGATCAGATCAAGATGAATACCTCGATTAGAGGTGAAGTCCGAACAATCACTCATTGTGGGGCTTCAACCGGTTCTTCGGTCAGGATCATGTCCGATCGAAGCCAAGGTGGAGTGGAGATCCAAAAAAAAATATATATATATAAAATGAGTTACTAGAAAAAGAAAGGAAATACATAGAAAGAATCTTGAGGCCGTGTGATCGTATAGCCAAAATAATTAAGTTATGCCACGTTGAGAGTATCCATGCTAAGCCGCGCAGTTTCTCCTAGTACTCGACAAATGAAATGGCGAATGCATACACACATATGGATAGAACCGTAGATTCATGAGACACATACCTTAACCGAACATATCATTATGCATGGAATGGGGAAGGAACGACGTTAATTCGCAACTCCTCTTAACCACGTATTAACACACACTAATAAGGGCCACGTAGTTTCTCCAAGTCTCTGTCTTCCCTCGGCCCAGGTCCACATGACCCCACGTTAAGTCCGGGAAGAATTAAATGCCAAGACCATCCCCAACCCAATCTCCAACCAGAACCCTAATCCTGTCAGTCCAGTCCTTCCGAACCCTTTCTCTTCCCTGCATATATTCTCTCCACCGCCTAACTTTCCCTCTCTATCCCGACCCCTTTGTTCCCTTATCCTACCTTTATCCCTGTTAATTTGGTTCTTCTCATCCTCCTCCTCCTCTCTAAATGGCTCACAGTGAGCCAAGGGGAATGCTGTGGGTTTGGTGGTTGATGCTGTTGGCTTCAAGCTGGTTGATGGGCTCAGTCCGGATGGACCCTCAAGTCCCATGCTATTTTATCTTTGGGGATTCGCTTGTGGATAATGGCAACAACAACGACATGGCTTCCTTGGCACGGGCCAACTACATGCCCTACGGAATTGACTTTCCCGGCGGCCCAACCGGAAGGTTCAGCAATGGCTTGACCGCCGTTGATGTCATCGGTAGGCATTTCTTGGTCCTTGCCATGCTTCATTTCTTTATTTGTTACTTAATTTGTTTTATTCATCAACTAAAATCTGCTAATATTACTTGGCTAGTAGGCCTTCTTGGGACGTAGCTCGATAACTATATAGATTTAGGCCGTCTGGCTCATGGGAGCTGGTCCAATTTATTGAACACTCGTGCATGAATCCAACGTTCTCTTATTGACCATGGAGCAGTCTATGGGAGCCACTAGATTTAACTTCTTGCATCCAAGGGCCAATGTGTGTCTTTTTGTGGTGTGAATTACGTGGTATCCCAGTTTGCGAGCTTGCTTGGATATCTGGATCAAAAATACTTTTTATCTTCAAACAAAATTAACAATTTCATCGTACCAATCAAGTTCGTTCGTGGTTGTTTTCATATTTTAGACAGTTTTTTTTTCATGCGATGTCGTAAAAGATTATGTAGAAGTGTATCTCCTGCGCAACAAAACAAAATCCCCGGACTGAAATGGAGCAAATAGCGCCTTTCATTCACTAGGGATTATGCTTCCAGTCTAACCGGCCAAAAAAGGGTTCAGCTAATTGTCTTCTTGCAATGGAATCTCTATCTTATGAGCCACCCAGAGGTCGTGTCTTGCCAAATGGGTCACACCGTATCATGTAAGGAAAATAGGAAGCAAGAGAATCGCTGCTTCCATGTGGCAAAACGTTCCGCACTAACGCCAATAAATGAGAGCGCTTGGTGCACCAAGGGGGCATTTAAATCATGAATCTGCCACTACATTGAATGATAGTTATAGATCATCAGCACTATGGAGGGGGAATGAAGAAGAAAAGATGGATCTTTGTCCATTCTTTTATGTATTTGATGGAATATAAAAAAAATAAAAAAAAATAATTTTTTTATTTAATATAGAAGAAATAAAATAAAAAATTGATGATATTTATATGATATAGAAGGAATAAGATGAGATATAGCCCTCTTGTCTTTCATTAAAAAATAATAAAGATAATTTTATCACTATAGAAATATATTCTATATATCTTCTATTCATTTTTGTACCCTTTCGATTTAGAAAGATGAAAATTGATGGGCAGAATGGATAGGAACCTTCTTCTTTTTCATCCATTCTTTCTAAAAATCTTTTGAATAAAATGGTGGATGAGGAGGAACCAACGTCATCATCATTACAATGCTATTGCTCCTTTTCATTCTCCTAAGCAAAATTTGGAGTTTTATTTTTTTTTCTCTGCATTTTTTTATTCCATGTTATTATGTTTTTATCAATGAAGTTGAGATTTATTCGGCTGTAAAGGTGAAATAAATCGGATAGAGATAAATAAGTAAAGAATAAATGCTTCTCAACGGCCTTCTTCCATGATTTAAGCGATTATGTCTGTCGACTGAATAAAATCATGCAGATGAAAAGATAATAATTTTTTGGAACGATAGCAGTCTTGAACTGGGCCGCTCTTCCTATGTGGCCAAACAACTACCAAACTGGGCCGTGTCGATATCCGACTAAACCATTCTAAAACTGGCTGCAAAGCACGCCAACTTTATGTTCCGACCAGACTTCGCATAGACCCTGTCAAAACCTACTTGCAACCTGGCTTAAATAGTATGTTGCCATGATCCCTTAGACAATTAGCTTCACAATACCGTGATCAGCCCTTGATCAGTTCTAATGGATCCATGTTACAGTATTACCTAGTCCACATAGGCTATGGACTGAATTGGATATAATATCATTTTGTCAAGGATCTCACCCATAAAAATTAACCAGAAGGTATTGAATTTTTTGGTCCCATACAAGTGCTCAAAATCTTCCTACCAACTAACCAGTGTGGGACCAAATGCACATTTGCACTGGTCCTCATGGTTAGTTGGAGAGCTTGAGTGGGGAACTAGGCAACTACCAACTCCAAGTCTTAAGCAGCATTTTGAACACTTGTATATAAGTCTATCTAAGCCATTCTCCTAAGTTAATAGTGGTTGATGACATGCATGATGACTACGTTTGATGACACGTTATTTTTGATGCTTGTACAGCTCAACTACTGGGCTTTGAAGACTTCATCTCACCTTATGCGGCTGCAAGAGACCGAGCACTCCTCACCGGAGTAAATTTTGCATCTGCGGCTGCTGGAATAAGGGAGGAAACTGGCCAACAATTGGTACGTGCGCTCTTTGTGCGCTACCCTATCGATCCTTCAAATAAGATAAAAGATAGAAAAATCTAGATCTAAATTTAGCAAGAAGATAGAGGCTTGGCTTACTTGAATTCCCATAAATTTCAACTCTAAATTAGCAGACAGAAATGGACAAAAGCAAAGATAAGAAATATGGGCCAAAAGCAAGAGAAAGTAAACTAGAGCAAGTATAGGCCTTCAATCTTGGTAAATTTTGAGGTCAATGGTTATTCAAAACTGAGAACTTGATTGGTGACCAATTCCCAGCATTCTCTTACTACTTATTTTATAATCATATACAAATTCACTTGGCCAATGCCTGAATTTTGGTTGCCATCATCCCTATAGGGTGATCGAATTAGCTTCAGCGGGCAATTGGAGAACTATCAGGCGGCGGTCCAAGAGGTAGTGAATATATTAGGTGATGAAGACTCTGCTGCTAATTACCTTAGCAAATGCATCTTCTCTGTTGGTATGGGCAGCAATGACTACCTCAACAACTACTTCATGCCTGCCTTCTACTCCTCCAGCCGCCAATACACTCCAGAACAATATGCCAACGTCCTCATTGAACAATATTCTCAGCAGATAAGGGTTAGTATATCATTATTATCTCTATATCATGGATAATTACATTAAAATAGAACATTGACTTCTATAACTTAAGGACATTAATTCAGGATGGCATTAGTACACCATTTATTCTCTTTCTGTAGACTTTGTACAATTATGGAGCTAGGAAGGTGGTCTTGATGGGAGTGGGTCAAATCGGCTGCAGCCCAAATGAGTTGGCTCAGCAAAGCTCGAATGGTGAAACCTGTGTTAATAGGATCAACAGCGCGATCCAAATATTTAACAGCAAGCTGATAGCTTTGGTGGATGAATTCAACACCTTAGACGGGGCACACTTCACCTACATAAATGCCTATGGGATATTTGAAGATATCTTGAGAAACCCATCGGCACATGGTAATCCATTCCAATGGCCTATACCTCTCTTTATAACTATTTCAAAATTGATCTTTATTATATCAATTTATCATACTAATACAAATATAGAGTAGTTGGTGAACTATGTTTTTTTTTTTTTTTTTTACCAGGTCTAACAGTTACCAATAGGGGATGCTGTGGGGTGGGAAAGAATAATGGCCAGATTACGTGCCTCCCATACCAAACTCCATGCCCAAATAGAAACGAGTATCTTTTCTGGGATGCCTTCCATCCGACAGAAGCTGCTAACATAGTTATTGGCAAAAGATCCTACAGCGCTGAGTCCTCATCTGATGCCTACCCCATGGATATTCGTCACCTTGCTCAAATTTAATTGGAGGATTGGTACACCATGCATGCACGTCAAGGTGATGGCTTGGTTGACCCTTATGAAAGATTGGGTTCTCTACCTCTACATTTGTAGGGAGGGCAATAAAGTGGCCAACTGGTTAGCTGGGAGGGTTATTGGTGACGGTCATTATATTTTTATCATTGGGGGACTATTCTAGTGAGTTGAGAGATTTATTATATGCAGACTTTTTCAAATCTACTTATCTAAGAAAATCTTAATTTCTCTTTATCTGACAAAATGTAAAAGTTTTCATGTGTCGAACATAGAAGCCAGCATCGCAGTTGCCGACTTCATACTGGTCAAGTCAGTGCCCGCATAAGCGCTGCTATGTGGTCAAACGTCAAGTCGGCAATCGACGACTTGTTGTCTCGCATAAGGTTATCTCGCTTCATAATAAATTTGCCGATTTCAAGTCGAATCCGTCAGGCGCTCCCAGGAAAGCTGATATGACGCTCAAATGCTAGGCCATGCATGCTGACTCTATGTGGGATCTGTTGAACTCAAACATGAAGCCTTGTAGGATTGCCGATTTTATACGGGTCTACTCGGGCGCCCCTACGAATAAGAACTGCTATGTGCTGCAATATGCCGACTTTCCATGAGTGGATCCGTTTTGTACGTAGCGGCCGGAGGATGGAGGGTTATCACTAGGGAATCCTTCAGAGATTGGGATAATACTTTGCAGTGCCAATGCAATTGATTGCTCATGCATCCCACTGTTTGGAGGAACCTGGAAAAGGCAATGCAGAAGCTTGGTTCTAACATCTCTTTACAGGGCTCTGTACATGGGTTTGGAAATGTTATTAATGAGTTGGGTGATCAAATCTTTGATTGCTTATACTTAGTCTGCCATAATTATATTTGGCAGAGGCAACGGTCTTAGAGAATAGAGATCGACAGACGGATTCCATCTGATTTTCTTTTAAGGGAAAAGAGATTCTATTCGATCATTTTAACTCTTTACTTCTCTGTCTCTCTTTCGCGTGGAAGAGAACAGATGGATGTATCATGACAGAAGATATGCATGCGTGCGGTGTTCTTTCGGCAGCATTCCCTTCGTTGCCGTTTGCCATCGAATCCAATTTGCACCTAGATGCCTAGGCATACCGATACGATATTTAGCACGTAGAGATGCGTGAGAGGACGAGGTGTATCAAAAAAAAGATTCGTGAGAGGGTGTTCATTGACTTCATTCCCTTGTTCTCTTTCCCGTATTCAGTCAGCTGTATGGAAGACGCGAACAGCAATAGAAGCAGGGGTGGTGCTGGTGGACCGGCCCCGTTTGTGGTGAAGACTTACCGTGTCATGGCCCGGCCCATTGGGCCTTAAACCCAGCCCAATACATAAAAAAAAAAAACAGAGAATTGACGGGAGGAAGAAGACTCCCATTGAGATCTTCTTCTAACCCCAATGAGTAGATTTAATCTGAGCCAAACTCCTCCCTGGTCCTCTTTAAAGAGAGGCCAACCCTCCCCTTAAACCCCATGAGCTCCGACGCTTTTCGTCACCGGCTGCCTTCCGTCCCCTTTTTCTTTGAGAAATTTTCATCGAGTTCACCAAAATCAAGGCTGTTGATCATCGAAAAAAGGGTAAGAATATCTCCAATCCTTCTCCTCATCTTCCAAAATCTATAGTGCTGGACTTTGATTGACATCATCGAATTTTGGCCAAATAAGGGCTCGGATTGTTTTCTTTTTTTCCGCGTTGTTTTGAATTTTTTTTCATCCTCTTTGGTCACTAGCGACGTCGGATTTGGATCGCTGATCATCGCCTGAGATTATCTTGCAACCTTGGGAGGTCATCGGTTGGGAGGAGACCTCCCCTACCTTGGGAACAAGGGGATCAAAGGATCCCTGTTCTGTGAAAGAAGAAGAAGAGAAGAAGGCCAAGCGGGTCCCCTCTCCTATGAAGAAGAAAAAAGGAAAAAAAAAAGGAGAAGAAAAGGAAAAAAAAAGAAAAAAAAAGAAAGAAGAAGAAAAATAGAAAAAAAATATATAAAATAATAAGACTCTCTCTCCTCTCTCTAAAAAAAGAAAAAAAAATAAATAAATAAATAATGATATAAATAATAAAATATGAGAAAGAGAGTTTCTCTTTTTTCCTCTCTCCCTTCAGCCTGAACTAGTATTTTCTCTCTTGTCTCTTTCAACTTTCTCTCTCTAGATTATTTTCTCTCCTAAGATTTTTTAGAATTTTGAGAATAATGATGATGAATTTAAATGATCCTAGTGATGGATTTTTGATCTGTGATTGCCGGACGGTACACCGGCATCCACTTTGATCAGATCAAGTACTTTTAGATTTTATTTTTATGATTTTATTGAATTATTACATAATAATTTCAGCATAATTTGATCTGATCGATCGAATTTATTGAATCATATCGTCTGAAGAGTCCAAGATGAATTTCTCTCTCTAAAATTTTCTTTCTCTAGAATTTTCTCTCTCTAAGCTATTTCTCTCTGATCGATTTCTCTCTAAAAGGATTAGTCAATGAAATTTTTTTTTTAATATTTCTGATCTGATGAAGAATCTTGATCCATGATTGTTGGCAGTGTATTGGCACTCACCTTGATCAGACCCGATATTTCTCAATTTGATCATCCATGATTTTGATTTAATCATGACTTGATTAGATCATGTTGATTTTACCAATCGAGATATTGGACCAATCGTAATGTTGGATTGTGTTACCTGATCAATTTAAATTATACCTCATGAATTCTCTCTCCTCTGATTTTCTCTCTCTACTTGATTTTATGAAACCAATAAAGAAATCTCGATCCTATCACTTCAATCCGATTTGATCTGATAGTCAAACTTTAGATCGTTTATGTTCTAATTAGATTTGATTAGATAAAACTAGATGATCGGACCTAATCAAAACGTTGAAATATGATATTCGTATCCTTTCTAATTATTGAAATTGATCCTGTATAGGATTGTGGATGTTTGATCATGGGATATCGCGATATGATCTATGAACAAAGGACGTTGGAAGAAAATTTATAGAATTATGTAGATTATTGGAATGCGTTCGAGTAAGTAATATTTTACTTTTTTTAGATTTATCGATAAATTATAATATATTTTTTTATATAATTTGTGAAACGATGCATGAATTGGATAAATGATATTTTGTTATGAAAATATCTTATTTGAAATTTATGATGAAGCATGATTGAATATATTGATTTCATGATGCATTATATTGATTGATTTCGATATTACATGATTATATTTTTCTTATCGAAATTAGGATATGAAACATGATTTATGAAAATTCTGATATAAGAACAATATAAATTGACAGCCTGACAATGTAAAGACCCCACCAATGGGGGCATATACTTGGAATTGATTTGTCCTGAGGGTTTATGTCGCCAGAGAGAGATCAGTGACAAACCGTCATAGAGACCAGCAGTTCCGAAGGACTTTGTGACAGATGATTCGAGCTCACCGCAAGAAGATACGCGGTTTATGACCTGCTACAGAGAAAATATGGTCATAGTTCATGGTTGATGAAAAAACTTAAGAATAAAAGAAATTAAATTTCAAAGAAACTCGAATTTTTGAAAAAGAAATGAATTTGGCATGAACTATGTTGCATAATCGAAATTGATTTTGAATTGATGAACTCTATATGCTTATTTTTATAAATAATTATTTACTTAAATGCTTGATGAAATTTGTTAAAGTAATCATTGCTTACTGGGCTGTCTAGCTCATTACCTCATATTTTACTGTTTTTACATATGTTGAGGAATTAAGATGATGCAAGATATGAATGGAAGAGTGATTAGAAGCAGAATCTCCATATTTTTATTTAGGTTGAAGTCTTATTAAATTTGATGTAAGGCCTATGAAACTTTGTGGACTGTGTTGAGATATTAAAGTTAGAATTTGATTATTATATTTTTGATTTAAATTATTGACTAATTATTTCGCTGTGAAGTATTGATATCGTGATAAGATGCTTGCATGCTTATGGGAAGAATTTTCTATGAGTATACGGTGGTTGCATGACCTTCGATTCACAATTTCGAATCGGAGATGTGATATACGGATGGTTGATGACCCGATGATGGGCTCCGTCATTGCATGGGGAAGGAGAACAACAGCTTTGTGGTCATCGAAATCGATCTTCGCCTTCTCAAGTTACCAGCAGCTTTGTCCGTCAGTTGACTCAACGCCTACGTGAGTATTTCTTCCACATGCAACGTCTAAACATAAATTTTATATCAAGATATTTGGTTGCTGATGTCCAATGATGATCTTGAATTGCATGTGGTTTGAATTACACCTACTTTTGCTACAATTAAGAATAAGTCTAGATATAGATTCGACAAGGTATAGTATGTTGCAATCCCTTTGAATCCGATATGTTTGAGAATTTGAAAGCATTATTTGATAGCCAAACACATCACCTGAATTTTTGGTTGCCAATTGTGGAGCTCTTCCTTGAATATTGTAAATAATACATGACTATGATCAGCACTAACCCATGTCTGATCGGCAGCAAATTGCACCGGGACAGTACGTAACATTCAGTGCTGCACCTGAGTCACATGTAAGTAAAATCAATAATGATAGACGCATTTAATTATCCTCACTTTTTTATACAAAAGATTTGGCTTTGGTCATCTATAAGGTAAGTCGGACTGCAAGGTTGGCGCTGCATTTTAGAACTTCAATTGTACTAATCCTTCAATCCACAAAAAGACTATCCTAATCCTCTTTACACAATCACATGTATGTCACACCCTACCTATACTAGATTTACTGCATCCTAATTAATAAGTGATTATCATTAGTGAGCATGTTCAACTATTAACAAGCAAATAGTCCTCACAGATATGAGGAGGCATTGTTATGAGTTACACACCTGAACATGGATTGGATACTAATATAGCCATATTTATATTTATATTTTTTTTCCAATAAATATGAAATGGATATGGATATATATTAAATGGATACTAAAATTAGTATGTATATCTATGTTAAATAGATATGGATATGAATTGGATACTAACATATTCGTATTTATCCTAAACATATGCAAATACAAGTTGGATATTAGTTATATCTATATTTCGATCCAAATACAAATATAAGCCGAATGTCAAATTTTTATATAAATTAATGATGACAACTAATATTAATTATATGATCATAAAGGATGCGGATATAATTAACTATGCAAATCATATACAGTATAGTAACCAAGGATTTAAGGGATAGTTATTAAATCTACATGAAGACTAACCTGATTAAGGATCCAGTTTATTAGTTCATTGAGTTTGTATTAAACACAATTATGAGTTATCTAATTTTTAGAGATATATATTATAAGAAAAATTATATAAATTATGGGAATACATAGAAGTTAATATTTTTTTAAATATGTTCATCAATAAAATTTTGAAAATATCATGAAGAATATTCTTTATTAAAGAGAAAAGTATCTATTTTTATAAAAATAATAATTGAAGTATAAACATCATAACACACACACACACACATGTATATCAAGTGATTGTTTAATGATCTCAATATACATGCACAAGCAAAATAAATCACTTATATAAAGTAAAAAACATATTTGGTGGCATGGTGGTTAGGTGTAGGAGCTCACTCATTTTCAGCCAAGTAGCCCTACTTATTTGCAACCTCCATTCATCTTCAATTCAGTCTTTTCCATCCTTGCAGGCTTTCGAAACATTACAAGAAAAAAAGTTTTTGTGATGAAATTATTTACAATGAAAATTTTTCATAGAAAATAAGATATTTATGATGGAAAAATAAATTCATCATCAATAATAAAATATTTATGATAATTTTTTTTATCGTAAATAGTATCGTATTAGCAATGAAAACAAATTTTATCGTAAATACTAATTATTTACGATGATTATTTTCATCGTAAATAATAAAATATTTATTTTAATTTTAAATTTTTAAATATTAGTGATGAAAATATTTTCATCGTAAATAATAGAGTATTTACGATGGAAAGTAGATTTTCATCGCAAACACTAATTATTTATGACGTAAAATTATCGTCGATAATATATAAAAATAAAAAATATTAAAAATTTAAAAATTATAAATTATTAGCGATAAAAATTTTCATCGTAAATAGTAGAGTATTTGCAATGAAAAAATTTTTCATCGCAAATAATCCACTATTTATGATGAAAAATTTTCATCGCTAATATTGAAAAAAATAAAAAAATTTAAAAATTATATATTATTAACGATGAAAATTTTTGGTTGTAAATAGTAGAGTATTTATGATGAAAAGCTAATTTTCATCATAAATACTTCACTATTCACGATAAAAATTTTTCATCGTTAATATATAAAAAAATAAAAAATTTAAAATTATAGATTATTTGTGATGCAAATATTATTCATAAATAATGAGTGTTTACATAAAAATTGACTTTTCATCATAAATACTCAACTATTTATGATGAAAATTTTTATGACTAATATATGAAAAAATAAAAAATTTAAAAATTATATATTATTAGTGATGAAAACTTTTCATCGTAAATAATAGAGTATTTATGATGAAAAGTTAATTTTTATCATAAATACTCTACTATTTATGATGAAAATTTTTCATCGCTAATATATAAAAAAATAAAAAATTTAAAAATTTAAAAATTATAGATTATTTATGATGCAAATATTACGTCGTAAATAATAGATATTTATGATAAAAATTGATATTTCATCATAAATACTCTACTATTTATGATAAAAATTTTTCATCACTAATACATGAAAAAAGATAAAAAATTTAAAAATTACATATTATTAGCGACAAAAAATTTTCATCATAATTAGTAGAGTATTTTGATGAAAAGTAATTTTCATTGTAAAAATTATTATTTATGAAGAAAAATTTTATCACTGATATTTAAAAAAAATAAAAAAATTTAAAAATTTAAAAATTATAAATATTTATGATAAAATATTACGTCGTAAATAATGAGTATTTGCAATGGCAAGTGGCTTTTCATCACAAATACTCCTTTATTTACGATGAAAATATTTTATCGCTAATATAAAAAAATAAAAAATTTAAAAATTTAAAAATATAGATTATTAGCAATAAAAATTTTCATCGAAATAGAGGAGTATTTATGATGAAAAGCAATTTTCGTCGCTAATACTCCACTATTTATGATGAAAAATTTTTATCACTAATATTTAAAAAAAATAAAAATTATAGATTATTTGTGATGAAAATCTTACGTCATAAATAATTGAGTATTTATGATGGAAAGAGGCTTTTCGTCGCAAATACTCACCTATTTACAAAAAAATTTTCATCGCTAATATATGAAAAAAATAAAAAAAATTTAAAAATTATAGATTATTAGTGATAAATTTTTTTCATCATAAATAGTCAATTATTTATGTTTCGATACCATTTTCATCATCATATTTCTAAAAAATAAAAAAATTAAAAAATATAAAAATTATAGATTATTTATGATGAAAATATTATTCGTAAATAACTTAGTATTTAGATGAAAATAATTTTATCATAAATAGTCTATTATTTATGATGAAAAAATCAAAAGTTGATCATTATTTGCAACAATATACTTTTCGTCTCTAAATTTCTCTGAATCTGTGTCATTGCTTAATTTTGTATAGTTTATTGGTTCTATAGACTGACCAAATTCACAAAGTATAAAGGCCTTGTATCTGTCCAAGAACATAGAAAAGAGATAATACTGAATCTTTATACTTTAAAACATGATCCACAAAAAGGTTATTTATATGGTACTTGATCTTTTATGTTAAAACATGATACTGGATCTCAATTATTTACGATAAAAAATTTTGTCGCTAATACTTCATTATTTACGATGAAATAATTTCATCATTAATAATTAAAAAATTATAAATTTAAAAAATACTTCTGATGCTGAAAAAGAATCATTCTCCCAATATCCAGACTTTGTTGGATGATGCAACAAAATTTTTCACCCACAACCAAATCAACCATCTATAAGATCCAGGAGCAAACCGTCTCAGAAAATTAAATACAAAAAATTTGATTTAGAAAAAATATCAACTTTCAACTGTATAAAGAATAAAACTTTATCAACTATTTGATGGATAAAATGTGTCATTTACTTCTAAATGTATACGAAAGATCTTTGTGGGTCCTTCAGTATTATTTTTTAAGAGTGCATTCATGGTCTTAATTGGTATGTGATGATTGTTTATCGTAGATACTCTCTAACTAGCTGAACTCTTATTATTGCTATCCAGTTCAAGATTTATCTTAAGATTGATATATCTTGAGCAGGTATTATCCTTTCTTCTATGCTCCTTTTGGTCGGATCTTAAGGTCTTAGCTGCTCGCAAATTAAATTTGACTTTGGTGTCTATTCAAATCTTTCGATCAACTCATGCAGTGTTGTCACCAAAAAAGTAAATCTAATTAGTTAGATTTTTTTAATTATAAATTATGTTTGATTGTTAGTTAACATCTGTAATTATCAGTAGAAAAATGATTCTCATCTGACGATACATGATTATGTAATTTTTTACATATTAATTTTTTTATGTACTAATTTTAAAAAAATTATAAATTAACTATTTATATAATTTTTTTATTAATATTTTATTTTTTATTATAAATATTTTTTAATATCATTTTTTGTTGTTAAATTTTTTGGATAGAAAATTTTCTTAGTGAGAAAATCTAAAACTAAATTTTTATGAAATTTTATTGGAAATTTTTTTTACAAAATTATTTTCGATGAGAACTATATTTACATTACTAATAAGATTACTAATGACTAAAATTTAGTTTTCATCGTAAATAATTTTGTTTACGAAATTTTTTAAGAGAAAAAAATTTTGTAGTGGAGAATTTTTTATTTTTTTGGTAGAATTATTGATGATAAAATTTTAGTTTTCATTGCTAATAACATTATTGATGATGAATCTTTTCATCGTCAATAATTTTTTTATTTTTTGATAGGAATTATTAGTGATAAAAATTATTTTTATTGCTAATAAGATAATTAATGATGAAATATTTTATTTTCATCGTAAATAATTTTTTAAAAAATGGGAGTAATTTTTTTTGGCGAGAATTATTAGCGACAAAAATTATTTTTCCATCACTAATAACTTAGTTAATGACAAAAAAAAATTTTCATCACAATATTTTTTTGGCGGGAAAGCTTTTTTAGCGAGAAATTTTTTTAGTGGGAAAATAGAATTTTTTTTAACAAAAATTATTTTTTCATTGTTAATAACGTTATTAACGATGAAATTTTTTTCATCACAAATATTTTTTTTATGAAATTTTTTTTTAAAAAAATTATTAGTGATGAAAATTAGTTTCCATCGCTAATAGCATTATTAGCAATGAAAAATTACGTCGCTGATACTCCTGTTTTCAATCAATGTCAAATCGACGTCTCTTCGTGCGAAACCGCGCGAAACCCTTATCCCCCTCTTCTTTCCCTGATCTCTCTCCCTCTCCTTGGGCTCTCCTCTCTCAGTGCTCCCCCTCCATCTCTTCCCGTTGGTGTGCTCCTCTCCACCGCCGTCGTCTGCAGTCCACCGTCCGTCGTCGACTATCCGCTAACCACGCCGCTCGCCATCTGCAATCCATCGGAGGTAAAGTTTTCAACCTTTTTTTTTGTTGATTGGACCACCAGGGGGCGGAGCCGTCCGTTGGGGGGGAGGGGGGTTGCCGTGGGCCACGACGGTGCCATGGGGCGGGGAGGGGTCGGCCGATGGGGAGGGGGCGGGATCCAAACGGGGGGGGGTGGGACCGGAGAAGGGATGGTTGGCAGTGACGGAGACGAGGCCGGGGAGGGGGTCGACCGACGGGGAGGTTGTCGACCGACAGGGAGGGGGCTGGGGCGTAGGCACGTGGGATGGGGTGGGGGGCGGGATTGGGCCGGGGGGGATGGGGCCGGGGAGGGGGCGGTCAACAGCAACGAAGACGCGGCTGGGGAGGGGGCGGCCGGCGATCGAGGGAGACAGGGCCGGGGAGGGTGTAGCGGCGGGGAGGGGTTTGCACGGTGGGGAGGGAGGAAGGGAAGAGAGAAAGGAGGGGGAAAAAAGAAAAAAAATAAAAAAATAAAATATTAATCAAATATTTTATTATTTGATTAATAAAAATAAAATCTGAATCATGTTCAAATTGGATCGAGGTCGGGATCCGGATCGAGATCTCGATTCGGATTGAGATCCAGATCGGGATCTGATCTGGGCGGTGCAGGGTCTGTGACAGTGCCAGTACCGTGGGAGTGGAGGCCGTGGAAGGCCGAGTTTGGGTGGCGTGGGGTGTGTGATGGCATCGACGCCGGTGCCATGAGTGCGGGGGTCGCTAGGGTCAAGTTCGAACGATACGGGGTGTGTGACGATGCCGGCATCATGGAGTAAGGGCCATGGGAGGCCGAGTCCGAAGATAGTTCAAAGAAAAAAATATTTAGAAAACAAATATTTTTAGGTAAAAAATATTTTTTAAAAAAATAAAAATTATAAAATAAAATTTAGATAAAAAATATTTTAAAAAAATAAAAAATCATTAAGTCCTCAGGATTAGGTTTCGTATTATTATTTTGCATTAATATTATTTTGCATGCTCAACTGTTATAGTTTATTTTATATTTATTACATAAATTTATTTTATATTTATTGCATGCCCAACTATTTATAGTTTTTATTATTATTATTTAATATTATATTTATTTATATATCAAGAATTGTAGGTATGGCATCAGGAGACAGACAACGATATTCGTGTTCGCTGTCTACCTCAGAGGCTGAGGCGCCTTCACTGATTTCTATATCATCAGAAGGTCCTACACTGGCAGGTCCCAATTAGACGAGTTTGAGTGATATTATTATTTTTATATAATAATATTTAATTTTTTATTTAGATAGCTATCATATTAATGATTTATTTATTGTTGTTTCAGATCAGTCTCCATTGGTAGTGAGACGAGGGTGAGGTCCATCGAAGAATCTCGCTCTAGAGCATTGAAGATGCGAGCATCTGAGATAATGTCTCTGTATCGAAATACCATCCAGCTACACCAGATCCATTAGGGGATGGTGCAAGTCGTGGCAGATTAAGCTGGGCATTATATGTCGCAGCTATGTCCTCGTGATACTTTTCGATTGGTGTCACATTGTACCAGTTCAGAGAGAGATTTTTTACACCCACTTATAGATAAAATAAATTATATTATGAATATTTAATTAGTATGATATTCTTCTAATATTTGTTATAGACAGGATATTTTTTATATTATTGATTTTGAGGAGGATCGTGTGCGGTGAGCCATGGATGCTCATTTATCTTTGTGTTTCAAGGATTATCGCCACCGCATCCATCAGCATTGGTACCATATGATACAGGATCATGGAGAGGAGGCAGCGCAGGCAGCGGTCCTATGACAGCATCACTATGGATGATTGGACTGTCATATGCTGCATTACGAGATCGACATATCAGATTACACATCTAAATTTTTATATTTAATTATTAAATTATTTATTTTTAAATTAAATTTATTATCTATTAATTTGACTGATAACGGTACAGAGAAGATGTGTCCAGAACACCACGAATCGAACGAGACAAATCATACCACATTATGGAGGTTTGAGGTCGTTCGCTCGTCACATAGAGCAGATGGTAACTAATTTTTAATTAGTATATAATTCTCTAGCTATTTAAAATTTTTTAATTAATTATTCTCAAATTACAGAGAGATGCTAAGAGTGGCGAACTTCTTGGTAGGATCGATATCTACCAACGGACCCACCAGCAATGGTCAGGAGAGTGGACGACGGAGAGCCAGGAGCTCTTTGTAAATTTTTTTAATTATTTTTTTCATTCACAATCTAATTTTTATTACAAAATTAAAATAGTTTAACTTTAATTTTCAGGACTGTATGACAGAGCCGGGTCGGGCCGAGCCGACGGCACCTGAGTCCACCGTCGTTAAGTTTTTTTTCTTTTTTTTGGTGTTTTCTCGAGCCATCGGGGGGCCGACGGGCATGGGGCCGGTGCGGCGGGGATGGGGTCAGGCCGGGCCAGTGGGGATGAGGCAGGGACCAGCGGGGATGGGGCCGGGTCAGGCTGGGCCGCGGCACCTGCGTCTGCCACCGGTAAGTTTTTTTTTGGGGTGTTTTCTCAGGCCATCGAGGGGCCGACTGGGATGGGATCGGGTCGGGCCGATGGGATGGGGCCGGGCCGAGCCAGCAGGGATGAGGCCAGGTTCTGCGAGGATAGGGGCCAACCGGGCTGACGGGGATGAGGCTAGGGCTGGCGGGGATGGGGTCGGGGATGGTGCGATCGGAGGAGATGGGGCCGAGAAAATTATTTGATTAATTATATTTGTTACATATTATTTTTTAGTGTTATTGCTGAAGTTATTTAATTATTTGATTAATTATTTTTTTTACTAACACAATGCACATTGCTGTTACTTATTACAATTTAATTATTTTATGTACAGTTTTATATACTGCTGAAATTATAATTAAATATAAAAAATATTTTTATTTTAAAAAAAAAATTATTGAAATTTTTGATGAAAAAATTTCAGTACGGAGTTATTTTTTTTGATAAATTAGAAATCCATCTTCGAATGCATGTTCAAAGATGGTAGTTAAATTGCATTGAGCCATAGATTCTCGTTCAAGAGTCAATCTTCATCAAGATCGACTCTTGGATGTTCCATATTCAGATTTAAAAAAAAATAATAATATTATTATTAATAGTTTATATTTTATTTCATTATGTGGTATTCAGTAGTTATCTGTCCATTGTTCTCCAGGTATATGGTGGATAGGGTGTATAGACACTATATTCTCATCGTATACTTAGAGAACAATAGGAGATGCTGTCAAAATTTTTATAAAAATGAGATAAAATATTCACTAATAATAATAATAAAATTATTACTTTTCTGAATGAGATAGAGCCACACCTGTTAGTAATGATTTGAAATGGATAGGATAATATATTTTTACTTCATTAAATTGATGGAAGGATATCTTCTGTGCTACTATTCAATCTGTATTTTTTAATATGTATTATTTTGTATAAAGTAATCCGTGTCTGGATCCAGATCGAAATTTGGATCATAATTCAGTCTGAAATTCAGATTAGGATCCAGAATACCACTGAACTTTTTTTTGGTTGTTAATGATTTTATGTTTGTTATTAGATGGATATCAACAAAAATTAGATAAATGCTAA
This sequence comes from Elaeis guineensis, assembly GCF_000442705.2. Classification (NCBI taxonomy): domain Eukaryota; kingdom Viridiplantae; phylum Streptophyta; class Magnoliopsida; order Arecales; family Arecaceae; genus Elaeis; species Elaeis guineensis. The sequence goes on along the minus strand of NC_025998.2, from coordinate 6,980,122 downwards.
AGATATTTTTTTACTTGAATATCGAAAAGGAGTTCGAGATTTTATTAAGTTTGCATGGCATAAGGCTGACAGTGCTAGTCGGATAAAGTGTCCATGCAAGAGATGTGTTAATTTGATATATCGTCACATAATACTTGTTGAGGAGTATCTACTACATTATGGTATGGATAAGAAGTATACTTGTTAGATATGGCATAGAGAGGGTGATCCGAATGAAGTGGTGCACGATGATGATGATACTAAAGATGATAGTGATGCTTCTGGACTTGTCAAACATAGTAGTATAGGAGAATTATTAGATAATTTATATCAGATGCTTGTTCAAATATACGCATGAGTACTACTGCATCTGAAAGTAATTCTGATCATGAACATAATATCCGACTTGAGGTAGAAGGACTTCTAAATAGTTTACAAAGCTTATAAGGGTGCACGATAGCCACTCTATCCAAATTGTACAAAATTTTTAAGTTAGAGTTTTTAATAAAATTACTTCATGTTAAAATCGTGAACCGATGCAGTCAGAAGTCATTTGATCAAACTTTGATATGATTAAAGCAGCTCTTTTCGATGGAGAGAGACTTCTGAAATCATATTCTGAAGTAAAAATATACATGCAAAAATTAAAATTTGACTATATTTCTATACATGCATACAAAAATGACTGTATATTATTTTATAAGGATAACGAACTAGCAACTGAATGTCGAAATGTGATGAGCCTAGATATAAAACCGATAATAGAAAAGCAAAGAAGATATCTCAAAAAATTTTGAGATTTTTTCATTGATTCCAAGACTTCAAAGTTTGTATATGTCCACAAAGATAGTTGAAGAAATAAGATTGCATTATGAGCAGTGTGTTCCCAAGGAGAACATACTTAGCCTTCTGACTGACTCTTTAGTATGAAAAGACTTCGATGCAAAGCATCCTTACTTTATGAGTGACCCGCACAACATCAGGCTTGGTCTAACGATAGATGGATTTAATCTCTTTGACAATCTGAGTACCTCTTACAATATATGGCTGTGATGCTAGTTGTATATAATGTATCACCTTGAAAGTACATGAAAGAACCATTTATTTTTATGTCACTGTTGATTCCGAGTCCGAAAGCATCAGGTAATGAAATTGATGTATATCTACGATCTTTAATCGATGATCTGAAGGAGCTATAGAAAAATGGGATACAGACATATGATTCTATGAGTCGAAGTAATTTTAAGTTGCATGCTTTGATTCTATAGACCATAAATGATTTTTCTGCATATGAAAACTTATCTGGATGGAGCACCAAAGGATATCTTGCATGTCCAATATGCAATAAGGATGCATCTTCCTTACATTTAAAGTAGGATGGAAAATATGTTTCATGGATCATCGACATTTTTTCTGCTAATCATTCTTGGAAGATTCATTATAACCAATATTTTGATGGTAAGTTCAACCACGTCCCCACCTAAGGAGTTAAGTGGAAAAAAATTTTAGAACAACTTGAAGTTATTGAAAATTTAATTTGAAAAAAATCGGGTACTCGCAACGGAAATGTACTGAAGCTGAGTTGAATTGGATGAAGCAAAGCATCTTTTTTGAACTACCATATTGGAAGCAGCTACTTCTTCGTCATAATTTGGATGTAATGCATATTGAAAAGAATATTTGTGATAATATTATCGATACTTATTGAATATTTCAAAAAAAATAAAAGTGGTACAAAAGCTCATTTTGATTAACAAAAATAAAAATCTAACCGGAGTTGTATTTAGTTCTTGAGGTGAGAGATTTTTTATGCCACCTGCATGTTATTCACTGTTTGGTGAGAAAAAAAAAATTTTTGTGGATAGTTCAAAATCGTAAAGTTTTCTGATGCATACGCTTCAAACGTATCGCGGTGTGTTAGGAACAACGACGGTAATATCTCTGATAAGAAAAGTCATGACTCCCATATGATGATGCAATGTTTTTTTTTTGTGGTTATGCGTGGCTATTTGGGTGGTGATGTTCAAACTGCATTGATTGAGCTAGGAGTATTTTTTTAAGAACTGTATTACTAAAAATTGAAGATTAACTACTTGAGAGATTAGAGAAGGATATCGTACTCATTCTTTGTAAGTTAGAAAAATTTTTTCCATCATTATTTTTTGATGTTATGGTGTATTTGACTGTTCATCTTCCAAAAGAAGCTCTTTTGGTCGGACCGATACATTATCGATGGATGTATCTTATTGAAAGGTAAAAAAATTATATGCACTTTATCATATCAATTATAAGATGTAAATATATTTTAAAATTTTAATTTATTTTATTTATAGATTTTTATGTACCTTAAAAAAGTATGTGCACAATAAAGCAAGGCCTGAAGGGTCTATAACGGAAGCATATGTAGCTACAGAGTATGTCAATTCTGCTCAATGTATCTTGATGATATCAAACAAGATTCAATCATATAGATTGTAACACAGACAGTGAATGGAGTGACAATGAATCGACATTGTCTATATTTAACAAATGGTTAACCTATTGGTATAAGGATATATGAATTTATAGATGTGAATGAGCTATCCAAGGCACACTTTTACGTTCTAAATAATTATGAAAAAATTAAAAATTTATTGAGTAAGTATCATCTTAGCATACTGTTTAATATTTTAAATAAATTTTTTATGTCGATGTAAAATTAAAACTTATAACTTATTGCAGTGAGCACAAGAGTATACTGTATAGAGAGAATAATGCGAATGTTAATGATCGACATAGGAGAGAATTTGCAAAATGATTTGATGATCTTGTAAATTACATTAGTGATACGTTATTTATTTAATTATAAATAATATTTTTGAACCAACATAATTTTTTATATTATGATGTAGATGAAATATAAGTATTTCAATAAAAAGTGGATGCGATCGATGAGTTGTACGATTTAGCATGTAGTCCGATCGAAGGGTTAATCACTACGCATCCTGTATCATTGGAGGAATAGATTTCACACAAGAAAGCTTGAGATGCAATGATGGATCCAGAATAATGGAATTGCTACGACAAGATATGAAGGAGAAGAAGAGATTGATTATTATGGTGTACTGATAAATATCATAAAACTGAAGTATGAGTCCAGTAATTCTATATTCTTTTTCAGTATGAATGTGGGATATTAGTAATAAAAAGATCGTATTCATATCGATTCATATTTTATCAGTATAAATTTTGTACGAACATGGTACCAAAATGAGCCGTATATATTAGCAACTCAAGCGAAATAAGTAATATATTTGAAGGATCTAAAGTATCAAGGTAATTGACATGTTGTACAAAAAATAATATCTAAAGACTATATGACATACCAACCCGATTAGAGATAGATAAAATTTGGATTTACATGAAGAGAAAGCTTTTCAGCAAGAAGAACAAACATTAGCCGAGCTTTTGGTTGATGAAGAACTTATAATGGCACCTTTGAATAGGACTGATCTACCGTCCAACGAAGTTGAAGCTGATTTTGTATTTAATCTTGATGAGTCGGAGACGACGATCAGTTCATAAATGACGATGAGATAGAAGACACACATATATTGATTATTGTGATTCAGAAGAGGATCTATATATCTAGGAAGATTTGAATATTGATGAGTAGATCTATATTCTTTGTTCAATCTTCTCTTGCAATAATGGTATGCAATATAATTATATTCATTAAATATTATTTATTTATTATTATTATTATTATTATTCAATATTATATTTATTTATATATCAATTATTATAGATATGGCATCAGAGGACAGACGACGACGTTCGCATTCATAGTCTAGCTCGGAGGTTGAGGCACCTTCACCAATCTCCGTTGCCGCACCGGCTCCATTGTCAGAGGGTCCTGCACCGACAGGTCCCAACGAGGTGGGTTCCAGTGAGGCAGGTCCCAGTAGACAGATCCCATGAGATGAGCCCGAGTGGTATTATTATACTTTTTATATAATAAAATTTGATTCTTTTATTTGGATAGCTATCATATAATGATTTATTTATTGTTGTTTCAGATTAGTCTTCATCTGTAGTGAGGTGAGGGCGAAGTCTATCGAAGAACTCGCTCTAGAGCATTGGAGACATGAGCACTTGGGACAGTATCTCCGATCGAGACACCATCGGCTACACCAGGCCCATAGGGATGGTGCGAGCCGTGGCAGACTGAGCTGGCATCATATGCAGCAGCTATGCCCCCGTGACATTCTTCGATTGGCGTCACGTTCTACTGGTTCAGAGAGAGTTTTGTACATCCACTTACAGGTAAAATAAATTATATTATGATATTTAATTTGTATTGTATTCTTCTAATATTTGTTATTGGTAGGGTGTATTCGACATCATTGATTTTGAGGAGGATCGTGTGAGGCGAGCCATGGACACTTATTTATCATTGCATTTCAGAGATTATCGCCATCAATGCATCAGTATTGGTATCATGTGGTGCAGGATCATGGCAAGGAGGCTGCGCGCAGCAGCCCTATGACAGTATCACTATGGATGACTGGACTGTCATATACCGGTATTACGAAGATTTGGTATATCAGGTTACACATCCAAACTTCTTCTTTTTTAGAGTTTAATGATTGAATCATTTATTCTTAAATTAAATTTATTATCTACTAATTTGACTGGTAACTGTACAGAGAAGATGTGCCCAGAATGCTGTGAATCGGACGAGACAGACCGTACGATATTATGGAAATTTGAGATCGTTCGCTCATCACATGGAACACATGGTAGGTAATTTTAAATTTTTATTAACACATAATTCTGTAGTTATTTAAAAATTTTTTAATTAATTCTCAAATTACAAAGAGATACTGAGAGTGACGAGCTTCTAGTAGGATCGATATCTACCAGCGGACCCACCAGCGATGGTCAGGAGAGTAGACGACGGGAAGCCAGGAGCTCTTTATAAGTTTTTTTTTATTATTTTTTCATTCACAGTCTGATTTTTATTAAAAATTAAAATAGCTATAATTTTAATTTTTAGGATCGTATGACAGATATGAGATCCCAGTCTATCCTGAAGGCTCGACTGCACCCACAGATGATGAGATCTGTGATCAGATGTTTGGTACAAGATCCTATTATGTTAGAGATCTAGGGTATGGGATCACTGCTCCCTCATCATCACGCTCATCTAGGACTGACATCCATTCTACATGCGAGACTCAACGATGGAGATGCAGAGGTAAGTTGCCGTGGATCGATACAGGCTGAGCAGCGAGCTCAGGAGTTGACTGTACGTGTCGACGAGTATCAGTAGCTTCAGATCTAGATGATGGAGCGAATAGCGCAGATGGAGCAGACGATACAGCTGATGAGACAGCAGCAGGTCGGTCTGAGCTCTTTCGAGCGTTCTTCTTTCTCAGTTTGTTCTCAAAATACTGAACTTGACGGCTTCTTCATATATTTTTTTATTTTTATTTAAAATTTTTATAATTTTAATTTAATATAATAAAATAATAAAATTTATTTATTATTTATTATGTAAATTTTTATTTTATTTTTTTAATTTATAAAAAATATTATAATATAAATTAAAAAATATATTCATAAATTATTTTTTTAAAAAAATATGATTAAATTATTAGCAATGAAATTATTTTTGATGAAATATTCATCACCAAAAATATTTTAGTACGATAATTTAATTTCTTAATAAATATAAAATTATTAAAATTTTACACATAATTAATAGTGATGAATAATTATTCATCGTAAATAATTATTAGCGATAAAAAATTTCATCAAAAATTATTTTATTTACGATGTAAGATTTTCATCGATAATATTATTTAATTTTACTTTTAAAATTTTTTTATTAAATTAATAGCGATGAAAAATTTTTGTTACAAAAATATTTTTTATGACAAAAATTTTTCATCGCTAAAAATTTTAAAAATTTTATTTCAAAAAATATTTTAATTAAATTAACAGTGATGAAAAAGTTTTCATCGCTATTAATATTTTATTTTTTAGCAACATTATAATTCATCGTAAATACTTTTTTATGATTAAAATTTTTTGATAAAAAAAATTTAACAAAAAAGATTATTCATCATAAATATCATTTATTAATGATGAAATATATTTTTATTATAAAATATTATCAATGATGTGATTATTTACGGTGAATAATTAGTGATGAATATTTCATCGCTAATAATTATTAACGATAAAAATAGATTATTAGTGATAAAATTATTCATCATTTATAACCTATTTTGTTGTAGTGAGGCAGTAGTAGACCGATCCGAGTTCTTCTGAGTGCTTTTCTTCTCCAACTCATTCTCCTTTTATAGATACCGATACTTGACGGTCTCTTTATATAGTTTTTTATTTTTATTTAAATCTCTTATAATTTTAATTTAATATAATAAAAAATATAAATTTTTTATAAATTTTTTATTTAATTTTTTTTTTTAATTATAAAAATATTATAAATATAAATTAAAATATATATTTAAAAATTATTTTTTAAAAAATATTTATAAATTATTAGTGATGAAATTATTTTCGACAAAATATTCATCACCAAAAAAATTTTATTATGATAAAAAATTGATCATAAATAAAATTTTTAAAAATTTAAAAATATTAAAATTTTATATTAAATTAATAATGATAAAAATATTTTCATCATTAATAAGCATATTTACGATGAAAAATTTTCATCAGTAATATTTTTATAAATTTAATTTTTATAAATATTTTTAATTAAATTAATAGCAATGAAAAATTTTTATCATAAAAAATTTATTTGCGATGATAATTTTTTATAGCTAAAAATTTTTAAAAATTTAATTTTTTTCAAAAATTTTAATTAAATTAATAGCGATGAAAATTTTTTCATCGCTATTAATCTATTATTTATTAGCGATGTTAAATTTCATCGTAAATTTTTTTATAACTAAAATTTTTTGTCATAAATAGTTTTCGAAAATTTTTCATCACAAATAAATGATTATTTGTGATGAATTTTTTTTTATCATAAAATATTATCAACGATGCGATTATTGGCGATGAAATATTAGCGATAAAAATAGATTATTAGCGATGAAAAATTTTCGTCGCTAATTACCTATTTTATTGTAGTGAAAGGTGAATCCCTATGAGTGAGAATTTGCCAATGCCTTGTTCCGTAGATGGCACACCCACATTTGGTGCCACATTGTCCGCCAAAATAATATTATTAATGTTAGATATATATCCTAAAAGCCAATATGCTTGGCACATTATAATATATCTAGGACATAATTTTATGCTTAATATATTGATATGATCAATAAAAGAGGTAAGTTCTTTTTCATTCAAGTGTAATATGTTCTTGAATCGTCCATGAAATTAGTTTCGATACATATTCTCAAAGTGTTAAGAATTAGAGATATGTTTTTAATTCCTAAAGGCTCCAATCATAGGATCATCATGAGGACGATGATAGATCTGGATAGACTGATGCACAAATTACTTCTTTCGAGATAGATGGATCTCTAATCTACTGTGTAGAGATACAGGACGACAAGTATGGATGGTTGTTAGAGAACAACTGGCTCTGAGCGTGACCATACGAGAGATCACTTAGATTTCTATTCAATCATCAGTGATTGTCTCGATGCTGTAGTTGTGTGACTGATCTTTTGACTTGAGATGGTACTGTTACTCACAGTGAGGCTGCTGGAGTTTGATTGATATATAAACATGGATCTCAATGAACCCTTGTAGTGGATGTTGGCAACAGTTGGTCCACTATAGGAGTGGGATACGCATCAAGATAGAATCTATCGATTTTGATAGAGAGAATAATCCTATAGAATTTGAGAGGCTAAGTCCAAGAGTCTGTGACCACAGTAGTGTGATTGATGGAAAAGAATTTTCATAGAAGTCACAACTGGACTTGAGCTAATCAATCTATCATATGACTGATGTTGAGGTTTAACTATTTATCCATGACTTGCCATCTACTCGGAACTCACGATAGAGGGATTAAATCATACGTTAACTACACCTAGAGGTTCATTTTAGTTTTACTGGGTTGCCACTACATGCTGCTAGGTGTCACTGATGGATTGTGAGAGCTCACTGGGATTGTTCCGGATCGACAATCCTTGCTGAGTTAGAGTAAAATTATTTTGATCTATTGAAAAGAGTTTAATGATATAATGATAGAGATCATTGTATATCTCACTACCAGATAGAATTGAACCTATAGGGTACACAATAAAGGAATTAGGTCTGGAATAAGAAATTGAGCTTATGAAGTGTCAATTGAATTTAGAGAAATCTATTGGATCCATGGTAACCTTGCTAGCACATGGTTGGATCTAATTTCTCTTTCCGTTAGGATTACTTATTTGATCAGTTAATTCTAACTTAATTATCTACTAATTACTTACATGAATAAGATTCATGAAACTCCAATTGTTGGGTGTCTAAGATTATGATCATATAAATTAAAGATGCAAGTCCCTTATGAATCTCCTTGATAGTTATTATGGGGCTCCACTTTGATTTGATCAATTTAGGTGTGTCCATTAATTAGAAGACTTTTGATTTTCATATAGGGTGTTTCTTGGGTGCAAAAGAGGATGTCTAATTATGGGTGCAAGAGCTCTAATAGTTGGCGCCTAATAGGCTTCCTAATGTAAGTTGGATAACTTAAGTTAATAAGAATCTTAATGCAAGTAGGACTTGTATTATGAGATTGAATAGAATTCAATACTTATGTCTATTTAAAGGACCTCCCCTAAGATCCCTAGAGCATCAAAACCAGCAGTCCCTTACACCCAAAGGCTCTCCCCACACCCTCTCTTCCTCTCCCTTTCTCTTCTCTTGGGTGTTCTATACACCCCTTGGGATGCGCATCCCAAGGAGTTTCATGCCCAAAGAAGTTTGGGTGTCTCTTCTTTGCTAGTTTCTAGCATCTGGTAATAGCACATAGCAAGGAGAAACTCTAGAGAAGAGGATAAAAAGAAGATCAAGGAGAAAGATTAAGTGTTGATCGTGATCTAGGCTTCGTTCAGATTCAGCAGACTGAATTTTGGAGAATCAAAATTCAGATTATAGAGGACTGTTCCAGACTGATCTCGAGTGGATACTCGTAGAGGTCAAATACTTGTGTGGTTAACAGAGAGCCTTGTCTCTTGAGATCTAATTTTGAAGAAAGAGATTGCGAAACAGGTATGTGATTTGATCACTATCTGAATTTCAGCATATATTAATTTCTGTATATAAAATAAATCTATATAGTTTTATATTTTTATATATATAAATTTAAATTAAAAATATTTTAATCTTATTCTTCACTGCGATATTTAGAAAATAAAAATTTTAAAATATATATGCATGCACCAAACCCAAAATTTCAACAGTGGTATCAGAGCCATAGATTTTCATATACTGAATTTTGATATACATGTTTTTGAAAAAATTTCAAAATTAATTTTTTTCTTGATACATAAGATGTATAGATGGATCTTCAAATCTAAAATTTGATTTTAGATTTAATTTTAGAACATATAGTTGATATGTTATTGCATGCATAGATCTAAATTTTGATTTAGAAAGAGTTCTAGTTCATATTCATGTGATACATAAATGCATGCATAAAATCTAAAATTTTATATGATCTAAATTTTGATACGTATATGTGATATATGATTATATTTTTAGATCATAAATTTATTTTTAATCTAATCCATAATTAGTATATGAGATATTTGACATCATGTTAAGATCTGAAATTTTGTTTAGATCTGATTTTACATGTATATATATGATATATTTCGTATGCTAAAACCTAAAAGTTATTTTTATATTTTAAACTTACTTTCATGTAATGAATTTAGATCTGAAATATAATTTTAAAATCTAAAATTTATATTTATGCATGAGATTTTTGTCATGAAAAATTAAAAATTAGGTCATGTAATAGGATTCCGTCTAAGATTTTTGATTTGAGTCATACAGGTCTAATTGATTAAGTAATTGATCAAACTAAATTAAGTATTAAATTTAGTTAAATCAATTAAATAATGATCATATAATTATTGTTGATCAAATCGATTGAGTCCTATATATAGAATCGATTAATTTATGGACCTAATTTGGCTCATTGGCTTGAGTCCGATTCATTTGAGCTAACCAATTATGATCAATCAACCTATTGGTGTCTAAAGCAAGTTAATGAGATGTGATTATTTAATTGATTTCGTTAGCCGACCTGATCAATTTATTGGTATCTTAAGAAGACAACAGGGGGACCTCCATCGATCTCCACTTACCTGGCCAATTTGGAAGATTGGGTCTTGAATTAGGTTGTTTAGCAATCTGGTTTAGCCCATGCTAGTTAGATCGATCATATGATGACTGATTAGATGAGATCTAAATTCAAACCTCTCCATAAATATTAAGTCCGTAGGTCTTCCATCGTTGTAGATGTACGGACGTGTTACCGACATTGATGGTTCTCGGCTAGTCACAGTGGTTCAGTTGCATCAGGAACATGCAACCACTCTATTAGCAAAGAGTTGCTCCAGGGTAAGGATAGGGTTGGGCCCAATAATGTTAGATGAGAGACCCAATGATGGCTTTGCACCTGCTTATGAATGGTGGGTCAGGCTTAACTAAGAAGTGAGGACAATAGGTAAGTCCACATGGCTTAGAGACCAAGTGACTGTAACATGCTTAGTGAAGCATCTGAACAAAGAGTTGCCTACGCATCGGTGTGTGTGCTACCAATAACTGTTAGGTGAGATGCATATCATCGGTGGGACCACAGCATCCACTAAAAATTCTTTGTCTCGTTAGGATTTCTGTTTTCTTTCAGGAGAGTAGAGGGATCCGAAAAATTAGTGAGAGTCATTATTTGCATATTAAAGTTTCTAGAAGCAAATTAAAATATTAAGTACAAAAGTCTAACTTGAATCTCTACTCTAGCAGTTAAACCATCATGTCAGCCTCAAACTCTCTAGCTTGCATCCTTGAAATCAATCGTTTGACCGATAATAATTACAAAGACTGGCTCAAAACCTCAGGATTATCCTAACCTCAGAAAAGTTAAGCCATGTTCTCAACCAGGATCCTGTTGTGTTACCAAACCGTCCTACTGCTGAGCAGAGAGCTGCTTTTAAGAAGTGGATGGATGAAGACAGTTAGGTCAAGTATTATGTGCTGGCGTCCATGTCAAATGAGTTGTAAAGCCAGCACGAGCATATGCCCACTGTCCGGGCTATGATCACTCGCCTGCAACAGTTGTATGGTGAGCAAAGTCATACTACACGTTTCGAAGTATCCAAGAGACTCTTCAACCTCAAGATACGCGAGGGGCAGTCTATCCATGAGCACTATATGATAGTGATCAAGGACATTGAGGAGCTTGGGAAGCTCGGACTTGATATGCAAAAAGAATTACAGATGGATCTGATCCTTCAATCCCTTACCAGTTCATATAATCAATTCATTGTGAATTTTCATATGAACAAACTTGACTGTACTATTTTTAAACTTGTCAACATGTTCGTCACAACGGAGGGTACCTTGAAGAGTTCAAGTGGCACTATTCTCACTGTGGAGTAAACTTCTTCTTCAAGAGAAAGTCTACCGGAAAAAGAAGGTTAAATCTGCAAAGAAGCAAAAGAGAGAGAACAAGCCAAAGAAGGATTGTCCAAAGCGACTGAGGCAAAGAAAAAGTATTTTTACTATCATGCTGAAGGCACTGGAGGAGGAACTATCCTAAATACCTGAAGAGCCTAAAGATCAAAAAAGATGACAAATCTTCTGAAGGTATGCTCGTAATTGAATCTAACCTTACGGTTTCTTCTACTTCTAGTTGGGTATTAGACTCTAGCTCAAGTGCTCATATATGCACCTCTATGCAGGGTCTGATAGAAAGTAGAAGGTTGAAAGAAGGTGATATGATTCTTCAGGTTGGCAATCAAGCAAAAGTTGCTGCAGAGGCCGTTGGTACTTATCCTCTTCGATTATCGTCTGACGTTAGATTAGATTTGAAAGATATTATTATATTTCTGTAGTTAGTCAGAATTTAATTTTTATGTCTGTGCTAGCACAGAAAGGTTTTGAAATTTATTTCAATAAAGACTTTTGCTATATTTATTTATGAAATAAATTAGTTGCATGAATCTTTTAATTGACAGTCTTTATCACTTGCATGTTGATGCAAATATGAACTAAATAAGCAAATAGTAAGTGCCGTAGATGAAAAGAGATCCAGAGATGAAATTAACCAACGTACTTTGGCACCATAGACTAACCATATTGGAGAGGACAGGATAAATAGACTGGAGAATGATGTGATCCTTAGCTCTCTTAATCCAGAGTCGTATCCAGCTTGTGAATCCTGCCTTCGAGAAAAAATGACTAAGTTATCTTTGTTGGACATGGAGAAAGAGCCACAGAGTTACTTGTCCTGATACACACTGATGTGTATGGGCCATTTGATGTGTAGGCCAAAGGTGGTTACAGCTACTTCATTATCTTTACCGATGATCTGTCTAGGTATAGATATGTGTATCTCATAAAATACAAGTCTGAAATTTTGAAAAGTTTAAAGAATTCAGGCATGAAGTAGAAAAGCAGACAGACAAATCCGTTTAGGTTCTTCGATCTGATCGAGGAGGTGAATATCTTAGTCAAAAATTTCTAGAATATCTTAAGGACAACAGCATAGTCTCCAGTGGACCTCTCCTGGAACACCTTAGCTCAACGGGATATCCGAAAGAAGGAAGAGGACCCTATTGGATATGGTCAGGTCCATGATGAGCTTCACTGATCTACCTTATTTCTTTGGGACATGCCTTATTAACTGCCATTCACTTATTGAATAGGGTTCCTTCAAAGTCTGTTCCTACCACACCGTATGAGATGGTTCGGTAAGAAGTCGAGTCTGGTTATCTTAAGACTTGGGATGTTCGACCTATGTCAAGAGATAGATAACAGAAAAGTTGAAGGATAGATATATTATAACTCGCTTTATAGGGTACCCAAAAGAATCCATGGATACTACTACTTTCCATAAGACCACAATATGATTGTGAGTCAAAATACCGTATTTCTGAAAAAATAGTTTATCCAGGATGACGGCAGTAGGAGGTTAGTAGAACTCGAAGAGAAGGTCTCTGAAGAGTCTATAGTTATAAATCCTCAGAAATTCATAGTTCATGAGCCAATAGTTGATGTTTCTCTGCCACCTCGTAGATCTAGCAGGATCTTCGATCTTCTGAAAGGTACATGGATATGCTTATGGAGGAAGTAAAGAAAATATTCTTATGAGAGATAGAGGTCATAATGATGATCCCAATATCTTTGACGAGGCGATGTCTAACATTGATTCGAAAAATAGTTAGATGCTATGAAGTTAGAAATTGACTCGATACACTCGAACCAAGTCTGGACTTTAGTGGATCTACCTGAAGGTATTATACCTATTGGATGTAAATAGATCTACAAAAGGAAGATAGGTATCGATGGTAAGGTAGAGACCTATAAAGCTAGACTTGTGGCTAAAGATTATAGTCAGCGCGAGGGCATTGACTATCAAAAAATTTTTTCGTCCGTAGCCATGCTAAAATTCATCTGCACTTTGCTTGCTATTGCAGCTTACTATGATTATAAATTCTGACAGATGGATGTGAAAACTGCCTTCCTGAATGGATATCTTGAGAAAGATTTCTATATGAACAGCCTATGGGTTTCACATCCGATGATGGTGATCACAGAGTCTGCAAGCTGCAAAGGTCCATATACGGTTAAAGCAAGCTTTCGAAGTTGGAACCATCATTTTGATGAGGCAATCAAATCATTTAATTTTATCAAAAATAAAGAGAAACTTTGTGTATACAAGAGAGTCAGTGGGAGTGCAATCACCTTCCTCGTACTGTACGTGGATGACATTCTCCTCATTGGGAATGTATTCCCATGCTGACCATGGACAAAAGATAGTTGTTCAATGAATTCTCCATGAAAGACCTAGGGGAAGCATCTTATATTGGAATAAAGGTCTATCGGGATAGATCTAAACGGATGCTTGGCCTATCACAAAAGCTGTATATAGAGAAGGTGCTGAAGAGGTTCAGCATTAAAAATTTAAGAGAGATCTTTTCCTCTTAGGCATAGTATTCATCTCTCCAAGATGATGTGTCCAACCACATCTAAGAAGATTCAACGTATGAGTAGGATTCCTTATGCTTCGATAACAGAAAGTCTCATGTATGCTATTCTATGTACTCGATCTGATATTGCCCTTGCTGTTAGTATCACGAGCAGGTATCAGTCGAATCCAGTGAGGAGTACTGGATAGCTATGAAGAACATCTTTAAGTATTTAAGAAGGACTAAGAATCTGTTCTTGATCTTTGGAGGTGATTCTGAGTTACGATTCGAGGGTGTATTCTTTTCGATTTATTAGAAAATTCTGAGTAATCGATCAATGGAGGCTGAGTGTGCTATAGATGTGTAAGACGAATTCTGATTTTAATGTTAGTTGTAGAATTGGATGTCATGCCATGACATAGTACTACAAAGACAATGGCACCATAGATCTTGCTAAGGAGTCAAGTCTCACCAGAAGTTCAAACACATAGAGCACCGATATACGCGACTACCTTATATCGAAGTACGAAGAGTAGACTCTGCAAAAATATGGCAGACCCGCTGACTAAGCTATTGAGCCAACCCAAAAATAAAAGTCCACATTGAAAAGATGGGACTTAGATTTGTGGGCAATTGTTTAGTCCAAGTGGAAGATTGTTAGATGTATGTCTTAGAAGGCAATATGGCTGACATATTATAATATATCTAGAGCATAATTTTATACTTAATATATTGATATGATCAATAAAAGGGCAAGTTCTTTTTCATTCAAGTGTAATGTGTCCTTGAATCGTCTATGGAATTAGTTTCGATACATATTCTCAAAGTGTTGAGAATTAGAGACATGTATTTAATTCCTAAAGCTTCCGATCATAAGATTATCATGAGGGTGATGATAGATCAGATAGACTAGTGCACAAATCACTTCCTTCAGATAGATAGGTCTCTAATCTACTGTGTAGAGACACAAGATGATAAGTACAGATGGTTGTTAGAGAACAACTGATACTGAGCGTGATCATACGAGAGATCATTGGATTTCTATTCAATCATCAGTGATTGTCTCAATGCTGTAGTTGTGTGACTGATCGTTTGACTTGAGATGGTACTGCTACTCGCAGTGAGGCTGCTGGAGTTTGATTGACACATAAACATGGATCTCAAAAAGTTTTTGTAGTGGATGTTGGCGACAGTTGGTCCACTGTAGGAGTGGGGTACGCATCAAGATAGGATCTATTGACCTTGATAGAGAGGATTAGTCCTATAAATTTGAGAGGCTAAGTTCAAGAGTTTGTGGCCACAGTAGTGTAGTTGATGAAAAAAAATTTTCATAGAAGTCACAACTGGACTTGAGCTAATCAATCTATCATATGACTGATGTTGAGGTTTGACGATTTATCCATCTCCTGCCATCTAGTCGGGACTCATGATAGAGGGACTAAATCACATGCTAACTACACCTAGAGGTTTATTTCAGTTCTATTGGATTGCCACTACATACTGCTAGGTGTCACTAGTGGATTGTGAGAGCTCACTAAGATTATTCCGGATCGACAATCCTTGTTCCAATCTATTGTTAAAAATTTTAATGATATAATGATAGAAATCATTATATATCTCACTACCAGATAGAATTAAATCTATGGGTCACACAACAAAGAGATTAGGTCTGGAATAAGAAATTGAGCTTATGAAGTGTCAATTGGGTTTAGAAAAATCTATTGGATCCATGGTAACCTTGCTAGCACATAGTTGGACCCAATTCCTCTTTCCATTAAGATTATTTATTTGATAAGTTAATTCTAACTTAATTACCTGCTAATTACCTACATGAATAAGATTCATGAGACTTCAATTGTTGGGTGTCTAAGGTTATGGATCATATAAATTAAGGGTGCAAGTCCCTTATGAATCTCCTTGATAGTTATTATGGGGCACCACTTTGATTTGATCAATTTAGGCGTGTTCATTAATTAGAGGCCTTTGATTTTCATATGAGATATCTCTTGGGTGTAAAAAAGGGTATCTAATTATGGGTGCAAGGGCTCCAATAGTTGGTGCCTAATGGGCTTCTTAATGTAAGTTAGATAACTTAAGTTAATAAAAATCCTAATACAAGTAGGACTTGTATTATGAGATTGAATAGGATTCAATCCTTATGCCTATTTAAAGAGACCTTTCCTGAGATCCCTAGAGCATCAAAATCAGTGGCCTCTCACATCCAAAGGCTCTCCCCACGTCCTCTCTTCCTCTCTCTTTCTCTTCTCTTGGGTGTTCTATACACCCCTTCCTTAGGATGCGCGTCCCAAGGAGTTCCATGCCCAAAAGAGTTTGGGTGCCTCTTCCTTACTGGTTTCTAGTATCTGATAGCAGTACATAGCAAGGACAAATTCTAGAGAAGAGGAGAAGAAGAAGATCAAGGAGAAAGATCAAGTATTGATCGTGATCCAGACTTCGTTCAGATTCAGCAGGCTGAATTTTAGAGAATCAAAATTTAGATTATAAAGGACTATTTCAGACTGATTTTGAATGGATACTCGTAGAGGCGAATACTTTTGCAGCTAATAGAGAGCCTCGTCTCTTCAGATCCAGTTTTGATAAAAGAGATTGCGAAACAGGTATGTGATTTAATCATAATCTGAATTTCAGCATATGAAATAGATCCATGTGGTTTTATATTTTTATGCATGCAAAATTTAGATTAAAAATGTTTTAATCTTATTCTTCACTGCGGTGTTTAGAAAATAAAAAATTTGAAACACATATGCATGCACCAAACTCAGAATTTCAATAATTAATTATCAAGAGAAAGAAGGAAGAAGTGGAGTACTTGTTGAAGTAGAAGGAAGAGGTGAAAAGAGTTGCATTGATGGTTGGCAAAGCTACAAGAGAGAAGCAAAGAGCCATAGAGGAGGTGTAGCTGATGTGGAGGTGAATGAAAGATATAGAGATGCGGTTAAAGAAGTTGATGGCATTGTTTTTAAATGTGGCCATTTAAAGGCCTCCACCTCTGAAAGGACTAGCCATGGGATAATCGAGCACATCTCGATCCACACAACACATAAGCACAGTCATCTTGATCTCGATATTGAGCAATACCGAATCATCCAACGCAAAATAGAGGTTCGTCATTGCCAGCTTATCTTTTTTCACATATTGTCCATTCGTCATCTCTTGTGGTTTGTGTTCTTTTTCTTATAAAGCAATTTTACAATCATCCTTGATCAATACCACCTGTATCTTCAACTTTCGATGTGTAAAGTTTGATCCATCAAATCTTGATATCTCATATTTTATTGTCGTCACCTTGCCCGCCATTATTTCAAATCAAACTAGCTACAAAAGTATCTCCTTGCTCTGATACCAAACTAAAGGACCGACTGTGGGGTAATCGAGCACATCTCGATCCACACAGTACACAAGCATAGCAAAAATAAGATCGTTTGTAAGAAAGATAATTGAACAAACGTAGAATGCAAAATAGAAGAGATAATCAAGCAATAAAAATAAGAGAAAAGAAAGCACACCAGATTTACGTGGTTCGATCTGTTTGTTGGCCTACGTCCATGGATAAGACCTCTTCAATATTCTTCTATTAATAATTCATGACACAATAAAGTACAAAATTGGAGAAGAAAATAAAAGGCTCACACAGGCTCTCTTTTACAAGAAAAAATAAAATACTCTTAATTTTTCTCAAAAAGAATCTCACGTCTCTCTAAAAAAAACTCTCTTATTTTTCCTCTTCTCTTAGATTTTTTTGTGCTCACTACTCTCAGACTGCTGTAAACCTCTCCTAAGGCCCTCCTTTTAAATAGAGCTTGTAATCTGGAGAAATTTGGTCTAAACTGCGTCAAAAATGGACTTTGAATCGATCTCCATCACATGATCCTAAACAAGCCTGAAACCAGCCCGAAACCGATCAAAGAACGCATTAGCCATTGGATCATCATCGGAAGAGATAATAGCCATCCGATCATGCCATCGATCCACCAAAACTCCTATAGGCCACGAGAAATATCAGAAAAATAGGCACCGATTCATCGTAGACCGCAAGAAATATTCTGGAAATAGACGCTCGGTCCACACACCCTCGTGGACCACGATAATGTGGTAAGCACGAAATATCACACACGACTGCTGGGCCGACCCGTGCGCTCCGTGGTGCTTGCGCTGGGCTGTGCTCGCATGTGGGTCTGGGTCGGGCCTGGCCTAGCTGCTGGGTTCGGGTTGAGCTTCACATGGGCTTCATCCTATCAATTCTCTCACTTAAAAATATGTGTCGAACTCATAAGAATGTCGTCCCTGGAGGCCTTGCCAACCTCCTACTCCTCATATAGCTCCAAGATCGAGAGAAGCTTTGCTCTAATTAAACTTCTCCCGAGTCACTGACTTTGTCAACACATCTGCTGGATTTGCATCCGTATAAATTTTCAGCAATGAGACTAGACCATCATCAACCATATCTCTTATAGAGTAATAGCAAATATCAATATACTTCATTTGAGAGTGAAATATTAGATTTTTCACCAAGTGCAACGTGCTTTGACTATCACAATTCACCCTCATCACATCTTGCTTCACCTTAAAGTTTTGAAGAAGCCTCTTGAGCTAGATAGCTTCTTTACATGCGTGTGCTACTGCAATATACTCCACCTCTGTCATTGATAATGCCACCACTGACTGAAGCTTAGACTCCCATCTAATAGCACTATCGCTCATGGAGAACACATAGCTTGTGGTATATCTCCTCTTGTCCGATCACCTGCAAAATCAAATCAACACACCCAATGTACTCTAAACCCACTGAATCGTAACAGAGTGAATGATCAGTCATCCCCCTCAGATATCTGAGAATCTACTTTACTGTTGTCCAATGGTCGCTACCTAGATTCACCATATATCGGCTCACAACTCCCACAGCTTGTGCAATGTTTGGTCTTGTGCATATCATGGCAAATATAAGGCTCTCTACTGCTGATGAATATGATATCCGGGCCATTTCAGCTTTTTCTACTTCCATGTTGGGTGATTGCTCTGCTGACAGTTTTAATTGAATAGAAAATGGGATAGACACTGACTTTGCATTCTGCATATTGAAGCATCGTAGAACTTTCTCCACATATCCTTTTTATGAAAGTTAGACCTTCGTATCCTTCCTCTCCTGTAGCATCTTCATCTCAAGTATTTGGTTCACAGCTCCTAAGTCCTTCATCTCGAACTCTCCAGCCAACTGAGTTTTCAGATATGATATCCGACTCTTGCTATTTCTTTCAACCATCATATCATCGACAATAACAACGAGATACAGAAGCTTCCATCATCATAATTGCAGAAATATGCATAATGATTTGCCTCTAGTCGATCAAATTCCAAATTCATAATAAAAAAATCAAATCGCTTGTACCAACACCTCGGCGCTATTTAAGATCGTACAATAATTTGTTCAGCCGACAAACCAACTCCTCCTTGTCTTTTTCAATAAAACCTTCAGGTTGTGCCATATAGATCTCCTCCTCCAAGTTATCATGCAAGAAAGCCATCTTTACATCCATCTACTCGAGCTCCAAATTCATGACTGCAGCGATCGCCAAAACAACCCAAATAGTAGTAAGACGAACCACTGGTGAGAAGATCTCATCAAAATCAATTTCTGACTTCTAAGCATAATCCTTCACTACCAAACATGCTTTGAATCTCTCCACATTTTCATCTATATCTTTTTTTAGTTTATAGATCCACCGACATCTGATCGAACTTCTCTCTTCCGGTAGAACTATAAGCTCCCATGTCTTGTTCTTTCGAAGTGACTCCATCTCCTCCTTCATAGCATAATGCCACTTTCTAGTATTGATAGACTCACATGTCTCCCTGTATGAAGTTGGCTCGTCCTCCTCTATCAAAGCAACATAAGCACAAACATAGTTAGCAGAAGGAATGAAAGAAGCAACATAGTCATCATACCTGACGGAAGGTCTAATGACCCTCCTAGGCCGCTCAGACTCTGTTGGTGACTCTTCTAGTGAGAAGCATCCTCAAGAGATTGCAGAGACTCCGCACCTGGTCCATCATCAACTACGTCATCATTCACTTGTACTTGCTCTGCTTGTATCTCATCACCTGCATCAAAGAACTCAAAAGAAGTAATGGCTTCATTATCTTGCTTTTCTTTAGTGCCTTGAAAGATTCTTCATTAAAAATAACATCTCGGCTAACAACGATCTTGTGGATAGTAGGGTCCCACAATCGATACCTCTTTACTCCTTTACCATAGTCAAGAAAGATACACCTCTGAGAGTTTCTATCCAATTTTATCATTTTTTCTTTTGAAATCCATATATATGCATCACATCCAAAGACACGAAGATAAAAATAATTTACTGACCTACCGTTCAAAGTTTTTTTGAAATTTCCAACCCAAGGGATTTTGTCGGTGCTTGATTGATCAAGTAACAAGCAGTGCATAAAGCCTCTGTCCAAAATCTCTTGTCAAGTTTAGCAGTGCTTATCATACTACGGATCTTATCTATGAATGTTCTATTAAACCTCTCTGCCACACTATTTTGTTGTGGTGGCCCAGGAATCGTAAGCTATCATCGAATTTTATGCTCACCATAAAACTCATCAAACTTCTTAGAACAATATTTCTCTCCGTTATCAGAACGTAGGCATTTAATTTTCAAATCTTTTTTGATTTTCACCAGAGCCTTAAATTTCTTGAAGGTTTCAAAAGCATCGGATTTTCACTTCAGAATATATATCCAAGCCTTTCGAGAATAGTCATCAATGAAGGAGACGAAATAGAAACACCCATCCAATGATCTATCAGGCGACTCCCAAGTATCTGAGTGAACTAGCTCAAAAAATTTCTTACTCTGCTGCTGTGATAAAGAGAAAGAGATCCTTCTTTGTTTACCATAGATGTAATCTTCACAAAATTCCAGTGACGCTGACTTACACCTAGGAAGAAGCTCCTTATTTGATAATAATTGTAGTCCACACTAGCTTATATGTCTCAAATGTCAATGTCAAATCATTGGAGACACCATCTTTGAACTTGCTACTGTCGCTTCTCCCACTTGAGTCTCTCCCATCAATTTATAAAGACCACCTATTTGTACTCTCCTTATCACCACCAAATATCCTTTGGATACCTTCAATTGATCTTTCTCTCTGATAAACTTTAAGTCTTGCCTACAAAACTTTTCAAATGACAGTAGACTCTTGTGAAGTGCAGGAACATGGCGTATATTAGAAACTGTCCGAACTATACCATCAAACATCTTGATCCGAACATCTTCCACTCCAATCACAAGACAAGTTGTATTGTTACCCAAATAGATAACTCCTCCGTCCAATAATTTGTATGTATGAAACCACTCCCTAAAAGGAGTCATGTGAAAAGATGCCCCGAAATTCAAAATCCAATAACGTGCGAGCTCAGATCTTTCTAATACCTTCAATACATCTCCGTCATCTGAAGTAGCCGAATCAGTTTTACTTTCTGCTATATTGCCTTGGAAGTTTTTCGATTCAGATTTTGTATCAATTTCTTTAGCTCGGCAATCTTTCTTTACATATCCTATTTTTCTATAATTCTAGCATTTTACCTTCTTCTTGCTCTTGGATTTAGATCTTGTCTTTCCTCGATCACTACGTTTTCTTTCGAAGGGTCTACCCCGTGCTACCATGGCCTCTCCTGAAAAGCTTTTTTGGCTAGATTTCCACCTCATCTCTTTTGTAAGTAATGATACAACAACTAACTTTATCTTGAAGATTTCAACATGACTCAAGTTCATAATAAGATTATCCCAAGATTTCGACATAGAACAAAGTAGAATGCTAGCCTTCTCTTCATCATCAATTCTGACATCTAGAGCCGCTAGCTTGCTCATAATGAAATTGAATACATCCACTGATGCCCCGTCCTTCATTTTTAGATTGTATGATTATCATTTTAAATAGATTTTATTTACCAAAGACTTCTCTTCATAGAGATTCTTCAATTTTTTCTAAATCCTTTTTGCAATAGTCTCAGTCTCGATATTGAACAATACCGAATCATCCAATGCCAAATAGAGGTTCGCCATTGCCAGCTTATTTTTTTTCTCATATTGCCCATCCGTCATCTCTTGTGGTTTGCATTCTTTTTCTTGCAAAGTAATTTCACAACCACCTTAGATCAATACTGTCTCCATCTTCATCTTCCAAAGTACAAAATTTGATCCACCAAATCTCGATATCTCATATTTTGTTGTCATCACCTTGCTCGCTATTGTTTCAAATCAAACTAGCTACAAAAGTATCTTCTTGCTCTGATACCAAACTAAAAAGACCGGCCATAGGGTAATCGAGCACACCTCGATCCACACAGCACACAAGCACTGCAGAAATAAGATCATTTTGTAGAGGAAAGATAACTAGAACAAACATAGAATGCAAAATAGGAGAGATAATCAAGCAATAAAAATTAAAAAAAAATAAAGTAGATCAAATTTATATGGTTCGGCCTGATTATTGGCCTACATCTACGGGCAAGACCTCCTCAATATTCTTCTATTAATAATTCACGACACAACGAAATACAAAATTGAAGAAGAAAATAAAAGGCTCACACAAACTTTCTTTTACAAGAAAAAATAAAACACTCTTATTTTCTCTCAAAAAGAACCTCACGTCTCTCTAAAAAAAACTCTCTTATTTTTCCTCTTCTCTCAAATTTTTTTGTGCTCACTGCTCTCAGATTGCTGTAAACCTCTCCCAAGGCCCTTCCTTTAAATAGAGCTCGTAATCAGAAAAAAATTGATCCAAATCGTATCAAAAACGGACTCTGAATCGAGGTAGAAATAAAAAACCTTCCTTGCCATCTGATCTCCATCACACGGTCCTAAAAAAGCTTGAAACCAGCCACCATCAACCATTGGATCATCACTGAAAGAGATAATAGCCGTTCGATCACGCCATTGATCCACCAAAACTCCCGTAGACTACAAGAAACGCTGAAAAAACGGATGCCGGTCCACCGTGGATCGCAAGAAATGCCCTGAAAATGGGTGCTCGGTCCATGCGCCCATTGTGGACCGCGATAATGCGGTGAGCCACAAAACACCGTGCATGACTGCTGGGCCGGCTCGTGCGTGCTCGTGTTGGTCTGGGCCGGGCTTGGCCTGACTGTGTGTTTGGGTCCGGGCTTCACATGGGCTTCATCCTATCAACCTCCTCCAACAGCTACTAGTGCTGGTGCCAGAGGATGAGGAAAGGGGGCTGAGTGCTATTTGGGCTTGGAGGAGGTCTATGGTGGTCCAGCCGAATTGGCTACTAACTTACTAGTAGAGAGATGAACGGTGTAGTTGTAGTTTATTATCTATTCTCCTCTTGATAAAGGATGTTTAATTTGCAAAATTTATGAAATGTTTGTCACTTTTATGGTGATTCCAATTAATGTGATAAATATAGATATATCTAACTACTTAGTCATTTTAACTTCCTTACAAAACCCAAGCGAAATTGGTAAGAAAGCGCCGATGGCTGCTCAGATATATTTACCATAGGATAAAATGTAGATCTCTATCTAGTACTGAAAAGAAATATTAGCTCTCTTGTAGAATGCATCAACAAATGACCGGTGATCTTTGTATTTTTCTATTTCTACAGCAATATCAATTTTTCTTCTGAGAAAATAATTCTCCTTCTTTTTTTTCTTTTTTTGAAATTCTTATTAGGGCTTTTTGGATAATGTGATATAAAGAAAAAAAAAAAGACTTTTGTGATAACTTAAATATGATTTAAAAGTATAATTTAACCTTCCACTACAATCATTTATATTAAAAATTTTGGAGTTTAGGTCCCCACTTCTCACAAGATAAAAGATTTGGAGTAGGGATGGCAGTTCTGCAATCATCTCAAGTGGATCGATAGAGCTAATGTTAGATGGAACAAGTCACGAAGGATTGCAGTGGGCAAAGCTATAAAAAAAAATTTTTTTTTTTTTGACATACAAAGCAAACATATAAAAAAATATATAAAAGTAAGTTTCATTATTTCACATAAAATTAAATAAAATAAAAATTGAATATAGAAAATCAAATTTTTAATAATAATAAAAATAACAAATATAGAAATATCATTTTTAGAAAGCCGCTTTTAAACTAAGAAAAAAGATCAATTGAAAATAGAACGATAAAGCATACTTCTCATAATCTTTCATATGATTAATCTTATTTTAAGATCGATCACAATATTTTGTCCTTCGTTACCATTATAACTATCAAATCCATGAATACTCATATATAATTAGGCCAGGTCCGGGACGGGCAATATCACTATCCGTCCCTATCCCATTGCTATAGATTAAAATAAAGACGTATCCCACCACTGGCTCACGGGTCAAGTAAGTAAATTGCCATATGTATTTGGCTGCATGGTACAAAAAGTTATTTCCAACCATTTTAGCGTTTGGTTGGTTTGAAACCAGGGAGACAGCCTAAAGTATGTGGTGAAATTACTCTTTTTAAACAAATTAGTGCGTAATATATATTATCACTTTTTATTAAGAATATTATTATAAAATATGTATTATAGAGTGGTATTGATAAACTATATTTTTAATATTGTAATTATAAGTATTAACCTATATATGTATGCTATCTCCCCATATAAGCATGTGCTAAATGAGCTAATTATCAATATCATATTACTTTTTATTCTATCAATATTTAAATAATATTATCATCATATATAATGCAAATCAATCATGCTCTTGTTGAATAAAATAATATTACCTGAGAATTAATTAGTTTTAGCACCTAATTAATATATATAAATTAATATTTATCATAAAATTAAAGAAATAATGTATTCCTTAAAATATAATATTATTTTATTATTAATATCCATATTACTATTTAAATAATATTGGTTTTCAATATCTAAAATACGTCTAGTTATTTTCAATAATCAAATAAGGAACTTAAAAAAATAATTATTAAAATCATTGTTAATTATATTAAATGTTATTTAATTATTCATGTTGAAGTATATTATTTATTTGATAACAAAAATTATCACCCAGTATTCCTAATCATGAAACATAGTACAAAATTTGAACAGTATGCTATCTTCTTTGTGCAGCATGTGTTGATTGATTCATTAATAAACCTAAGTGCCAATTAATTTTCCCCTCGTATTTCCAAGGAAACTAGATTTACAGCCTTTCTGTGTCCCCTTGAAGCATAATGTTGCATTTTGCTCTCATTAGTTTTGTTTTCAAGAACAGCTTGCTCTTTCTCCCTCATTTTTCTCCAGAGGGGATCCAACAAACAAGGGAATAAATTCTGAGAGGGATTCCGCAGCTACCATTCCTGAAAGGAAGGTCGCCCGAGAAACCAACACCAGAATAAGCAATCATCAAGTGTGGCATCAGGAATTTTCAGAAAAACGAGCTTACAACTGCCAAGGAAGTTAATATATAAGTTTGAACATCTTTTTTAAATCTTTATTGATAAGAATATATCAGAAAAAACAACCTGACCAACATGTCCTAATGCACAATCACAACCTCAGACCTTACTTACAGATTCTTAAACTAGCCATTCATTACAACTGGTTGTTTTGACACCCTAGAGTTTCATCATACCATGGTAGCTTCACCATACATAACAGTATTCTCTTATGTTGACAACAGAAAGTTGAAGTGGGAGAACCTCCTTTCCAATCATCTTGTTCAGCGTTTCTTGGCCTCGTTTTCGGCCTGCAGCATTTGAAATTTAATAAGAAATCCTATAATTTATTAACGAACATGCGCTCTAGATAACCAAATCAAAATGAGAAAAATACAACCACAGCAACAAGAAAAAGCTTGTCGCTGATGCTTTCAGGTTGAAAAGCATTGCACGCTAGGGATCTCCTACTTACTGCTTTGACAACCCTTTGGAAAGCTTCTGGTCCATATTTATCGATGTATCGCTCCACTGGCTTTCTGGAATCGAGGCTCAACATCTGCAGCATTCTCCTCTGGTCTTCTGGGTACCTTGATCCCGCATAATTCCCAATCTTGACATAACTTCTCACAAAATTTTCATAGATGTAGGCAGCTCCATTGAAGATTGGTAGCACCAACCAGAGGCAGAACACAAGCTTCATGTAAGGCCAAAGTGGGAACCTGTAACATAATGGTTACGAAAACCAAATGATTTCATGTTTTTCTTCTTAAATTTGTGAAATAACTAACTGCAACATGAAGAATTGTTTATATCAAGTCACCATTGGAGAACATTCCAGCAAGTGAGTTCGAAAAGGGTGATTAGCGAATACAGCATCCAATATGTCAGCCATTGTTGGTCATCTAACGAAGAAGGGCTCTCAATTGCACGCATTGATGCATATCTGATCACCAAATCGTGTAAGACTTCATAAAAATTTGATTAGTGTTACATCTTTAGAAAGGATTTCTGACAGATGCTGGGGTCATGGAACACTTACAGAGGATACAGCAGCATCACCCCTGCGCTGATTTGAAACACACAAACGAACCATCAGCTTCAATATTAAATAAACATGTAGATTGTAGATTTTTGCATGTAAAAAAAAAAAAATCTCAAACAACATCAAAGAAACAGAAAGTAGCTTCAAAAAATGTAAAAAGCTAGCTGACCGCTGCATTAATTAATTATAAAAATATTTCAATAAAGAGAGAATCATTTAAGGTAGTAAGAGTATTAATTTTGAATTATGCTGATTTAATTGATCTAGATTTTCTGGAACTTTTGGAACCTTATATACTACTGATGGTATTTTGCCCATCTTCTCTCCAAAAAAGGGAACTTTTGTTATAAAGGCTCATACTTGATGTCAGCATTTAATTAGCTACTGT
The DNA here is from genome assembly GCF_000442705.2 of Elaeis guineensis. Classification (NCBI taxonomy): domain Eukaryota; kingdom Viridiplantae; phylum Streptophyta; class Magnoliopsida; order Arecales; family Arecaceae; genus Elaeis; species Elaeis guineensis. The sequence goes on along the minus strand of NC_025998.2, from coordinate 6,953,116 downwards.
ATGTTATTTGCATCAATGGTTCTGTCGGGTATTTGCTGTTTATGTTGCGAACTATGTGCTGAATTGTCTTACCCAATGAGTGTATCAAGATGCCAGATGATGGTTCCTAAAAGTCCCATGAAATTTGACCCTTGGGCACTCCACGAACAAGGTGAGCAGCAAATCTTGAAAGGCTGAGAACTAGGATCCCAGAGGGAGATTGGTGGCCTTTTTAAAGGAATGTGCAGGGAATGAAACAAGTAAAGCATTCTTACGAGTATTGCTCAAAGTCTTCTTTCCCCCCTTGTCAAGAAAGGAGGGATAAAGAAACTAGTTCGGAAGGAAGAGAAGGATAAAAAAAACCACGATGCTTTCTGCATCAACTTGGCATATGTGTTGATGGTGTACCGTGGAACATAACGGAATATTATGTTCCTGGTGGCAAGTCTAGATTCCACTCGTTGCAAAAGCACAGAACCCTGCCACTTTTTCTTATTGCGACAACATTACAATGCTCTCTCTCTCTCTCTCTCCGTGCAATGCACTCTGCAAACCTGAAATTATATATTTTCTGAAAGAGTTCTCTCAAGAACGGTGGCAGTTTTTTGTTTGACCCATGATAATGTCTTTTGAGTAAAGGGTTCTCTCAGAACCGGGTAGGAACAAAGTTTTGTTGTTTAGATTTTAATTCCGAACTGGGTTTGGGTAATATGTAGGTCAAATAGATGATACTAACTACAGGCTGTTATCCAACCTAAGATCAACCTAAACTAGTGTTTTGCCGCTCGTAATATTTATTCTTTTTTTTTTTTTTTTTTTGTTCTTTTTCAGCAAATGAGCATAATTTATGGTGTCACCTCAATCAATAATTTGGTTGAGGTGGGCGAGATCTAGGTTGACTAAATTCTATCCAGGTCAGTTTAAGACATTTGATGTTGTTCGATATTCGGAGTCTATCTAGAGTTGGACTTGAGAGACATATATAATTTCAAGTTATTTTCCTGAAGAACCCTAGGTCTGATATTTTGCCATCCCCAACATGAAAAAAGGTTTTTTTTTTTCCTCGCTTTCAGCCCGTCCCAGCACTGCTTTTTTTTTTTTTTCCGCCTTATTCCTCTTCTATATTATTTCTACTCTCGCCGTCAAATTTAGTGTTAGCATTTGTTTAGTGCATGCATTAACGGCAGTTGCAACGTATGGATTGGAAACGCGCAAGAATCATGAGAAATGACACCATCAAATCTTATTGATTTGATGGTTTAGAATTTAGACATTGTATCCCAAGTGAATTATAATCATTATAACAGCCATTTCAAAAGTAATTATTTTAATATAGAACAAAAGTTATTATAACGGCACAGCATAAGGTTTGACAGTTTGTGGGATAATAACAGCTATTGTTATAACAGTGACGACTTTAGGGCGGAATTGCCGTATGAAATTGAGCATAATTTTCAAAAAAATACCCACTTTTTTTCGACAAGAATCCATTGTAACAGCAAATCTTGCTCGGAGCTGCTTAAGTTGAATATTAATTCTCGTCAAATAACATGTATATCTATCTATACAATGCAGAATCCAAAAATTGGTTTCCATTTAGTTGCTCCCAGCAAGATAGAATTACTGCATTCCTGTTAGCTATGGTTGTGGGGAGGCTCGATAGGCTAGTAGCCTAGCCCAATTGGGGGCAAGCTTAGATAGATGGCTTCTCCCCGTTCTCTAGCCCACTAAAACCTACCGGCTTATTTGAAAAAAGAATAAAAATAAAAAAAGCAACTCTGTCATGATATATACAACATAATGGGCATTCACCAATAAAGCAAAAAAAAAAGGAAAAAAAAGGACCAAAATTCTCTCTCTCTCTCTCCTCTCTCTCTCTGTGGCTACTAATCGCTGTGGTATAATGTCTCCGTCAGTCTCTACTGCGGTTTATAACAGTGTATTACGGCAAAGGTAATGGTTTTTTTGAGTTCCCCCTCGTCAGGTCGCTTGAAATATTTTGTATTCAAATAACCATTAGAACATCAATAAATTATCAACATCGTTTCCCACCCAATCAGCCATTATGACTTTGTCTGCCGCTGTTGTGATGGTTATTTTGCTTATATGTGGTCAATGTCGCGTTTCCCCAGAACCACCATAGAAGCTCTTGTAAGCTTATGATGGCAATTGTCAAAAACCGTTCCTTCAACTGAAATCAATTACAGCTTGTTTGTTATATCATGGTATTGATTAAATTTGTGAATGTGCAAGTTGCAACAACGAAGATTTGTATGGAGGAGAATACTAAGCTTCTAACAGTCAGACAACTAAATTTAACACTTTCTATCAAAAACAAAAAACTAAATTTAACACTCATGACTGTCCTTCAAACTCAAAAGTGCCATATAATCAAAACATGTAATGCGATTCATTTCTCAAATTGTGTTCACCAATGCCACTGAGACGGTAGTCCAATGGAGTGGACCTTTTCTTCCATCCAAGTGATCCAAATTCAAAACGCGGAAGTACGGATTAAATGTCAAGGTGGAATGACCCGGAAGGACTTCTCCTGGGGCCTAGGCATAGGGGATGGAAGAGATATCTGATCCTCTGGCTCTCGATGATGTTGGGATGACATACTCACTTATTGGGTTGATCCGAATATCAACCCATTTGGTGGAAGATGGACTTCATTCTAACTTAGTCCCAAATCAAACATTCTCCAGCAGAATGGGGATCTTTATGGTCACGTCCATAGGAGGTACTACGCTGGACGCCTTCATCCTTTTTTCTACCAAGAAAAAAAGTGTTCACCAATAAATAAAAAATAATGACATAACTGCACACCTTGCATTGTACGTTAAATTAAGGCAAAATGGTAATTGATCTCAAGAGCAAGTTGTAGAACAGTATGATGCCTCTTTCTAATCTGCTATTTGTAGGTGTAAAAGCATACATCGGAGTCTCTACGGACTTATTTGGTTGACGGAAAGTGAACAAGGGAAGAGACAGCTCCTAAGACGTAGAGAGGGGATCTCTTATTTGATTAGAGTTTCAAGAGAAAAGAGAGTAAAAAAAAGTTCTTCTCACGAAAAGTCACTTCTCATATTTCATAAAAAATAGAAATCCATGGAGGGAGTTGATTTTGGTACTTCTTATGGATGAAAAGTGGTGGTACTTTTTTCTTTCCCAAAATATTTTTTCAAAATCTGCGGCTAAAATTTTGCAAAATATCAATGAATGATCAGAATGAAATATTAAATAGTAATATAATATATATTAATATTATTCTTATATTTATATGATATAATATTAATATTAATATTATAATATTTATTATATTTTAATATTATTTTAATATTTATACTAATATAATATTTTTATTAATATTAATATAATATAATATTAATATATTAATATTTATATTAATATAATATTATATGAAATATTATATTATATCTATATTAATAAATTTATTATATTAAAATATTAATATATATTAGTATTAATATAATAAATTATTATAGTCTAATATTATATTATAATATATTAATATTATATTTATAATATAAATATAATATTAATATTTATATAAAGTTTAGAAGCAAAAAAGTATAGTTTTATATCTACTAAGGATATAATAGGTATTTTATATAATTTTTTTAGGAAAATGGATACCCAACTAAATATAGACTACTGTGTAATAAATATTTTTTCATGATTAATCAAATATGTCAAAATCATATTCTCAAAAAATAATTTCGTGGGAAGTTACTATTCAAAAAGAAAAATTTTTCTTATGAACCAAACAAGTCATACTTATCATGTGTTATATATGGTCCCACGGCTTGAGCCTTCGTTGAGTCACCTACGGGTGTGCCAGAAATTACTGATTATAATTGTTCTAAAATGTGGATCATGTTGGTTTTAGAAAAAATTGAAAACTCAAAATTTCCTCCATCTATTTTCAACAAAACCTCTAGTTTTCATGAAGTTTAATCTATATTGAAAAAAATAAAAATAAAAAAAAAATTATTTTGAAGACCCTTCTCTTGGACCTATGAATATGCATGCGTGGTTCGGCCCACATGCTCGCGATCACGCGCGCCGGCATCTGTGGCGGGGCCTATATTTTATTTCTTCGATCTTTATTTTTTCTATTTTTCAAATATTATATTTTGTCCATTGAGATTGGTTAAGTTGTTTCCATCTGTTTTGCGATTGGTTAAGTTATTTCTGAATGTTTTACAATCGATTAAGTTGTTTCCATCTATTTTGTAATTTATTAAGTTTTTTCTGTCTGTTTAGACTGGATGATTATGAAATTATCGATAGACTAGCTAGTCTATAGGCCTAGGATTGTTCATAATTTAGTTTCAGATCGAAAACCGATCTGAATCGAACCGAAACCGAACTGAATATAGTTTGGTTCGTTTTTTAATTTTTATTTTCAAAAATTTTGATTTTCAATTCTGTTAAAAATCAAAAAATTTAAAAATCGAATCAAAAATCGAAATCATAATTTAAATTTATCTTGTTTACTATATTGAGAACTTGTTGGTTTCGTAGATGGATGATTGGATATTTAGATTTGATCTATGATTATAATTTGCTTGATACTTGATTACTTGTTTGTATTATAGATGATGTAGTTTTTGATATATTATATTTTATTTATTATTGATTGATTATTTATCAATTATCAATATATCGTTACTTATTAACTGTTGATTTTTAATGTAAGAAATTATCAATCAACAAATATAATAGATCTTGAATTTAATTAAATATAATATAACAAACTAACAATGAATGCACAATAATTATTTAAATATATTATATCAAAAATAGATAATTAAAAATAAAAAAAAATATAAAAAAATTGAATAACCAAACCGAACTGAACCGAAAATCTCGGTTCAGTTTCGGTTCGATTCCTCTTATATTCAAGTCGATTTTTGATTTTTATTTTTTTATTATTCAATTTTTGGGTTAGATCAATGAAAATCGAATGAACAGTCCTATATGGGCCTATAAAATGGTCCTGTGGTAAAGAGATTTACATGCAGAAAAAATACTCGCTCCTTTCTCTCTTCTAATCTCGTTTTTTCTTCCTTGCCAGTGTTTTCTTCTTTAAAATTTTTTTTGATCCTTTGAACGTTCATCTGCTGGGTCGAAGATCTGTAATCCTCTCTACGATCGTGTCCGCAGGAGAGGTTTCTGATTGTATCTTGAGATAAATTTTGCAAATCTAATACCGCATGAAGATCGAAAATCATCTTGGGACAGTACACTGCATATTTCCGATCGTAAGCTTTAAATTAATTTATATTAATTTTATATTTATTTTAAATTAATTTAATATTAATATTTATTTGCTAGTTTAATTAGGTTGCTGTCGATTATTACGGGAAACAAAGTTCCTAATGAATCATGAATCATTTAATAAAAAATTATTATATAATATAATAAAAAATTATTATTATTTGTAGATAATGTGATAGTTTCTCGTTACTGAATGATCCAAGCCAAAAAGGTCCCAACATCCGCGCGAGCAAAGACTTGCCTCCCCGAGCAAAGAAAACCGGGGCGTTTTTCCCCTATTTCGCGAACCGCGGCGCCCTTACCTCATCTCCTCGCATCCCCTGTTTTCCCTACGCCCTCCCTTCCTCTCTTTCACCGCCCCATTCCCTCATCCCACCGTTGGTCGCTCACTTGCTCACTCTTGTTCTTCTGTTTCTTGATCACCGGTAGTGGTCATATCAGTTTCTTTCTCTTCTATCTTCCTTCCGTGCTTGTGTGGATATTATTCGGTAAGAGGTCGTCTCTCATCTCTTCTTGTTTTCCTCTTCCTCTTCACCCCTATCTCTCTCTTTCCACTATGAATCGCTCCCTTGTTGGTCCCTATGGACAACCATCTTCTCTCATCCTTTATACGTATTCATCTCTTCCTCTCTACAGGTGGACATGGCGAACTCCGGATGCTCTGCTGTTAGGCGAGTTCTGCCCTTTGTGACATGTATTTTCTTCCCTTCTCACTCACCCTCCTCTTCCTTTTAATAATCTCTTCTCTTGCTGTTTCAGCTAATCCTCGAGGAGCCAATACTGTGCCATCACCTATCTCTCGCTTCAGAGAGAAAAACGAGGTAAGTTTAATAGTCGGACGTTAGTTAGTTTAGAAATTGTGATTCTCAAAATTTAGAAATTATTTTAAAATATCAGTGTGCTACTGATTCAATACATGTGTGTGATTTTGGATTATTAGATTTTAAAAAATTTCAGTGACATGATTAGATTTATCTAGGTACTGGCATTTGCGAGGTAAGAATGTAGCTGGTTTACAAAACTAACATTATTTATAGCAAAAACATGGTTATACATCAAACATGAAATAATTACTTAAAACCACCCATCAAATAATATAAGCAACAAAACAGATATATGAATAAGGCTATATACAATGTTTATCATGTGGATAACATGAATAAGCTCACGCTTGGTATTTGCGTGGAATGATTTCATGGTTAAACAGCATAACCACAATAAACATTAAAACATAAAAAAAAAAAGAAAATAATAATGCACTTGGAGTGACAGAGGAAGAAGAAAAATCATGACTTTGTAAGTTCCATACTTGAATAAATATAGCATGAGTAATTTATAAAACAAATTCAAAATAAGCTGGCATTGTACTCTCAGACAAAAAAAAAAAATCAAGACTTTAACAGGAAGATAACAAATGCCAAGACCATAGCATACTACTATATCAGATTCAAAACAAGGAGACTGTATTCTAGAAAGAAAATCTAAATAACCTGATCATAGCTTGAGGATCAAATTGTTACAGCAGTAGAAGCTTTGGAAAATCCAAAAATAAGCAGCCAAATAATGTAACATTATATACACCTGCTTGTATAGAGCTGCAACCATGTAATGCTTTCCTTCCAGACCAGAAACCAATTTCATCTTGTTAAGATCAAAGATGAACCATCACTGAAATTAGAAGTATTCACGTGATGTGAAGCCATTTAAGTGGAAGATAAGCAACAGAACAAATCATTTCTTAAACCTTCCGTAATAAGGTTGTGCATGCCCGCTAGAACCTGTAAATCATTGCTGATTTCTGAGAAACTGGAGCTTTACTGGAACTAGTCCCAACTGCAAGAGGTACGGTTGAATGAATTGGTCTAGAATTATCCTTTTCCATATTTTGACTTGGCTTTAGTATATGCTTTGCTCCTGAACTTAATTTGACAGGTCCTGATCTTGTCCCAACAGCATAGTTTAAAGAATTAGAGCCAGAAGAAATCATTAACACATTTTTTTGGTTGCTCATTACTGGAAGACCAACATCAATGATTTTATTAGCCAAAGCTGACATTTCTGCTGATATGGCATCATCTGATGAACAATCATTCAACTGTTCACTCCTTGGGCCTGCTGGAGCAGAGTTGTCTTGTATTGTTAAATGAGGCTTTTTCGCTGAACTCATGAATCCATCAGCTTTAGCTGCAGCCCTTTTGTTACTTCTGTTAGTCTGTTCTAGACTTTTGATATATGTAAGCTGGGATTTTTTTCCATCCTTATCTTCAATCTTGTTTCTAAAATTGACATTGCCTGACAAGTGGATTTGCTTGCTGGATAGGATGGGATAAATGAAGAATGTACCAATGAAGAAGAGCCACAGGTGTGAAAAGAACTGGTATTATAAACAGGAAAAGTTACAATTGATGTGGGATATGTAGAAGGAAGAAGAGGGAGCTTACTTCCAGATGTTGTGCAGGGGTGATGAATAGCAATAGGATCAGAACAAATGGGCAAGGAAGATTTATTGCTCTTCTTGTGCTGTTCTGCATTTAGCAGCCACCGTGGACAGCAAAGCGAAGATTGAGTGGATGATGATTCAACAAAATTCCCACAATTCTGACTTAAAAATGCTGGATGGGAAGTTGATGTAGCACTAAAAGAAAAGCTCTGTCTATGCTTGCAGTGTGTAGACATCAGCAGCATGTGCTGAATATTTTGAGGATGGGCTGCCATGAATGGTATTTGATGCCCCACTTCAATGTGCTCAGTTACAGAATCTACTGCAGGGTTGAGTGTCTTATTTAGCATTGTCTGAGAAGGATGTGGATAGCTAAAAGGATTCAGCTTGGTAGCAAAATTTCCGATGGTGAATGGAAGGCCATTTCTTGATATCCACTGCTCTGGGCAATCATAATGCATATGATCAAAGTTTGGTTCAAGTGCTGAACTGCAATAAATGCTTGATGAAGCTCCTATTGGTTGTATAAATCTTGATGCCTCAGATACCGGCTGTTCGAAGCACCCCTGTTGAAGCCTCTGCCTTGGAAGTGATGTTTCAGACAGTCTAAAAGAGGAGCTGTTTTCAGTTATGATTTCCTTGTCTATCCAAATCTTTGTGTCATCAAAACTGCATTCCTCAATTCTTCTGCCGACTGTAACATTTTTACCCATCAAACGCATTGTTGGTTGGTTAGCAGGCTGAACCCCATGGTCCAAATTCCCCTCTGCTTGAAAATTTCCCTGTTGTTCCAATTACAAGCTTGGTGACAAGATTCCCTGCACCCATAACAAGAAACTTTCGTTGAATTTGGGCCATGATGAAAATGTTGGTCTTTGTTCCTCACTGATACACGGTTTTGAACTTCCATCCTTTCAAAACCATGCGACTGCATAATCCCTAGCCCAGAAGTTACAGGCATGCTTGCAGGATTGTCTTTCTGTTCCGGGTACCATCTTAACCCATCTTTCATGTACAATAATGCAGCAGGAAACTTTCCCCTCATATTTATAGGATTCAAGTTACTTCTTGGCTCAACAAGATCAGAAATTGGGAAGCTATGGGAGGAACCAAGTATTGTGTTTTGCTCCTTAAATAAATTCCTAAGACCAAGCTTACCACTAGAATGCAGCTTAATGAGTTCTCCTTGGGAATTAAGAGGCAGGCCAATGAAATTCTCATCGCTATACTTGTCCCTGCAGGTGGACATCTGATCTGACATTTGCCTTGTTTCGCCTGATCTTTTTAATCCAACTGAAGTGCTCATGCTACTTCTTAAATCTTTACGAGTGAGATGGCACGTAGGTTGAATCTCTGAAACACATCTATCAACATCAATCCTAGGCCCTAGTGATAAATGTGGTTGTCTCTCCTTTGCTTCAACACTCATTACTGAACAGGTTGCCAGAGGCTGTGAAATTAGATTCCTGGTTACGGTCAGTGAACTCATTGCTTCAGATCTTGAAACACCACTTTCAACGGAAGTAGGCAGACTTCTTCTGGAATCAGATATCCTAAAAGTTCTGTCATCTGAACGAATTCCTTCACCAGAACTTGACCCTTCTTTACCATGAGAATTCAGAACTTGTTGACTGCTTGAACACAGGAGACTAGAAGAAAAAACTGAGGTACCAGAGTTTAAATAATTTGAATTACTGGAGCTCTGTATTGCACTATTTACATTTACAGCTTCATCCAAGGAGGATATATCGGGACAGGCCCTGTTATTGGGATTGATAAACTCATGGGGGGCAGCATGACTGTGTGCATTACTCAACTGTCGATTGTCACTCCCAGCTGTTACCTCTGCACCACTTGTCACAGCATCTTTCTCACAGTCATTCACCACGTGAGATCCCTTACTCAGAGATGAAAGTTTGTCACCTTTGCTTAAATCATCCCTAGATGATGCTTCAGCCAAGACATCTGAAAATATTTTACAAAGGCTTTGCAATTGAGGCAGCTCCATAGGCGAAAAGCTCTTGTCATGTCCAATTATGTCATCCTTGCCAGAAAATGTGACATGCTTTTCTGACACACGAGAAGGCTTAAAAGGATTTTCGCCATGTGCATCAACAATCAGACTTGACTTTTTGATGGAAGAGGCTTTCGAGCGATTCTTGAGGATGCCATGAACTGGCAATACCTTTGCTACCTCCTCCTGGTTTTTTAATAGCAACTTGGAATTTTGGATTAATTTGTGATTTTGCTTCTTCAGTAAACTTCTCACTGTTGATGGTTTCTTCTTTCTGACTTCAGCAGCATCCCTCAGAGCCTTTCTGAGCCTTTTCTTACTCACTGAATCATGAAGTAACTGAGAAATATCATGTGAATATGATGTTTTGGGCCTATAATTTTTCCCCTGGAACAAAAAGAGGCAGCCATACTCCCAAGTCAGGAAACAAAAGAAGCCAGTAATATTTCCTCTTTAAAGAGATGATGCAATCAAGCAACGTGAATCAAGTCAGTATTCCTCTCTCCCTAATGAGAATGTAATCAGCAACAATATTATTCAGTTATGTATCTTTTTGCTCAAAGCTTTTCCCCTGTTTCTTTTAACCTTATAGAATAGTAATGAATATACCATGATTCTTGGCATGTATGTCATGATTATCTTTTCACAAGATCTTGTCCCTTTCTATTTGGCATCATGTCAGCTCATTATGGTCTAGAAACTTTACTGCTTCTGGTCCAAACATATGTATACCTTTATTGTTAAACTACCAACTTTCAATTGCACCCTCCCCCACTGCAGGTCCGTGGCATATATTTGATTGAGTCATCTCACATGGGGGTGGGGTACACACATTTAGGATATTAAGAAAGGAAATAACACTTGATTTTATATCCCCCTACTATGAAGGTCTATTCCGGCACCATAGGCATCATTTCTTCATCACAAATTTTTGGCTCCATTTAATTCCCATCACACAGATAAGAAGTCAGAGTTGTTGGCGGATGTGGATTAATGTGTCAACTATCAAGGAAATTGTCCCTCCCATGAAGAGGATTAGTACCTTTATTTTATAAATATCTCTACGTGCAAAGGTCTTCCCTTAAAACTACAGTCTATACAAGAAAATATTAGTATATTTAGTTTTTGTGTTATTAAATCTGCTTCAGGTTTTATCCATACACCAATAATATGATGTCTTAACCGTTAGGTATGACTGTTCAAGGATCCACTCAGTTTGGCGACAACACAAGATTTTAATGCCTATTAGTGAACAAAAGCCCTCTCATACATTGAGAGACATTCCGCAAGTCACATGCATGGACTTGAAATATAATTGTGCAAACATAGAAACTATCATCACAAATGAGCCTATAAATGAATTTTTTTCAAAAAAAACATGATGAGGATGATATAAATGATAAGAGCAAACGAAGAAAAACAAACAAAGCATATGTACTGCTCTAGGACAACTCTAGGACGAGGGGTGGCAATGGGTGGGTTCAGTTTGGATTCACATTAGATGAAGAACGGGTCTGGACAAAAACACTTTTAACCCAAGCCCAACCCATCTATATTTGTGCGAAAACACAACCAGTATCCAGCCCGCCAACACAAGAACGATTTAATTTGTCAATTGTTTACCGAGAAACTCTTAGTGCACCACGGGCGGTGCACGGCCCGCGGTGATTGGCTCGGGCATGGAGCCGGGCGAAAAAAAAAAGAAATTTTCCATGCTGCTTCCCGACCTCATGCTCGAGTCAATCACCGCGGGTGGTGCGGCTCAGCCGAATTTCTCTTATTTACCTTGAAAATGAAGCAAAAATAGGGCCGAGAAGAGAGGGTCTAGTGGGTGACGTTCTACAGTGAGAGAGACTGAGAGAGAAATGAGGGGAAAAATCAACATGGAGATGCATGTAGAAGAACATGAATAAATCTTAAACATGATGTCACTTTCTCTTCAGTATACTGTAGTGTTATTTTTAACCATTAATTGCATGGCTTTCCTAAATACCCGAACTAAGCTTTGATTAGCTCACGGCCCACCACGCTATTACCTCCATCATATGGGACTAGGGATAGTTTAAATATTATCCATTCCAATGATTTCATCAGTACTCTAGCTAGGAGATTTTAGTGATCACGTTGAGAACATAGACAAGACATGGAAGTCGTCCATTGTCATCTTTCTTTGGTGCAACAAATGGTAAGTTACATATAAAGCTAATGATTAGCATGAAGCACGGCCTATTATGCATGGGGTGAAAATTTAAGTCAAAAATATCGAATTAGTTTGAAGATAAATATCATTGTTTGTATCACTATGAACCCATCCTGATCAAAAATATCGATTTAAGGCCGAGCAAAATCTGGTAGGAATAACCTAACTCTAACCCTATTTGGTGATCCAGACCAATTCAATGCAACCTTAGCATTTATACTTCTCATTAATGTGTTTTAAATGCACCTAGTATGCACGTAAGAATACATAATACCATAATCATATATACATAGTCTATATGCACACCTTATCTATTGTCAAATATAAGCAATCTATAATGCACATTGAGCACCAGATATATAATTATGGATGTATTAAAACTAAATTGTTTTGGTCCACTCTAGATTTGTTAAGTATGACATAAGTGGCCCATTTGTGTCTTTGTTAAGATAACAAGTTAAAGTGAAACCAAAATATTTAACCAAACTAGCCTATTCTTCTATTAGACATTTTTTGACTTGGTGAGCTATTACCCCATTTACACAATAAACAAGTTAATCTAAAAAGCCCTCAAATATATAATTTTTTATGGAAATAGAAAAATAGCTTCTCAATTACAATTTAATGGCTTAATCCAAACGAATAATGCCTTCCATTTAGCCCAGAATGATCTGCTTGATTCGGAGCCAAACAAGTTCAAATCAACGTCATGTCTGATCCTTTTAGTGTTTAACAGTCTATAGTGACATAAGCAATTCTGTGTCGTAATAAATATTCTCCATATATTTGTAAGCATGTAATATAAAGTGCTTATAGATCAGAATCAGGCATATAAACTAATATATTTATATGTAAATCTTAGGCCGTGCACACTAGACCAAAAAATAAAAAGTTTAAACTAACCCGACAATTTTTTTGGGTTAGATTGCTGTTAGATAAATGTAAGGCCTGAAAAATTTAAATTTTAGGAAATAAGTCAAATATATCAATTCTTTAAAAAGATACAATAGAAGAACTTGATATTGGCATTTTACAAAGAAATCCTAAAATATATGTGCTGGCTAGAGGATATGATAACAATTATTCATACAACCCAGACGATATTTGATCCAAACTGGACCAGATCAAATTCAATACGTACAGGAGCAGCCTAACTCGATGCAACCTTAAAACTAACATGACTAGTAAAAATAAAATTATATATGATAGTTGTTCGTGCATATAATAAGAATTAACGAGAATATGCCAACATGTAGCATAAAAATTTCAAATTAGCAGATTAGTTATTCAATCTATCTACTTGAGAATATATAATAAAAAACAGTTTTAGTTAAATGCAAAAAGATATGTATAGTTAGAATAAAATATATAAGCTTACAAATATGTTGCATAATAAATGCATTATGGTTTAAAAGATTAAATATATCTAGCCTTTAGATTACATATAGCATATACTCCATTTAGCTGAGAATAAGTATGCTTGTCTTTTAATAGTTGCATCCTCTTGACAGGAAGGTGTAAAAGAAAAATGTCAGGATTATAAAAGGCTTTTTTTTGTTTTTTTTTTTTTTTTAATTGCTTCCTGCCGGCCTTGCAGCACAAGCACAGATGCAACTTTAGAATTCAGATTCTTGGATCAGTTTATTATGAGAACTAGTTAATTATTTCCTTCAAGTTACGTAGTGTCCAAATTTATCAATAATTGCCCAAAGCATGTCAACTTCCTAAAAACTAATAATGAGGATTAGTTTTACTTTGTACAAAGATGGAACTTTTCTGATTTATTATCTATCAGTTTAACTTGATAATGAGGATTAGTTTTCATCAATTAGGTCTTTGATCAAGAAAACAGCACAGTAAATTATAGTAAATATATGGAAATGGTAAATAACTTTCCAAACAGCTTAACATGCGCTTTAAGCATCAAAATGTGATGATTAATCACTTCAATGAAATGACACATTCATGACATTCATCAATTGAGAATCTTACCCAACTCTTTTCTTTTTAAATATCTACTTTGTTAATATTATGGATGTGATTTGGATATTGTTGTTTTAGGTTTTTCAAGAGATCTCAAAATTCTCATATTCTTAAGTATGTAGAACTAGCTGTGATATGCGTATGTATGTAGGTCAGGAATATTACCATTATATATCTGAATGGTCGATATTGTTGGATTGAATGCTCATTTCAGTAACCGGACTACCATAAAATCTTATCTATAAATACATCTCTTCTCTTCCATTTCAAATATGTATCTCTCTATTTCTTTTCTTAAAAAGTCTTTTCCATTTCTCTCTTATCTTCTTTGCAAAAGAGTCTTCTATTTTTCTCTTTCATTTTTCTGCAACAAATCACCACATCTTCATTCTTAAGATAAAGGGCAGCCAGAAACAATTTAATCAAAACTTTGTAATTAGAAGCGGGTTCGTACAAAACTACTACTCTAGTTGAATTCTGAAGGATGGATATGTTGGGACCCTTCACACCAAGTCATTAATTCCGAAAAACTTGAAATCTACCTTAAAATACAGTGCCGTCCGCATGCCTCTATAGTTAATTTTTTTTACTCAATTATTTCTATTTATTTATTTTCATTTACTTATTTGTTTGTGATTATTTATATTTATTATAAGATTTTGCGTCCATTATCTTAAAATTCCAACATGTAATATTTCAAAGCTTGGCCACAACAAAAACGCATCGAGAGAAAAGCAATGATTAACTTCATGTCCTTCCCAAACAAAGGTTAGTAATATGAATGCATCTTACAAATGCCTCCATTCATCACCGGAAACATATAGTCCAAGTAATGGGCATTTCATAATTGTACAAACGACAAGTGATCATCACAAACTCACTAGAAAGCAAAGCTCAGGCAAATGATGCGAAGGAGAAAAAAATCAAAGTGCAAAGAAATTTGTAAATTATTATTTAAAAAGCATATATGTGAAAAGGACACCTCAGTGGCAGTCAAAAAGCCAAAGAGAAAAAAGCAAAAAAAAAAAAAAAAAAAAAAAAAAAAAAGGAAACCTAAGCGAGGAAAAAAAAAAAATCTTAGCGAATAATGGAACAATATAATTTCTGACTGAAATAGAGTTCAAAATCTTTTCATTCAACTCTTCTTCAGTGTATCATTAAAATCACAAAAAGGATGACGAATGACGGGTTAACATGCTCATCATCAAATATTGGATTCACAAGAAAGAAAGCAACAACGGCAAAATAAATTCTCACAAGTAGTGACTTCTTATCTAAAATCTAATCGCTCAACGAACAAAAGCCCCAACCGGAATTACATGGCAAAGCGTCCTTGTATAATCTCTTTTACCCATGAAATATAGGTAGATAGGGCCACTGAAGCACTGATTGATTGCTTATACCTACGATCTAAAGTTTTTTTTTTTTGGATGGAACCATCAATAAATAGTAAAAAAGTGGGACACTCCATCTAATGCTCTCCTGAATCTTCTCTAATTCACCATTCAGTTTCTCCTATTAGCTCCCAACAAACTTAAGAACATTCCATTCACAGTTACCCATCAATATTCTTCAGATAAAAGCATTCTGAATAAATTAATTTACCTAGTTAAGTCATGACTAACAGCAGAAGAAAAAAAAAAAAAGAAATAAACACATCTGGATTTTTTTTTCCTTTTGCTTGAAATAAAACAAATCTATCCATTGGTTTCTTTATAGAAAGAGAAAGAGAATAAATATACTTCTGAACAAGAATTGGGCGCATACCTTTTTTGCAGCACAAGTCTCGAAACATGATTTCTTCTTCTTCTTCTTACTCTTATATTTCATCCATGATTTTTTCCTCGTCTCCTCCATTTCCTTCACCCTCTCTTTTCTTTTCCTCGGCGAAGAAACAGTCACATCTATACCGCCGCCCCCATCTCCTGCTCCAGATCTCTCTTCTATTCCCCCCTCTTCGTTTCCGACTTCTTTTTCTCGTTCTCCATCTTGGACGGCTTCTCCTTTTCCTTCCTTTTCATCGCCGCCGTCAGTGTCGTCTTCAACGGCCTCGATCTGCGGAGACACCGCAAACAGCTCCACGATGGACCTCCTCTTGGGCGCCCTTTGCTTCACCTTCACCGGCATCCTCATCTGCCTCCCCTCCTCCACCGGCGCCAACTGGAGCTCCTCGGCGGCGCCATCGTGCTTCCCTTCAGCCGAACGCTCCGCCTCGAGCTCGTCGAACCACCATCGGAACCTCCGGAACGAGATCGGAGGCAGCGACCTCCCCATCTCTCCCTCTCTCGTCCCATCCCCAAGGAACGGCCAGCATTTCCCAAAGTCCACGCTCCTCATCTTCGCCGTATACTCTCTAAAACAAAAGAAGCGGAAACAAACGTAAGATCCTAGAACGAGAAAGCAAGAAAGAAGTCGAGAATTCAAAGACCATTACCGAATCGAGAAGCTTTCCAACGCTACCGCCATGGCTTCGGCCTCGAAGAGACGAGAGAGAATAGTAGAAAGAGAACAAGACGGGAATACTATTATTCTCGTCTCGAATTAAGAGTAGGGGATATGGTATATGGTGGAGAAGAAAGTGAGGAGGAGAGAATAATAGGAGGAAGAAAATTATAGAATAAACCCCGCAACCGCTTGCTTTTCCCTTCATCCCCGTTCCATTTTCCCGCTCTCCTCCTCGGTATTCCTGCCCTCCCAGGCCATCTTACGAATGATGGATATCGATATATGATTAAAAAATATCGTAAAAAATATAAATAATAAATAACCCATAAACTTCGATGGGTTATTTGTGCTGCTTACTCTCTCGATGATGGTCATGATCGAATGGCATGGCATCAAAAACATCGTCATGGGGGATGGCATGGGGCAGCCCCTGCTGGGTGGAAAGCGACAGCGCCACGCTTCCTATGGGCGCGGGGACGGTGGGGCCCGCGCTTCCTTGCGCCCGTCCCGGCGCTCGTGAAACGTAGATTGAGGGAGGGGAGGCGGGGAAATGCGGCCATCCTACGGACGAATTCCAATGTCGTTTTCCGTCCGCTCCATCGGACGGATGAGCAGGGCTTTGATTTGAAACACCGCCACATGCGGTGAGGTAAATAGGTTCTCCCGTTATGGGTCCCGCTTCTGCTCCCCGGCACGTGATTGGGCAGCAGATCTCGTACCATAAGTGGATTCGCTTTATATGAATATATTCTCAAGTACGTTTTTTTTACCCAAAAAAAAGTACATTTTTTTACCAAATAAAAAAAAAATGTACTTTTTTTTTCATGGTACCTCTATCGTGCTACCAATAAAACAATTATGTTAATACTATATAATTTTATTATAATAATTTTTTTTTTTCAATTCGCTGTAAATATTAAATTTTTAAAAGTATTAGCGTAATAATATTTATTAATATCATTAGCTAAAAATTTAATAAAAGGAGCAGCCAGGATTCAACTAAAAATAAGATGAGAAAAGGTTGAGGTGCAGTGCCTCCTGAGACATAATGTGTAGTGGTATCAGTACAGTGTGATTCATAAAACCTAACATAACTCTTATGAAATTATATATATATATATTTTTTTTTTTTTTTTGAAGTAGATGGTGGAGATTTCATACTAAATATATATTAATATTTATTTTAATGATTTAATTTATGAGATGAGAATAAGCTAGTGAAGGGACAAAGGGAAAGGCTGGTGGCTGGGACAACAGGCACTGCTATTATGAGATCAGAAAGTATCCATTTTCAGCCAAATATGTTGACTTTCAGCTCCATAACACCAAGGTAGTGTTTAAGTTTTCTTCCTCTCTTTTGCCGACAATAAAGAAAGGTGGGGTAATCTCAGCCTTACGTGGCTAGCGATTGGTTAAAGAAGTCTACATCGCTCTCGCAGGAGGCATTGAGACGAGAAGCTAAATTCCAAATTGATAAAGAAGTATGAGAGAAAATTATACCCTGCAACCCATGCATCACGCCAATCACCTCATCTCCCTCTTGTGAGCTTCATTCATCGAATACTTGTCTTGACCTCTAGAAGGAAGATAAGATGATTGAGATGATGCACAATTATGCTAGTAGACATGATATAGGATATAACTCTCAATTCTAATGGCCCGTAGATATATTTCTTGAGGATCCCTAGTTTGGGACATATAACGGAACTGGATTGTATAGGCCATTTAAAAAAATAGGAAGGTCATTTTTTTTGCTCCAATTAGAATTTTAGAGTTGGAATTGGACCAGATATGGGGTGAATATTAGTATATTCATATCCATATTTACTTCATTTGACAAATACAAATATAAATATAGATATTAATTAAATATAAAAATTCATATCCCTGTTTATTTTAAACCGATATAGATACAAATGAAATATTAGAAGCATGGATATAAATATGAATCTAAGTCGGATAATTAAATTTCATAGCTCTAGAATAAAAATATTACTAAATGGATAGTAAATCAAGTTAATAATATATGAATTTAGTCATATATTTTTGTCTAAAAATTTAAATCATATATAAAATTAAATAAAATTAAATATAGAATCAAATATTTAGATATGGATCAACCAATTATCTATCCATATCCATATCCTCTTTTTTTTTTTTTTTTGAAGATATATATACACACATATACATACATATACGTGTATATATATATATACAAGTATGAATATTACTCGGATGCTCAAAATTTTATCTATATTCAAATATATTCGAATGCAAAAAATAGATATTATCAAATATTATCTAATACACTTTCATCCCAAGATGGATTGATTAGATCGATCCAAAAAGCAAAATATGCCTCTTTGTCTGACCTTAAGTTTAAGTAGGAACAGATAAAACAGGAACTGCTAGTGCCAGCTTTCATTGATGATTATAACCAGATAAAATTAATTTAGTTCATAAAGGAAAGCTACATGTCCAACCTTGAATCTTGCAATACATTGCAATTGAACAATATTTCATTATGGCAGACGTTGATTCCGAAGTAAGAAAAATTGGAGTTGGAATGATCAGTCTTACGACAGTAGTTCATTCCATAATTTATTTTTGTTGGAATAGTTATATTTGACATTGGTGATTTTGATTAAAATAATATTTCTTAATTATACCTGTTTTTTAAAAGCTATTTGCTAGGCTTGTTTTATTTCCGTAATAGACACCATATAAGAGCATAGGCACTTCAAAATTTGCAATATTAAAAGACAACAAATCAGATAGGATCATCATGGAGGAGGACTTTAAAAACAGTGGACTCGTTGATAAGTGCGCAGGAATCTTCACAACATCCTATCTTGAGGAAAATCAAAAAGTTAAAACCTACCTCAGAGATTCTATTGTGTTCATCTTCTCAAATAGGCAAACCAAGTTACAGGTCATTTGGCAAATATGGCAAACTTTGGGCAAGAAGAGCAGCCATAGATAGAGGAGTTTCCTACTTAGCTTACTTGCTCACAGCAGATTCTAGAGGCACAAAATTCCTTCATCTGTAACGTCATTCACTTCTTGCAATCAAAAAAATTAGAAAAAAAAAAAAAAGAAAAGCGACAGAAGAATTCTGATGGTTGATGAATTTAGTGGAGGAAGAGTTTGTTGATGAATTCAATGCTAAAAGATCACCATGGGAGGTGCACCATGAGATCGGATGATTCTCAAGAATTACGTAACTTCCAAATATAATTCATGAGAACCGAAAACTATTCTAGTGAAATTAAGGACTCATCTGATTTGCAAAAAGATTTTTTTTTGTTAAAATATTTTTTTTAAAAAATTGATGCCTAATTATATAATATCTAAAAAAATAATTTTATTATAAAAAAATAAATTATTAGCGATCGCTATTAGCCGTCACTAATAGCAGAGTTGCTGTCACTAATACTATTAGCAGCGGCATTCCATCGCTAAAATATTGTCGGAAATAATGTCATCATTAATTATCATTATTAACAACAGTAAAAATTCATCGCTAATAATCATAATTAACGACGGCATTAGCAACAACAAAATTATCTTTAATAATTTAAATTTTTTATTAATTAAAATTTTAAAAAATTATTAGCGATGGTAATGTCGTCGCTAACACCGACGCTAATGCTTTTTAAAATTTTTTTAAAAAAAATTAAAAACTATTAACGATGGTATTTGAACTATTAGCGACGACATTTGCATCGCTAATGCCGTCGCTAATAATTTTTTTATTTTTTTAAAAATTTATAATTAAATATTTTAAAACATATTTTAATTATAATAATAAATAATAATATTTTTTAAAATTTATTATAAATAAAATAATAATTATTTACCACAATCATAAATATAAAATTAATTATGTTATATTAAAAATATAAATTATATAATTTTACAAATTTATACTACTTTACAAGTGTGAAAATTACATACATATCCTAAAAAAAATCATGTGAAATCCTCATCGTCGTCCTCCTTATCCTCCTCCTACTTTTGTACGTTATCTCTAGCAGCTAGTGAATGAGAACTGGATATTCTAATATCCTGTAATGAAAAAAATAAAATATTATTAATATATTTCGATATGAAAGTATATATGTCGATACAAAGCATATATTTCGATATACTAGTCCAATTTCGAACAGATTGTTTCTACACGTTCCATTCAATAATATAGAGCTATATACACCATCGGTTCATGAATTAAATAGTTAGATTGAATTTTTACCCCTTAGATCTTCTTCTCGGACTCAAGTCTAAACATGTGAAGATTCTAAATATAAAAATTTAAAACAAGTAAAAAAAATTATAGCTAGACTTACTTGCTGTGATGATTGTAACAATGAGTCCAGCTGATCACGCAGATGCAGATCCTAGAGAATCTCAATGACTGTATCACGGACGGCATCTCAGAAGCTCTAAGGTCGCTGGCTCCAAAGCCTTCGCACGACCTCCTCCACATATATGTCAACCCACATCTGGGTTATCGATCGAGGTCTGAGAGGAGGATGTCAAAAAATATCGAGCTACTGAAGGGTCGAAGCTATGGTCAAATCCTATGACCCAGCTCCTACTTACCTCTCCGGTGGCCTTGAGCCAACCCTCGAGATCAAAGAGGGGCTAAGAGGACGTGTCCTCACCGTGCCGCGATACAAGATACTCTATGTAATCTGCTTATATAGTTTAAAAATTTATTAGTGCATACATATCAGTATATATAAAAACTTAATAAATAATATTTTAAGTTTATTATCACGATATGTCAAGATCTAGGATCTAAGTAGTCACCAGTCCTCCTAGACTGGTGTGTGGCCTCTAATATCTGCAGCTGTCCTGGTGTACGATCTAGCTGCCGTATCTACAATAAATAAATAATAAAATTAAATTAATTAAAATATATATATGATTAATTCAATATGAAATTAATTTAAGTATAAATTTTTTTCAATCTACCGGCCATAACATTTGTGCCAATAGAGCCACCAGTGTGCTTGATCGGATGCTGCTGGACAGACTGATTCTGCCGTGCCCTCTGCCACCTACTAGAATACTTCTAGGTACTCTACTAGTCATAGAGAACCTTCCATTTATCCGTCCGTATCCCATGATCTGTGTAAGACTTTCAGTCCGATGGTGACTCAGAACTAGAGTACTCTATGACGAACTGTCGAAGGCTATACAGTCCACTCCGGAACCTCCGCATGGCCACCTCCTCAAAGGTCCGACGGTCAGCCTCCTCATCCTGAGGAGTCTCGAATCGATAGTATCCCTGCAAGTAGAAGCAACCGTATATTAATAAATAGAATACAAATCTATCACGAATTTAAAAATTAAGCATCTTTGACTTACCAGGAACATCTCCCAGACTGCAGCACAAGCCCTCAATAGCCAATTGGAGAACTCATTCACCAACCCAAGTATCAATCTTCAGATGATCTCGGTAACCACACGAGACATCCCAAGCTCTGTAAATGTGCTGCAAAATTTATTTTGAACAATAATTAATGTTAGTATCTAAAATGGTTAAATTTTAAAAATATTCAGTGAAGATATAGTACTTACGAGCGGCTCTGAATATGAATGAACTCTTTATCATTCGATCGAATCGGAGGTGCCGCGAACCAGGCGGGTCCTCTACTATGCTGCTGACTCTGAGAGCCAGATGCTGCTCAATGTGAGTGTGGGGTCACTGGTAATCTCACATCATTCGAATCTGAGAGTATCAAGATATCATAAAAAATATTATATTAGATAATAAATGATAAAATAATATAAAAGAGAATATATAAAGTATTAAAGTTTACCGTATGGCATGTCTGGCAGAACCATATGAGCTGGTTCCTTGATTGTGACGGCTCCAATCTCTAGAAGACATGATCTATAATCTCTGAAAATAAAAATAAATAGATTCATAAATTAATTATATAATTATGGGTGCTAATAACCCAATGATCTATAATTAAATTAATCGAAACTGAAAAATTATTGCAATTGATATGCCTCAAGCTTCAACCGGCACGGAAGGATATATTTTAATATATTGCTCTGATTCTCAAACGGATTGTTCCTATATGTTTCATTTAATGATATAGAGCTATAGATACCTCTAGTCCATCCATCAAATGATTAGATTGAATTTTGATCCTCTTGTACCCATCCCTTTCACCTCATATTTAAACCAGCACGAATGAGTATATTTTGATATACTCCTCCAATTCTCGAATGGATTGTTCCTATTCGTTCCATTCGATGATACAGATGTATCTACACCTCCATCCCATCCATTGAATAGGAAGATCGATTTTTGACCTCTAGATCCCCTTTCTTTAACTCAAATCTAATTATGTGAAGCTTTTAAATATAAAAATTTAAAGCTGAATGAGCGACAATGAGCTTAGCTGCTTGACTTACCTACTGTGATAGCTGTAACAATGAGCTCAGCTGAATGAGTGACAAGTAACTGAAATGTTGACTTTTACATGAGAACACTCTCAAGATAGGGAGCGTAATATCCTAAAAATTTAAAATTTTCTTATTTTTTGACTTGATTCTACTTTTCATGTATGTATCTCGAGTTCAAATATTACAGATTTTCTCATGATAAGTATGCAAAAGAGTTAGGAATCATGGTTAGAAATTAGCTTGCTGCAGCTGATACCCGGATCTTGCCATCTCCAAAGATATGTTATACTTATATTCATCATATTTACCTGAAAGTAGTTTACCTACAGTAATATGAAATCATATCTTTCAAATACTTCAACTAAAGTATCATGACTCTGGGAGGCCCAAGCCTGGCCCAAACCTATTAAATTTTTTTTAAAAGAATAAAATAAAAACTTAAAGATAGTACTTCAATCAGAGACCAGCAAAGTAAACAAAGGAAAGAGGAAAAGAAGAACGCTCAGACTGCCATTAGAAAATAAGGCATTGCAAGTTCTCTACACCTTTAACCATGAGGTGGCTGCAAGCGGTTGTCTGTGATGTAACAGACCATCCAAGCTGACCGTGCAACTACAATAAAAAGAACAGAAATGCAACACCTCCATCGATCTCTCTTTAGACTCTTTAGGCGTATTTCATATAGGCAGTTATCAGAGCCTCTCCGAGCCCCCAACCGTCTCCCCGAGCCCTCCATCCTTACTCAAGCCCAGCCTGAAAATTCTTTTTAAGCTTTGGGATGGGCTTAGGCTCGATAATTTTCAAAAAAATCATATCCGAACCATGCTCTGATCCAGGCTCGTTGGAGAGCTTTTCGAAGTGGTTCCACCTCTCGAGAATAATATTACTTTTAATAATAATAATAAAATTAACAATATTATTAATTTAATAATATTATTAATATTATTAATTTAAATTAATTAAATATTATTAATTTAAAACTAATTTAACTAAATTTAATTAAATATTATTAATTTAATTTAAATATTAAATCTAATTTAATAAAATTTTATAAATATTAATTAAAAATATTAAAAAAATAAAATAATGGTATTTGGAGATCGCTATGCTGTCGCCGTCACCATCGTAATACTCACCAAACCCACGAAGATGGCGCTGCGGCACGGAGGCGGTGCTGTGTGGCAGGAAATGGCGCTGTGCGGCAGGAGAAGGGGAAGGGGGAGGAAAGAGGAAGGTGGGGAGAAGAAGGGGGAGATAGGCTGGGGGCTTGGGGAGGCCGTCGGGAGTTCGAGGAGGCGGGTTTGGGACTCGGAGAGACGGGCCAGGGGCTCGAGGCTTGGGAAGGCAGCCGGCGGCTCGAGGAAGCCGGATCCGATGAGGGAAAAGAGGGAGACTGGAGGCAGTCGGAGGGAGGCAGCCGAGGGCTTGAGAGGTAGGAGAAGGCTGGGAGCTTCGGGAGGTGGGGGGTGGTCGGAGGTTTGGGGAGGCGGGATCCGACGGTCGAGGGCTCGAGGAGGTGGGATCTGGCGATGGGGACAAGAGGGGGACCAGAGGTGGAGTAAAGAGAGGGGTAGCAAGAGGACCGGAGGCGGGGGAAAGAAGGGGGGAAGAGGAAAAATGAAAAGGCGGAATTGGAAAAGGGGAGGCGTGAAATAGGAGAAGTATTAGCGACAGTAAAATTACCGTCGCTGTAGCTGTCGCTAATAAAATTTTTCGATCATTAGCGACGGCAAAACATCGTCACTAATAAAATTTTCCATCGCTACTAAGGTTATAGTCAAATTAAAAAAATTATTAGTTATTAGCGACGGCATGCACTCCGTCGCTAATAGCTTATTAGCGATGGCTTTTCCGTCGCTAATAACTAATTAAGCTGTCGCTAATAATTTATCGATTTTTAGCGATGGAAAGATTTTTTATAGTAATATTCTGTCGGTAAATAGCACTATTAGTAACGACTTTTTTGCCATCATTAATATATGAATTTTTTGTGGTATTTTTACATCTTTAGTTGATCATAAAAAACTAGTATATTTTAAAGTGGTTTATATTTGATCGCTCGTCTACTCTTCTAAAAAAATTGCATAAAATATCTGTTATGCATTTAATAAAAAGAAAGATCTCTTGCTACTCTATCAAAAAGTTAAAGGATATTTTTCAAAAAAATTTACCTCTATTTCTAATCCTGGGAAATAATTTTTCCATATTT
Organism: Elaeis guineensis; assembly: GCF_000442705.2. Classification (NCBI taxonomy): domain Eukaryota; kingdom Viridiplantae; phylum Streptophyta; class Magnoliopsida; order Arecales; family Arecaceae; genus Elaeis; species Elaeis guineensis. The sequence goes on along the minus strand of NC_025998.2, from coordinate 6,928,113 downwards.
CATATGAATTTTTTTTCTAACAAAATATAAAATTTTTATTCTCATCAATTTTTTTATCACTCTTATTTAAAAACTCTCATAAAAAATAAATTATTATTATTATTATTTGACTATATTTTTTCTTCTCCTCCCCCGAACCAAACATCTCACCTCGCATTTCTTTTGAACAGAATACGTGGCAGCAGTTTGGCTCTCTGCACCTTTAGAGCACCAGATGCGCGGTAGAAACCCCTATCTCAAAAATGATTCCTTTGGAGCTCATTGGAGCACCTCCCCGCAACTAAAATTTGCGTGGCGTTACGGTGGAGGCGAGCACTACCAATTATCACTCAACATGCATGCCTCAGGTAGCTAACCCTTCCAACCATCATTCAAGGTGCGTACCATCATGAGCTTACCCCACCCCACTCTTCAATTCACTATTGTCACTTTTGTGGTACCTTAATGTCCTTGTCAAAAGGTCATCATCACCGCAACCACCGTCACAAGAGAAACATCTTAATACGTGCGAGGTGGTCCATGAAAAGCGTCCGCAACCAAGGCGGAATAATGGTCCTAAGATGAGAGGGCAATAATAGTCATTTCCGAACTCGGATCATGGATGATGGCTTGGGGAAGTAAGCTATTCGTTTTGAGAAATTTTTTTTGTGCACCATAAATGATATAAAAAATTTGATGTGAATTATTTTATGTGATTGGCCTACATAATTATAATTTTTCAATACATATTTAATATCTACAGTTATATTTTTTTATTTAAAAATTTTAAATAATAAAAATATTTTCACTCTTTAAAAAAAAATTATACATCTTATATTCATATTATTATATCCTGCATGTAGAAAATCATAATTTTGATGCAAAATATCATAATATACCACATAATGTCATATTTTTTTTAAAAATAAAAATATTTTCATCATTTAAAATTTTTAAATAAAAAAATAAAATTACAGATATTAAATGGACATTGAAAAATAGTTAGATAAAAATATTCCTTCTATATTATGACATCCTGTATCATATTATAACATTTTACATGCAGAAAATCATAATTTAACACAGAATGTCATAATATGCTACAAAATATCATAATTTTTTAAACCATCCTATAATATTCCGTGTATAGAAAATCATAATATGCCATAGCATATCATAATTTTTTTCAAAAAATAAAAATATTTTATGAAAAAATAAAATTACAGATAATAAATATATATTAAAAAATAATGAATATGTGAATCAACCACATAAAACGATGTACTGCACATCGAATTTTCTGTACTGCCTGTAGTCCACAAACAATTTCTTATCACCTTCTTTTGTTGCCACTTGCCAACCAGTCGTCCTCTTTTTTCTTTTCTCCTTCTTTCCAGGAGGGGATTTGTGTTGAATCGCTTGATGCCCCTTGTCATGAGAAATAAAAGAGAGGCCTTCTGCTGATGGTATCTTCACCAGTCAAAGTAGATTGCTTGAGAGTTGAGTCCTCCAGAAGTTCTGATGAACGTAAATGATATTCATAAAATATGCTAATATTGATGCACATTGGTGATATCAAGGTCAGGTATATTTCAAGGTTAGTCAATCAAGCTGCTGATAAATATGATAACATGCGCGACTCCTCCATCGGTACTCAGCACTTACCGTTAGCCTTGGGCGCAGGATACTATAATTAAATTACTAGTTTTTTTTTTGCTTAAAAAAATGCAAATTTTGAAAAAAAATTAAAAAATAGCACTTAACGAACATCTACATTATCACTATATAAGCTGCTAAACTCAAAAGAACCAAAAAGTGGCACACTAATATAAGAATTGCATTATTTGAAATTTAACAGTTGAAGGATAAAAATGTCACAAGAAATATGTCTGAAACAAAGTCATAAATTTAAAACTGATCCTTCGGGGAGGAAGCCGATAAGATCAGGAGGGTGTGAGACCTAGGATATCAACATCAGCCCAAATTGTATCAGCCTATTAAATTTGGAGTCTGTAACTCCAGGTCATCATGGCCCTGCTACCACAGTAAACGCAGACAGAGCCCCTTTATACAGGAGACCAATTCAGTGCAATCACAATGCAACAAGGCACTCATCAATACTCTCATTCGACCAAGAAACATAATTGCAATACCAAAGTTCGATATCGATGCACAGAGTCAAATCTGATCAATTCCACCATTGAAATCCAGTAAAAACGACCAGCCATGGAGCCATTTTTGGCTGACACTACCATGACTATTTTCACATTTCAGAACCAGAAAACATCATGAGGTTCCTGTACACAAAGTAATGGGCCACAGGCTGTTCATTGTTCATTTTGTAACAAAATGGACGCTCATCTTATACTAAAGGAAACCAAATATAAAGGTACAGGACCAGCTGAGCCACTTTAATCAAATATAACCATCCACTTGGAATCAACACTCGAAACCTTGAGCAAGAGATACCATCATGGCACATGATTGGTTATTAAAATGGTAAGATTGTATGTTTCTCTGCCCTATATTGGATCACTTAGATCAAGCAAGCATATGGACTATCAACTTTCACATTGACCATACAACACTCCTGCTAGAAGAAATCAGAAGAACGAGATGAGCGAGAGGAGCGGCTGCTCGGGTTAGAGCGATCTTTCTTAAACACGGCCTCTAGGTTCTGGAAACATTTCAAGGGTCTCACCTGGTGAACAGAAATATATTTAAGTACAAAGCACCAGAGTTTTACGTTAAAATTTACTGCAATAAATTATGCGATGCCACAATTACAGTTCAAGAAATGTCATCACAAATATAAAGGCTGTGATTAGGGGCTCTCGCTGGTGGGCCAACAAAAATGTCTCATAAATACTCATAAGAGAGCTACATTAATGCAATGCTCTGCTAAATATTCTCCTATCAAAATCAAAAAAATTTGGCAATATCCTCCACAAAGATATAGAAAACAATGATATATGGTACTTGATATAGTATCCAAGTACAGTATCGTTTCAAGTTCATTGTATTTAACCTATTCAGTATGTCAATTCCAGACATGATATCAGGATATCTTAGGAGTTAGAATTAGATTTTGTTAACATGATGGTGTTGCTGCTTGTAAATCTAGTAATAAAACAAAAATGATTTCACTAATAACCAGATCCTTGTGTGTCTTTGGCTCAACATTTACAGACCAAAGAACAAGCTAGGAAGCCATAACTTATGCAATGCTTCAAAACAAAATCTGCATGTCTATCATCATCTACACAATCTAAATACTTAAACTGAAATAAAATGCATCCAGATGAACATTACCTCTCCATAACATGCTCCAAAAATGAACGATTTTCTGCTGCATGCAAATTGTCCAGTTCTAGTTCATGTTTATTTACTATTTAAGAGGTAAAGATAATGACACACAGTCCATGCGTGTTCGAAGTAGGGCAGTAACTTCATTACTTAAGGCCTGAAAAAATTGAACCTCTCCTGAGAAAAGTGCACAGGTAATAGCGCTTGGATAGGATTGGTGCATCGATGTAAAGAACTATCATACCTTTACTAATTAAGTAAACATCTGGAAAGAGAAGGATTCAATGTTTAACACAATTTATTTGTTGATTTGGCATTTTAACATAGAACTGGAAAATAATCATCAACTTTTAGTGCCTCCTTGCTTTACCTTTTTCCAGTTAGCATATTATCCATTGCAGAGTTTAATGCAATGCCTTCTAACCAGTAGTAGTTTGCTTAAGTTTGAAAAGAAAATATATACATTTAAAACCACTTGGAGGTGAGGTGGAAACTTCATTCTAAAATAAGTGTCAGGCAGAGCACAAGTTTAACAAACATACCTTCCAACGCCTCTTATGAGCAATGTGGGCCTGAACAATGGTTAAGCGATCGATTATCTCTCTGAATGTTGGTCTGTCAGCAGGGTTCTCACTCCAGGATTGCTCGATTAACCTATACAATATGGTCTCTAAGATTCAGAATTTCTAAATTTAAAAAAAAAAAAAAGAAAGTTGCAAAAGTTGGCATCCTTTTTTTAAAAGCATTCAATCTTTTTGTTATAACATGTGATGAACTCCAAAAAAAAAAAAAAGCTTCAAGAACTTTTTAGTGTGCAATCTATTTTAATGAATGAATGCAGAAGCAGGAACAGGAGACATTTGAGTATAAAAAATGAATCATGAAAAGAATGTGTCATAGTTTTACAACAACATGAGAAACCTCTATTAATTCTACTCCAATAATGCGGTATAACATTTGAAAAGATAGGACAAGCCTTGTTGCAATGGTAAGGTTGCTCCACTTTGACTTGGATGTCCTAGGTTTAAAACATTGAAACAGTCTCTCCTTGTCCAAGGGTAAGCCTACGTAAATCTGACACTCTCCAATCCCCACAATGGTGGGAGCCTCATGCATTTGGATGCCCTTACTTTTTATAAATGTTTAAAACATTTTAAAAGAAATGTCATACAAGTACATGAGAAACATCCTATCCACACTCCAATTACAGACAACAATTTTTCTCATATCCTTCATAAAATGGGAAAGATGTTCAGTTTTTTAAAAAAGATACATAAACTAGAGGATGCTGAATGATTTAAATACCCAACATGGCAAAGAGAGATGAGTCAGATGACCCAACATATTGGATCTGCTCATATGCAAGGACATTAACACCAGTGAAAGACTTACTCTTTTAGCCCATATGCATATAGTTTGGGTGAAGCTCTAAAAGATGGTCTTTCTTTAGAGGCATATGCCTTTGGAACTTCATTGTCTGGTACACAAGAAAATGGAGAGCACCCTTCAATCATCTGTTAATATCAATAAAAAGTGTTTGAAATATTAGAGAAAAGCTAATCCTGACATTCTTCTTCTCAGGCATGCAAAATATTCAGATAATGTATTGAGTTGACAACATATCAAGCGGCAGCTGCCACAAGCAATAAATTCATAAATGACATGCAAATGTAAAAGTACTTTTTAAGCAACTAGAATTTTTGGGCCAAGGTAGTTTTGGAATTGAGTTAGGCTGCCCTTGGCTTGATGAAGCCCTGATGGAGGCCCAAATCCTATTACAAAAGACACCAATATATATTTTTATATATTAATCATAAAATGAACCCTAACACACTAAGATTCTCCCTTCCCATTCCTTTCCTGCCCTTTTCTCCTCTCCTCTGATCCTTGCCTCTTGTTCTACTCTCCACCACACCCCACCACTGCCTTACTAGTTGGGAGACCAGCCCTCCCATATGGTGTGGTCTCAACCAGCCCCAAGCACTAGCCAAGAAGCATGCCTCTAGCAGCCCCAAAAGTCTCACCCTTTTGAAATAGTCAGGCTCAAATCAGCACAGTGTGGGGCCACGTCTGGCATGTCCTGGACAGGTGGGCACATACTCAGGCAAGAGGTCGTCTTAAAAGAACCAACCAGGTTTAAGCCCCCTTAAATGGAACATGAAATTATTTATAATTTAGCACTGATCATCATATAAATCAAATTCAAAACCAGTAATTTTGTTCAAATTAAACATTATATTCCAACTATATTCATTTACATCAACCACTAATTAAAATAGAAAGTGACAATTATCTAGCTACCTATATTGGTAAGTAGTGTGCAACATGGCAAGTACAATAGCAGAGCAACTTATATGAATCTGCATTCTGACATGCTGAACTATATAATTACTTGAAACACAAATTAGTCGAGTTTGGTTCATAATAACTTGCCCTTCTCATGTACATAATATCTAAATTAATTTGTTCAAAAATAGCAAATTCTGTCAAAAATCAACAAAGCATCTCCAGCGCTTGAAGATGATTTTGTATAGGATAAAATAAATAAAAGATCAAACAAACAAGACAAATGAGACAAGCTGAAAAGAATATGCAGCCACAAGAAGCAAACAAAATGACAATTTTTGCAACACCCAAAAGCACCCTCAACTTGACCATAATTGAGAAAAAAGGGTCAAAAACAATGCACTATGATGACGGGAGATGGGAAGGAGGCTTACAGGTGTGTCATAAAAAATGGATTCATGACAAATAACAGTACTCAAGTAGCTGTATAAGATTATAAGAACATTGATTTACCTTCAAGTCTGATACTGAGACCAGGATGCAACCAAGCAAGATCAGATATTCTTTACAATGAAGTTTAATTGATATTCTGATCGTAAACCCTGCTGGGCTTAATGGAAATTGCATTGATATCTAGCCAAGGTTTCACCTCGCATCTTTTACATTTTCAATTTGCCAAGACAAGGAAATGAAGGTTTCTATGAAGGATGGCTAACACCAGCAAGGGAAATAAGGCAGACTTTGACAAAAGGAAGGCTGTTTTGGTATGAATGCATAGTGAGTCCTACTGCATGGGTATGTATTTTGCACCCTAGGATTACTTTGAGAAGCAATCATATACGCTAATCAGGTCTAAGTTCAGTTATCAGCTCAGGTCGAATGAAAAACCCAGAGGCCTGCTATGTCACATTTCACAACAAGTCAGGTCCATTCCTGGACAGATTATGTGGACACAACAAGTCAGGTCCATTCCTGGACAGATTAAGTTCCACACAATCCACAGAATGGACCACAAAATTAAGTGGGTCTGGTGTTGGAGATACTTGACCCAGCACATTAATATTCCTGGTCCCAGCTAGGCCTATTACCATGTGGAGTTGACCCAACCTGTATGCACACACACATATAAGAGCAAAAATAAAGAAAAACAGAACTTAAACATTGTATGGCCTCAACATTTCAACACAAAAAAACTCGAATAGAAGCACAGAAACAAGCTTATAATAGAAAAGAGTGAATGATTGCTAAAAATTAGACCCTAGACGGTTTTAGTCCTTGCTCCACAACAACATAAAGAACTACGTCGTTCTGCACAAAAATATATATTGTTATTCTTCATAACAACTAGCATGTCAGAACTGCAACTGCAGAAAGTGAAAAAAAAAATAAAGGGACAATACCTACTCCAATTGGAGCACTAATTTCATGAAATTCATTCCATGGTTCACAAAGGTTTCAAAATGACAATGATTATGTAGTAGATTATATAAAAGATAAAGTTTCAACTGAACCAATTACAGATTAGTATAAAAAGCCAGGAAGTACAATCTAAACAAACCCCATATGATAACATAAACAAGAGAAAAGATGGCAAAGCAGCTTGCCATGTTAGCAAAATCAATATAGTTCAAACAAGCAATATATTAAATTGGAATCAGATTATCACGACTAATCACAATCAAGGTTTCAAAATCTGACCATACTGCAGTACATACTGCCCCATACCAAGGTGTCTACCATACATAATGCATGATGCACCATGAGTGGATATGGGGTTAGACTGCAGTACATACTGCTGTTATGGTGCGCGATCCATCCCTCCCCCCCCTACTGTGATACTTCAAACATTGATATCAATTCATACAACTTTCAACCCCCCACCTACTGTTCAAGCAGAAGAGATGAAATAGTTCATAGATAAGATAGTTTGCACAATCCACGAACTCGTTGAGCTGCTGCTAGTTAGCAGAAAATTTTTTGAAACATGTTTTTAAGAATAGCATGCTTACATGTATCTAGACTGCAAGTCCTTGAAAGGTTTTACCTCTTGTAGAATCAAAGAAAATGAAAAGACATCCACTTTCATATCGTATTCTTCATTCCGAAAGACCTCTGGAGCCACATACCTCCCTGTTCATTAAAAAAGAGCAATGATAAATAAAGCCTGCAGATTTAGAAAAATATTACAAATGGTGCAAGTAAACAGCATCCAACCGGCAAACCCAGTTATGCAGAGGTGTGACAAGAAATTCATGCAACTATTTATCTAGTAGAAAATTTAGAAAAGAAAATCAGAAACTTGCTCCAAAAATTTATGTAGGTATTCTTCAACAACATTCCTCGCAAATATCACCATCAAGAAAAAGCTAACTGTTCTGCCTAAATAATCTAATCTGCACACCACAGAATGAGTTTAAGTTAGCCAGTTCGACTGCCTGATTTAGCAAAATTTTCTGGAATCAAGATTCAAACAATCTGCTATCACAATCTCCCAGAGAATGTTCATCCTAGGGATTTACACTCCTAGATTCATTTATCTTTCATGTTTGTCTTCTTTTCCACATGAAGTTCTGCTCATCAACTAAATATATAGTGACACATACTCACGGATTATGAATATTAGTCTACAGATGGCACTAACGTCTTCTAGGTACATGTACAAATAATTACCCTTTCAGTTCACAGATTTTTCTCTCTTCCATGCTTCTGTTTCATTTTACATAATACAAATAAAAACTGGTAAGGCTGATTAATTTATGAATAGGGATTCAGGTCCCAGCGGAATGTCCCGTGGGACATCGGGACGGGATACCATTTCATGTGTTGGGACAGGCCATCCCGCTAATATTTCAACATCCCGATCGGGATGCCTTGGGACATCCTCTATCCCAAGTGTCGGGATGGCGACGCATCTCGTTCCATGAAAAAACCGCAACAGTTTCGTCCCACGGGATTTAAAATCTTGTTTATGAATGTTGCAAAATATCCAAGCTTATCTCTGAAATTGGAGAAGGATTAGTAAAATGCAAAACTCTGTCCATCTACTGTAAGCTCCAAACATAAATAGTGCAAATTAATGACAATGCAACAAAGAACAAATTTGAAGTAGAAAGGAATAAAAATAAAGCTAGAACAGGTATCAGCTACGCTTACACGCAGTGTCTTGCCATGTCAATGGTCTGTCCTCTCTAACAGTTTTTGCCACTTTTAGCAACTTGCTGACACCAAAGTCCGCAACTTTCAAATGCCCAGAATCATCCCGCAAGACATTTCTGTTATCTTGTAACAGGCAAATCATGTTCAAACAGATTCAGACTATTCAGATAGATCATGAAAGAAGCATATAAAGAAAAATTCAGCTCTTATAGGAAAAAAGGCATGAAAATAAAAAACATGATAAACGTAATCACTTACGAAGGCTCAAGATCACGATGAATGATGGCTTCTGGTTTATGCTCATGCAAGTAATTCATTCCTCTAGCATATTTTTAAAACACAAATTAGTACAAGCTTGAAACACTAGAGAGTAAATGAAATTTGAAGAGTAAAAAGAAAATTTAATATGAGGTATGGAATTAAAAAGCACTTTCTGGAACATATTTCTCTACATATCTAATTGAGAAAAACAAAACACAAAAGCAAATAAACTCAACAAACCTTGCAATATCGAGTGCAAATCGAACTGCCAATGCTGGCTTCAAAGCTCCCTTTCGTTTCAAAAAATCACGAAGATCACCCTGCTTTGCAGAAAGCATTAACTAGAGTAAAAAAAGTAATCCAAACTAGTTAATGGATGTGATATCGAATTACAGTTATACACACGCATTAGAAATTTTAAGCATACAAACACATTGATGAAATTCCATTCCCTTCTTGTGCAGGCCCTACTTATCCTTTTCCATAAATTTGTCACACATTTACATGCTATTTACATGAATGATGAGAGTTAAAATTTCTCTGTGGAGAAAACAGCCCCTAACCTTTCTATCTATCAGTAATGATTAATGCCGCAAACACTAAATCACTATGGTCATTTCTGCACAGTTCCTTCCAACCTCTCCTATCTTTCAGTTGCCTTTGATGGCCAACCAGTGATAGAATACACAGAATTGGGACAACAAGGTCACATGCACACACGTGCGTGCGCGCACAATAAAAAAGGGAAAAAGTGGGAAATATAGATAACAAAAAGCATTACTCATTCTACCAAGATGACAACATCACAAGGTAATGTGCATAAAAAATAGATAACAAAAAAAATCCTCCTTCCCAAACATTATAACCATTTCAGGAAACAAGTGATTGGGATAATGTACCATATATGGCAAAAACCATTACTTCTACAATAGAAAAATAAAGGAGTTGCATTTGTTTGAAAAGAAATGAAGCATTTGGTAAAGAATTCCAGAGAGACCTAAACATCAAAATATGTTACCCATTTTATAGAGATTAGGTCTTTACAACATCATAAATGTGTATAACAAAAATATAGATAACCATATAATTAATATGAAAAGCAAGAAAGATAAGAAAATCATTAATGAAATTTCCCATCATTAATGCAAATTTTGTAGATGCCATCAACTGTTAAATTGTTCTTCAAAATTGAAGAGCAAATGTTGGAGTAGATGCAGCATCTCATTAGTGCCTGCAGCCACTCATATATACTTAAAGGAAAATGTGCAATAAGCATGTCACCTCACAAAAAGGTTAGGATACAATATCTAAGTACACATGACATGTATAAAATAAATTATATAATTAAAAAAAGCATATACGACACATGTATAGATGAAAAGAATATCCAATACCTCCCTGCCGATTCTAGGTAGATATCCATACCTAGGGTTTGCTACCAGAATCAATCACAACTCAGTGTAGATCCCTTAAAAGGAAAAAGGAAGGTCAAGGATGTCATATAGCTGCCAAGATCTAAGTGGTTAAAGTCGATTTACATGCTAAGTTGTAATTTGCACCAGCTGGATGTTCGATGATACAAAGCCATCAGGAGGGGTTATGACCCTAATAATACATGAAGCAATCGAAGTTTGGAGATGATATATAGACAACATATATCAAACTGTCATGAGAAGTACCATGAGCAAATTAAGATGGACACTAAAAGAAGCAAAATGACACCTCAGAAGTATGGAAATGATGCACGATGCTGATGAATTATAACTCCACAGCAGTCGCCCCGGTCACAAATTGGAACAGTCTTTTTTAGTCTGCCCATGTATCTAGATAACAGGTCCAAGAAAATGTAAGTGAACTCTGATGTACCACTTGGAATCCATTTTAACAAGGTAACATTTGTAATCCCCCTGATAACGCATTCCATGTAGTCTTTTTAGCTAGAGTAATTTATAGACCCCTCCAATGCAGTCCTCTCAACTCATAAATCATTGCTAGAACAACATCATAGATCTAATTGCCACAACAATGCTTCTAGCAGAAAAATTTATACATGCTCAACTTATGTACATAAATATAAGCACTGACAATATCTCTAAGATGAAGAATTCAATGTCCTGTCAAATAGATGAGTACCTTAATATTTGTTTCCAGTATGAACAAAAGAACATCCCCTCTAACAACCCCAACTAAGGAATATATACAAGGGATACAATGCTGATTGCCTGACATGGAACGAAGTTATAATTCATACCCTTCACACTGAAAGAAAAGGATAGTATAGCTATAACATCTAATCAGACTAAAAATTGGTACTTTTAATAAAATTTAAAAAGCCATAGGTAAGACTGCTAAATAAGCAGATACTGATAATTACACAGAAAAAAGCTTCACAAAGCAGGAAATAATATTTTTAGCTACTTGAGTTTAACAAGGACAAAGATGAGTATTATTCATTATCCAAGCAGAAGGACGCTCAGATTAGCAACCACCTTGTGCAAATATTCTGTGACTATCATCATAGGACTACTTTGAGTGACAGCACCCAGAAACTGGACTACATTTGGATGCCGTATTTGCTGAAGCAACGCAAGCTCATCCCTAAATGCCCTTCTGCAAAACTCATGGCAAGGTTAATGACGACAGATGAAAAATGGTAGAGGAAGAAAAGGTAAAATCAATGGGCAAGTACATATATTGATAAGAAGCAAGCATCAAAATGTGTAGACAGTATAGGACCAACCCACACTTTATCCTCATCAGTAATTACATCTTCACCAAGCTTTTTAACTGCGACTTGAATTCCACGCCATGTTGCTACACGAAATGTTCCCTGAAAAAAAAAAGAGTTCTGAGAATGAAGGCACAACCAAACTCATATGATAAAGAAACATCCAACATCAGCATTTCAACAATTGTTATTGCAAATAGTTCAGTTACTAGGATACAGGGCCTCAGATATTGACAGCATCATCATTATTTTTTGTTGTGAAAAAAAAATCACTTTGTATGGTAAATTAGGAAATCCCTGCGCACAGGGTTAAGAAAGTAAAATTATACAAATATCACATCCTTTTAAACCAACAAAACAAAAGAGAATATATAATGCAATAACGAGAGTTTTAATCTAAAATTGAAGGAAACATAAGCTCAATAAACAAATTTTGCAATTCAGTATTGCCAGCATAACACAGAAATCTCACAGAAGAAGTCACATAACTGAAGTGTAACCCCCCAATTGTCCTGTTTTCAACTGAAAAAATACTGGCAGACAGATCAAGTAGCGATAGGAGATCTCAACATCAGCCATTAAAAATTTTTATAACGAGATTCTTTAGGTCATCACAAGATCATGCCCTTAAAGCATTTCTCTAAATTGCACAAACAACAGATCTCAGGAAACTAATAAGGCGATTTCAAGTTATTAGTTATTAGATATCAAGTTATTAGAGGCTATACAATGTTCAATTCACCAACTACTTATTAGAGCAACCCATTTTGGATACAACTGAGATCACAATTTGGATCTATATATCCAGGAGCCAGATCGGGTACCAGAGTTTTATGTAGAGGAGAATTCACCTGCCAAATCCTTAAAACAATTTGAAAGCTCTGTCCTAGCTCCAAAAAATTAGATTCAGCCAAATCCTATGCATGAACTGATTTAAAAAATTGCAGTCATGGTTTTCATGTCAGCCAAGATCTTAGTTAGTATTGGTACCGTATGCCCTGATACAATATCTAAGAAATCACAGCCTGAACCACCTCGGCCAATATAAATTGATAAATTTCAAGATCTCGACTGATATTAACATAAACATATCATTCAATATCTTTCAGTCACCCTTTTACCTCTCTAAACATGTTTTTCTTTCACAAATTAATTTCAAACAAATTAATGCTTCAACATAGTTGCTATTGATTTCAAAATCAATGCTTCAATATAGTTGCTGATGTTGGATTTGCTATACCAGCCAAGATTTTGATAACTCAGTCCTAAAATGTTATCAAAGAAATCAGAAAATCTTGTCTCTATCAAAAGTTTCCCAATTTCCATATCAGTCGAGACCAAAGTTTTAAATCCCATAGAACGGGGCTATAACAAATTTCCCATGGGAGGGGATGTACTGCAACCTCACCCCATCCCAGCACTTGGGCAAGGGAATGTCCTAAGACATGTCAATTGGGATGCTGGGACAATGGCAGGACGGTTCTATCCCAACACTCAAGACAGTACCCCATCCCGATGTCCGCGGGACTTGAGTCCATGCTCTAGATAAACCAAGATCTCCATTCATCTCGATCTCAGTCACTAACCCAAGGCAATTTTGGTTTTTCAAAACCAAGATTTCATTCTAGGTAATGTCAAATATAGGCTTGACCTAATCCATTACCCCTAAATAAGAACATTCGAAGGAGGGTGACCGGATGGAGTAGGGATGGTTGATTTGGAAAAGTGAGAAGAGTTGAGACTTGAGAGTATTGAATAACTAATAACTATCCTGACCTACATAATAACATGACCCAGCCCACCCTTTTTTGGCTTTGTATCAGTCAATACAAAATTCAAATGCCATTGTGCATACACTAGATTGGATGTAATCTGGGCCATTTCATGCAACTCATGAGGTTGTGGTGTTTTTTGGAGCCAAAATGTGCATTTTGCTATTGGCAATTCACTAAAAACCTGGATTGAGCTCATTCCCAGTATGTTATTGGGTACGCATAACATGCAGCTTCTCATTTTCTAAATTCAAACCTAATCTTTGATAATTTTTCTCCATATAGCCTCAAAGGATAGGCTACTCATGTCTCCTCAATTTATTGGCATAATCCAATTATAGTCCCGGCAATCTAGGTCCAAAGGGTCGACAGGGACAGACCTAAACTTTGGCAATTTTTGCATAAAGCAACTACCCTAGGACTTGAATCCACACAATTGCACTTGTCAACCTAAGCCTTTTACCAATGCACCAAGCAATAGGCCCTCATATCTCAATTTATTAATGTACATTTTTTTCGGCATATCAACAAAATCAAGTATCTTCTATCACACATCTAACTTCTCTACAACATTAAAGGTTTCAATTGAAGTAGTCTATTACAAGGAAAACAAAATTTGATGACAAAATTGGTTCAAATAACTAAAGATTACTAGTCCCTCGAGGCAAATACAAAAAACAATAGACATGATGTGCCATGTACAGATACCTACTTATGTTGAATAGTAAAATATTTTTTTTGATTCTAGAAAGGTAAGATAAAGTTGTGTTATAATTGAACTCATAACTATAAAACATACCTTATATGCAAGCTCAGATATTTTCTAAATATTCAATTTCTCAATGTCCTCTACATTCTGCTCAAGTTATTACTTTAATGATGGTACCTAATATATGTGGGGGAGAAAAGGCTACTTTCTACCACTACCTTGATTTTCACCGACCAAGACCGAGATGATGCTGAGATCTTGGTTTACATCGGCCGAGATGCAAAGTGGAGAAATTTGGAAAGATCCAAGATTTTTTTTTCTCCCAAGATCTTAGCCAATATTTTAGGACTGTGAAACCAAAACCTTGGTGGAAATGATAAATATGTAGCAATTATTTTAAGGCATTGATTTTGGGCTTTATTAATTAAAATGTCCATTTAAGGAAGTAAAAGTTGATAGGAAAATGTTAGTCAATTTATTGATATCATATCAACTAATATCTCAGGGCTTCTCAGCTTACATCTTCTAAGATAATAGAGGCCAATTTTTTAATATATTCATATCAAGGGAGATCTAACACCAATATAAACTATGATCTCAACCAAAATGATACCATTGATTTTCACTAGAATTTTGGAAAAGTAGATTTTGATACAAATGATATCTTTCTAACAGCCTTATTAACGAAATAATATAACACTGCTATCCCATATTCTTTTCCTTTTTTTTTCCCCACTTATATTGTTTATTTTAGAAGACTAGTTAATTGACTTATGCATATATATGTGCCTATCTTAGTAGTCCATATCAGGATCTTGAACCAATGTGGAAAATTTAAAATTGCTTGGGTCAAATACCTCAGAAGATATGCACTTAATATACAAACATATACACGAGTGATTGCGCAATGAGAAAGAACATGCTAGAAGGCAAAATTGAATTCCAATGTAAAGTTGCAAAAAAGAACACAAGCTAAGAGTCAAAAAAAAAAAAACTGTTAATTTTATACAATAGCAATGTCTACTTCATTCCACCAAAAAAAAAGTTTACTGCTAATCTAGTTCAACCATCGATTGAAACATTACCAGAAAAGCAAAGACAAAATACTTTAAAAAAAAAAATAAAACAAAACAAGATCAGGACAAAACGGTAGTCATGGAAAAAGCAAGGAAAGTTTACCTTAGTTATATCAACACTGTTTGTGAAATCAAGTTCACTGGGGTCTATCTCATATTCTGGAACTTCACGGGAATTCTTAACATGCATTGGAGCAATCTATACAAGTTTAAAACAAAACAAAAAGTAATAATAATATAATAGTATTCATCATGAAAAACGAGCAATATCTAATTGCCCAACCCCCTCATCCAAGCCAAACAAATTGACAAAGCTGGAAATACACACCAGAAGCTTAGCACCATGCTTCTCCAATAGCTTGATTACTTCATGATTGTTGTAGTGTATTGCATCTGCAAGCGGCTGTTGATGAAACAATAGTTAAAAAAATCTGCCTAACGGAGTATAATTGATCCCTGTGTGTTGCGCTTATCAGAAGAAAACAGTTTGTGTCAGTTTAGATGAAATCGGTTAGTTTGAATGCCTGAAAAAAGACTGTACAAGAGGTCATCTACAAGAAAAAAGAAAAGGTAGACTCAATGTCATAGAAATAAAATACATCGGAATCAGCACCGTCTTATTCGTTTGCAACAATAGGACTCAAAAGAATCAATGTGCTGCAAGGAGAAAGGAAAGGAGAGGAAAAAACACCTACAATCCGGCACTCTCACAACTCATCAAGCAATTTATATAAAACTAGGCAGAGGGAGCAAAAACTAAAATCTACCTTTACAAGAACCAGAAGAATCGATTACGATTTCGTTCCAAAACACATGAAGCAAATCACAATTGTATCATACCCATTTCACATCCCGTTTCAGATAGACAAACTGAACATCCAAGATGACTATCATCAAATATATTTTTTCAGATAGATCTCTAAACCATGATTAGGACCGCTCTGATGACGACTGAAAAATCATTTTTCGGCACTCCAAAGAAACATGTTTTTTATAATAATCTTATCTCAAATCAAGACCCAGAAACAGAGTTCAAAACCATCAATATCATTCTTTCTTAAATGCACTTCTTGAAAGAAAGCGATTTTTCCGTACCTCTAAAACGAATGGGATTTAAAGGCCACAAAGAAAACAATCTAAAACCCAGCTCTCCAACAACTCATTGGGGGAAAGTGGAAACAAAACCGAAACCTTAGCCCGAAAGATTTAACTTTTCCAATGACAAAAGAAACCGCAATAATTAAAGAATGAAGTGAAGCACGAATACCGTACTGCCCCACTGATCTTCCGGATCCACCTCAGCGCCGCTCTCGAGCAGCAATTGGACAACATCGGGGAGCCCCTGACACGCGGCGACGTGGAGCGCCGTCCGCCTATCGATGTCCCTAAAGTTCACGTCGACTCCGGACGCCAGGAGTTCCCGGATCCCGGCCACGTCACCCTCGTTGGCGAGGTACATGAGGCGGATGCCGGATTCCATCTCCTCCGGGACATCCAGCCCGTCGATGCCCCCCGGCCGGCGGACCTCCGGCTCCCCGTCGCGTTCCGGCGCGAGGGAGGACTGCCTCCCCAAGGTGAAGCGCCCGGTGGACTTAGACTCCATGCCCAAAGCTTCTCCACCCGAATCCCAAGCGCTGGGGATTGGAGCCTAAAACCCTACAAGGGGAAGAGGGTTGATAAGGGTTCTTTTCTTCTATGCCGGGCGAGTTCGGACTTGAAGAAAAGTTTTGAGACGCGAACTGAATAATAAGCTAACAATAAAGCGACAGAGGAATAAATGAAATGGAGCTTCACCGGTGACAGTTGGATCGTGAAAGCGATACCGTATCGTTCAAGAGATGGCACGGGGAAGGAAGGTTGATACTTTGATGGAAACGTGGCCCAGAAGTTAGGTAGGCAGGCCCTGTACGACCGGCCAGCGAGATCCGCCGGAGCAAGGATGGCTTTAGGAGCCGTTCTTCCGAGGATAAAAGATTTATCCGGAAGTCGATATATTTTTTGAATAAATATCTTTGACATAATATATAGATAAAAAAATAATTTATTCACATAATTTTATATATTAAAAATATTTTAAAATATATAATTCAGATACTTTTACATTATTAGATTAGTTGCTGAGATTTATCTATAATGTTTCATAATATTATTTATTATATAAATATTATTTTATATAATAATATAGTATAATATACTTTTTATATATAATATAATATAATAAATTATATTATATATAATAAAATAAAATATATATCATAATATATTATATAATCTCAATAAATGTTAAAATAATACATTATTACATTATATTATATTTTATTATAATAATATAAGATATTGATATTATACTACAATAATAAAATAAGATATTATATATTATAATAATAATAAAATAATAAAATATTATTATCTAATAATTATATTATATAATATATAATTATATATTGTTATAGGAGCGGTGATTAGGAATGTATTAGGAATGAAATATAAAATTATTTTTTGGATGATAAAAAATAATTTATTTATTTTTTAGATGAATAAATTTTTTTATTTTATAAATAAATATGATTAAAAAATAATTATACATAAAAAAAAAAAAAAAGAAAACATGGATAAGCCCATGACCATCTTTAGCTGCCCGAATATATTTTCCGGATCGCGACGTGGCATGCAAGGGTTGCAGGACGGCTTCCAATCATGTTATGACACGTTTTATCATCGGATTGCCGGGAGCCCGAAGCATGGACGCAACTTACAGGCTGATTCATGATGTGCATGATCATGTTAGCGCGCACAACATCGGATATAATTTGCCGCTTGAGAGTGCGCTTTTGTGGTTTTCTACTGCACCAGCCATATCCATATGGTAGGCTATTATAGTCTCCGTGGACCGTGTGCCACTGAATGAATGAATGTCCCATCCTAGGCATCGATGGAGGACCTCTATAGATGAATTGTCATATCCATGTGGTAGGCTATTATAGTCTCCGTGTGCCACTGAATTGATCCACCGAATGTCCCATCCTAGGCATCGATGGAGGATCTCTATAGATGAATTGCCATATCCATATGGTAGGCTATTGTAGTCTCCGTGTGCCATTGAATTGATACACTGAATGTCCCAGGCATCGATGGAGGATCTCTATAGGTGCATTGTATACAATGCGATGCCAAAGATGGTGCAAAATTAGAGTTTTCAGACCGAGTGAAGAAAATAAAACCTTTCGTGTTGGGCCTGTAGCACGATGTGAAATGGTTGTGGCATTTTATGGAGCATGTCTACTGCACGTGGTTTCCCCTTCCAAATTGTCGTGCAGTTTCGAGTCAGATGCGTTGTGGCTTTATTAGCGTCATGACTGATGAAAACAAAAATGGCAAGTTTTTGTGCCGACCCAGCCCAGGAAGCAGGTGTTGACGATGACCGTATTGGTCCATCCAATAAGGATGTAGCGTCACCGATAGAAATGGTGGTGGAATTTGTGATTCAAGGAACTGACTCCAGATTGGTGGCGGTAGAAATTGTCATCTTTTTGAGTCTATGATTTTTGGGGCAGAACTGCATGTAGCTTAAACATTAATAGTATATGCTCCGCACATCTTGAGAAAAGACTTGTTGCGGTCAATCCTCTCGTCGTCTGATCGTCGGGAACGAGCACCTGCAAAAGAAGTCCGCACTGACCAGAGGTGACTCCGACAGAGACCCTCCGATGGTCAAGTCAGAGAGAATACTAGGCAATAGTAGAAAAGAATCAAGGAGCTCAGCGAAAGAGAGAGAGAGGGGAGTTCTGGGGTTTTGAGAGAACCTCCTCGAATACTGTTGCCTTCTCCGTTTTATAGTAGAGCGCGGTATGGCGCCGTCATTAATGGTGCAGACAATGGGAGAGTTGTCAAATCGCTAGAGACTGTCAAATCGCCGTGGGTTGTCAGAACGAACCCATGTCTTCGGCAGGACAATATCCTAGGACGACTGCACAGCATGTCCTTGACAAGACAACAGTCCATAGCGATCGTACGGCTCTTGGGCGGGCTGACCGACCATACGTCGGTATTCGGCTGTCGGGATGTCGGATGATGATCCGGAGACACCGTCGGCCGGTTTAATGCCTCGCTGAGGTCGGACGTCAGCTGCCGCCTCCGACAGTGAGTCGGTGATTTGGGCTCCACCGCTCGGCTGGTTGGGAACAGAATGGGTCTGCCCCGCTGACACTCTTTCAGTCGGATAATGTCGGCAGCTACTATCGGCAATCATCGATCAGTGCGGTCGGTAGAGTCGGACGTCGGTCGGAGTCATCCGTCGGTCGTCGGTTAGACCGGTCTGAGGGTAAGTCGGCGTATGGGGGTCAGTCGGTATATCCCAACAAGACTATATAGTTATTGAGGAATATTCGGCAGATTTTGGAGGGAGGGAGGTTTAGGTTTTTTAGAGATACTTTATTTTTTGATGTTTTTGAATATATTCATGTTAGATATATATAAATAATTTATTTTGATCAAAAAAAAAAAAAAGCGTGGCACATGATGTGCATCCTTACAACCGCTTCGCATACGAATATTATTGTAGATTAATTTCCTAAATAGTGTTATAGGGCTTCTATTGTCTACGCATCAAAAAATTTTTTGCTATGTAGCAAGAGGGATTGATGCAACTTCTGTGTTTTTTTTTTTTTTGCAAAAAAAAAGAGAGTTGGAAGGGGATGATTCAATGCATCTACCTCTTTTGGATTACATCATTGAAAATAAAGACCCGTTCTGCTGAGATACCACTTTAATAACATGTAATTTCTATATTTATTATTAAAAATAGAGTTTTATTTATTATAAAACTATCAAATCATGTTCAAATGTACATCTCAAAAAAATCTTTTAGATTCATTGTATGTGCAACTATTATAAGTTCAACTAAGTTTCACTGCAGGAAAAAAATGTGCTCAACATACATATAGGTGCAACAAATTTATTTATGGATGCATTCCTTTAGGGATCACTTGATTGTAAAGTCAACAAATCAACAGCCATCCGTTCCATAAACTCATTGGTCACTTGTTCTTTTAATGTAATTATTGGCCTAGGAGACTTTTTGGAGAAAAATATTAGAGAAAAAGACTAGTAGAATAGAGACATTATATCTCGAGTATGAATTTAGTGAGCATAAAAATATGATACCAATTAAAATTAATGACCAAAAGGTATCACAGGGCGATCATTTTTGTTACTCAATTTCTATTTTACAAAATAATAAAGACATGGATGAAGATCTATATAACAAAATTAAAGCTAGCTGAACGAAGTAAAGAGGCACATCTAGAATATTACCTGATGGGCAAATATCCAAAAAATTTTTTTTAAAAAAAATAAAATAATAACAAGATCTATCGTATTGTATGGCTCGGAGTTTTGGGCAATAAAGAAATATACTAGTATTAATATCAAAATAAAAATAGGTCCAGTATAGCATAAATGAACATATCAAAATGAGTATACAGTAAAGTATAAAGAATAAAAACAAGAAAAAAAAATACTAATGGAACTATAAGAGTTGCAGAAATTAAAAACAAAGTAATGAAAAATTGATTAAAATGTTACAGATATGCACAACAAAAATTTGATGAGGCTGTGAAACAGAGAGGTACTTTGATTTGTCTTGATGGTGAGAAACTGAGAGGAAGACATAAGATGAAATAGATAGAGGTTGTGAAAAAGAATACGGAGAGACTTAGAATAATATCAAAGATGACTCTAAGTGGGAATACCTGATTAATAAAGATCCATAAAATCAATCTTAAATAGCTAAAAATATTATGATTATGTATCCTATAAAATAAAGTTTCTCCTATAAGGGTCCTTACCTGTTTACTTGGATGTTTTGATTGCAGGGATTTCTTTCTTCGCACCTGTATTTTATTTTTGACATGGTCAATGCTAGCCTTATGGGCTAGAAACACGATGATTCATTGATTTGTAATATAAGCCTTGCCAATAGTATCCTTAATACTATTCCAAATTATTGCTTGACTTGTTTTTCGGTGCTTTATTCTATCTTAGGAATTCTCTTCAGGACAATGATACCTTTAAGGAGTTGCATTATGTTAACTGGGAGGTTCTGACTCTTGCAATAGAAGTGTGTAGAGATCTTAGCCTGTTCTTAATGTAAGCATGTTCTTACTGTTCTTAACCATGCAGATAAGCTCTGGGTTCAAGTGCTTCATTATAACTTTGGTCAATCATACTTGTACAGCCACTCATACTTGTACTCTTTCTATTTTACTAATATATAGCCACTGGTAACACTGTTTACCAAAAAAAAAAAAACTTTGGTCAATTAAATCTTTTGGTCACTTTTCAGTTAAAGGGGTGTTCCATTGAGGTGGCATCTTCTCCTTTCTACCACCCATCAAATTAAAGATGGCTTGGACCTGGGCAACAGGGAGAACACCGTCCTCAGCTTTATTGCTTGGGTAACCGACGTCCCCCTTGCCTACAAACTCAAATTCTCCATGTTAATTTAGATTGGACTTAAATTTATGTTCATGTTTTTTATACATGGAAGAGGATAAGCGACGACACAATGGTAAAGTTATTTTATTATGACTTGGATATTATATATTTATATTTTTAATATATGGAAGAGGATAAGCGGCAGCACAATGATAAAATTATTTTATTATGACTCAGATATTATGAGTTCGGAAAATAAAAATACTCTTTATAAGCAGGAACAATACTGCACATCAACTATACATGAATCTTACGAGTTGCAGTGTTGAATAATTCTCCTCAAATCTTGCAAGGTGCAACAGTAAAAGCTCACGTGGTAAGTTTTTTTTATTATAAATAAAAATTAGATTAAGAATATTTTATTAAAAAAATTAAATTTAAAATTGAAATGAAAATGAATAACTTCCATTTCAATTATTTAATTGGAAGGGTTTTATTTCGATTTCGATTGGAAAACGAATGAAATGGTTCGAAACTCAATTCTATTTTTTTAAAAAAAATTAATTTTTTATTTTAATTTTAATTATAAATTAAAAATTTTAAAAAATTTATTATTTTAATTTTAATTTTAATTAATTTTAATATTTATTTTAATCGATTTCGATTGCGATCAAACGCTTACCGGATAGTTGGAACCTACGTTACAGCCGCTAGCTGGTTAATCAATATTTGCCTCACTTCAAAGTAGTTTGAGCCCAATTATTCCGTTCTGGGTCCAATCGAGCCCTTGGATGGGTCCGTTGCCCTTCTTCACGCCGAAACTCCCCTCGCTGGGCGAGAAATTCCCAGGCACGGAAGTTCTCCAGAAAGCGGGAAAGCGGAACCGTGCCCCTACCCAATGTCGAGGCGGCGGGTCCTCCTGCTGTTGAAGCCCTTCGACGTTTACCCCTCGAGAGCCAGCCCCAAGGCCAACGGCCCCCTCCCCTCCCCTCTCCCACGCGTTGTCAACCCCAAGGTAAGGCCTCAAACGAGTTCGCTTCCTTCTATCCATGGATCCATAGGTTTCGGTGAGGGGTAAAAGATCACTTCTTTTTATTCTTTTTCACTTTCCACCATTAATCAGCACAATAATACCCTCTGACGTTTTCTTATTTCTTCTATTTACGGTCAAGTTGAATGGAATTTGTTACTGCAAAAAAGGTGCAGCGCTGTTGTTCAAAGAATGGTGGATTTGTAAGGTGGATGCCTAACTATGAGTATTTGTGAATATACGTGCAATTGGAGATGTTTTCGAAGCTATGCCTGACAATTTTTAAAAATGTTTCCGTCGTGGATGATCACTAGGTGCGGGTGTGAATGCGACAACTATAAAATAACAATGAAATTGGTGCAGTGGGTGAGAAAGTAGAGTTTGCGACATCATGGAAGGTTACGAGCACAATAAGCTTTGTGCATGCCATTTTTTCCCGAACAGCTGGGAGAAATATCTGGTTTGCGGCTCATTCCGGATATGTTCTGGGGAACAGGAAGTATTATTCTTGTTGAAGAACACATGCTCAAAGTTTAGTGTTTGCCCTATGTATGAACTATTTCACAATGTTATCTCTCCAAACCTTGATATGCTCTCCGGAAATTCTTAGTTTCTCCTACTCTATTTTATATATGAAAATATATGTTTGATTTTTTTTTAAATCACATTTTCCATATTTTCATTCATTTGTAATTTAGTGCTTTAAAACATGAATGGAAATTAGAATTACCTCCATGAGCCTTGTCCCTATTTAATTAGTAGGCATGAGAACTTTTATCTGTGTCTTGGTTATAGCTGGTAACATTTAGCTACTTATTTTCTACCAAAATGCTAGTTTTATACAAATCATAGAATTTCTGTTGGTTCCTAAAAGCAGTTATTTATGTAATTGTTGGTTAAGTGCAATTTTTCAACAAATTGAAAATAGAATGGGGCAATAAAAAAGATAGTTGAAAATGGTGGTGCCGACATTTTGAACTCTCATAGATGGAAAGGGGATGGAGGATAGAATATTCTGCTCGAGGATTATACATAGGAATCTAAGTTTGAGGTTGTTTACAGGTTGTGTGGATAGTCGATGTCTTCCAATGTCTTAGGCTTTGTATTTGGCAGTGAAAGCATGCTGGGTGAAAGAAGTTTGATGGTGAAAAACATGCTGATGGGTTATATATATGAAGTTTGATGGTGAAAAACATGCTGATGGTTATATATATATATATATATATAGAAATGTTGAGAGAAATAATCAATGAAGATGTGTTGATGGGATGGATCATGGATGATGATGCCAGGCAAAGGCACATCCCACAGAGACACAGAGAGAGAGAGAGAGATGTAAATGGGGTATTTGTGGTGAACTTCATTTCAGGATCAATATCCAAAAGGCATACCAAGCATTGTGAAAACTCTTGATGAAGTTCTGAAAGCACTTGCTGTTGTTTTTTATTTTAGGGGACTATAGTAATCTTTGAAAAATCTTACCATGCAATTTTCATGCTTCCTCTGTATCCTGGAGCAGCAAAATCTCTCTTTGTACTGTTTGCATGCTGGATGCAGATGTAGCCCAAAATGGTGAGGTATATATTTTATTCTTCACCAATGAGCGGTTGTTCTGTCCCTTTATTATGATTTAAGCAACCTCATCGTTTGTGGTGCTAGTTGTTTGGTTTCTTAGAATGATCATTCTATGCTGACTCATAAAGTCATGCAAAATAGTTTGAAATGAAAGATCTTTTTGTGTTTGAAATGGAAAAGTGTATCATATTAATAAAGCTTGAAAATTGAGGTGATTCCAATGGACAAAAAAATTATTTAGAGTTGGTCTTACATGAGATCACAATCAAGAAAACTGGAGATGTAATTCCTTTGTGCATATTTTGGCTCTCTTTGTGGTTACTGAGTTCACACCTGTTACAAATAAGGGGGAAAAAAGGGAAAAGGAAAAGAAAAAAAGGTTAAAGGCTGTGTCACAAAAGAGCAATGAACTGTCCCATCTATGCCTAATACCAGGTTGGACATCTCATGTATGTCAGTGACTAGCTTGCATGAAGTCAGCCTATGTAAGGTGCAACAGGTTTTTGAATCTGTGAAATTGTCTGTTAGTAAAATATCCAAGATTATTTAGGGATGTTAAATTCTTAGATTTGTTTTTAGACTGTACTGCTCAGTGCTCACTTCCTTTAGTTGTTCAGGATGAAATAGTGTTTCGTGTAATGAATTGATTCAGGGTCCGTGCACCTAATGCAACTTATATGGATGACATCTATCTTCTACTAGCCCTGCGCTGCATTTAATATCTGCTGATTTTTTGATATTTTTCAGTGTTGTATGATCTTGTATTATATTTTTTTGGTGGTTTTATGTACATTGCACATACATTTAGGCCAAGCAAGGCACAGATTGGCCTGGTGGAAAACCCAATCTGTACATTAAGCTGTTGATGGGACTGTCAGCAATGTAACTGATGTCTAAAATGATCAAGTTGTCTTCTCTAGGACAAACTAAGGCATTGGTTATTCAACGGAGGAGAAGGTTTTGTCCTGAAATGTCCAAGTTGCTTGTTTTTGGCAAGTTTAAATTTTGGTCTTGTCCAAGTTGCTTGTTTTTGGCAAGTTTTAAATTTTTGTCTTGTTAATTGTTGGTACAATTACCACTCTGCTTAAGGCCTTCTCTTCTTGGTAGTGAAAAGGTTTGCAGGCCTTCTGGGTTTAACTTATGAAGAAACAGTCCCATTCAGCAAAAATTGCATCATTTAAGGCTGTTGTTTATACTGTAGAAAAGCAACCAGTAATCCTTGGACAAATAAGTTACTTTTTTCTGCATTATATATATATATATATATGTAATCTTGATCTTGCTTTATGGCTTGTGTTTTTGTCCTAGCTTTCCTAGCGCTCAAAATTACCAGGATGAGCTATATCATCCTTTGTTAAATCTTTCCATGTGATGCTAGATTGAGATTTAGTTGCAATGTCTTCCTGTTTGTGGCAACACCATCACATTGCATCTTTTGGCGAGGTAAAATCTCTGTGCAAACATCATCTCGAAGCTTGACAGATTCAATCTATTGCTTGGTTTTTTCCCTTTACTTTGAAACACTTGGAAGACAGTTTTGCTGAAAAGCCTACGTTCTAGGGTGAATTTTGATTTTTGTATATTTTCTCCAAGGAAGATTATTCTGTCTCTTCAAACTGCTGGACTATGCTCCTCGTATGTTACTTACCCTGGTTATCTTCTGCTCGTGTCTTTAAAGCTTGGGCTGTCTTATGCTGACATGGACTTTATCCTCCAAAATTCTGCTTTAGTGCATTGCATAGTGGGGAGCTTGCTTCATGATGACTTCTTAATGGCATTGTTCACACCTTTTGTTATTTCACACTATCTCTTCAGACTCACTGTTGGCCAACCCCGTGCAAGGGATGGTCTGAGTCTTCCTTTATTGAACCCGCATATTTTTCAAATATGCTGACCTTCGATCTCTATTTGGCGCCCTTAACAAGACCTTCCTCTAATACCAATAATCATTCAATTAGCTATGTTGTAACATTAAGTTTGCAAGACTCCTCATGCCCTTCAAATTTCCCAGCACCTTATCCATAGGGACCACAACCGTTGTTGTCATGGTGACCCTGCTAGATGCTTGTGTAAGAAATAATAGGTATTTATTAAAACTTTGAAAACGTGTTTTAAAACACATTAATATCTATTAATCAAGTCTTTATTGTCAATAATAATGTGCATCGTATATGTACTATTAATTATTAGGAGTGGAAGGTGAAAAGGATTGATCAGATGGATATCAGGTTGATCGGACAGACGGGATACTGCTTATGTGTTATGGTTATTATATGCTTAACTGTAGCTATTAATTTTGTATTATTTGAAAATATTTGCATCTTAATACTTGATTTTGAGTATCTAGTATGAAATTGATGGATAATTTTTTTTTCCATTTTCCTTTCTTTTTTCTTTCACTTCCATCTGTTCTTCCTCTCTTTATCTATTTTATTCTTTCTCCTACATTCTTTTCTTTTTCTGATCCCTTTATCCTTTTCCTCCCTCACCTCCTTTTTCCCTTAATTTTCCCTTGCCTAGGATTCTCGGAGACTGTTTAGTCCGCCTCTTCACCACCTGTCTTAGGATGTTAATTATTCCCATCATTTGTGATTGCCTGGCCACCTTGACAATATCAAGCAAAACGTCTTGAGCTAGAGTTAAGATTCAGAAACTTCTGAGAGAAAGCAGAAGGATGAACTTGAGTTGGAAGGGAAGGGAAATTGATACAGCTCTTAGATCAAACTCACACAATCTTTTCTAGATATGTTCCAGGTGTGACTCCTCTCTCTATATTGACGTGGACTGAGCCATGTGGCTTACATCCAATAGCTATTGGAGTTATGCTTCCATACACTTTACTTTTCTGCATGAAAGAATTCTACGGGTGTGTACAGCATGGTTCAGATTCTAAAATGCTCTTGTATCTACAATAGCATATGTAAGATGCATGTTATGTTATTATGCTACTTCAGAGAATAAGGATTAAATGTTTTAGGTTGGACGATATCACAGAGCATCCCCTGAAAATGTAGCATATTATAGTATCATTTCAGATGGCCTTTGACTAGAGAAACATTATGATCATGTATATGGGGCGCACTGCACTTGTCTTGTAATTCATATTTGATGCAGTTATGCATTTTAGCTTACTAAAGATGTTTTCTAGCATTGCCATTGTATTTAAATTCATTGTAACTCCTGTTGCTTCTCCATTGTCTTGTCCTTGCGCAGATCTTAAGCTATTTGGATGACAGATGTAGGGTTCATAAGGACACAATCAACTTTTGTCAGGATGTTTTGCGGCGAAAGTGTCTTGATTGGGAGCCTGTGATGCGCAACAAGTTGTCCCATCCAATTCATCATGCAGATCTTGTGGTCACCGTCGGTGGGGATGGCACTTTGTTACAGGCCAGTCACTTTCTGGATGACTCAATTCCAGTTCTAGGAGTCAACTCAGACCCTACACAAGTTGAAGAGGTTTGTGTACTAACAGGATGGAATATGTAAAATTTTAATGGGTTCAATGGTAATATAGGATAAATCATGATAGTTTCTGCCAATTCTGTTGGTCTTCTATCAGTTTGTTTTGAATTAGTCCACATCTTGTTCTGTAATGGAGAAGTCTGTTTATGGTGATAGTGTTTGCTTATATTTTTAGGGTTGGCTTCTTTCTGTCTATGCAGGTTGACAAGTTCAGCGATGAGTTTGATGCAAGAAGAAGCACAGGCTATCTCTGTGCTGCAACTGCAAAAAGCTTTGAGCAGGTAAACGCCATGTGGTTGGAAAGGGTCTATTCAGGGTGTTGTTTGATACATTATTTTCCTATTATCACTTGAAACCAATAACCAAAAAAGATTCATCTATAATACTTAGAGTACTCTGTTATTTTATTGTTTCCTACAATTTTCTCCTCTTTTTGACCTGTAGAGCTTTTCCAGGTGTTGGATGAAATTCTGGAAGGTCATAAACATCCTTCTGAACTCACAAGGATATCAGTGAACTTAAATGGTAATCTGATGCCAACATCTGCTCTGAATGATATTCTTGTTGCGCATCCTTGTCCAGCAACAGTATCTCGGTTCTCATTTCGGTATGACGTCTTTTTAACACCAGCAAACCTTTATCTAGAGATTATGTTGTAATCATAAGATCTTTCTCATTCTTAATTCAGAGTTAGGAGCCACAGCATAAAGGACTCAAATTTGGTCAACTGCCGATCAAGTGGTCTCCGCATCTCCACTGCTGCAGGATCCACAGCCGCCATGCTTTCAGCTGGAGGTTTTCCCATGCCTATTAATACTCAAGACCTTCAGTATATGGTCAGAGAGCCCATTTCATCTAGAGCTGCAGACCCCCCATTGATGCATGGCTTAATTAGGCCTGATGAGTTGATGCATGTTGTCTGGTACTGTCAGGAAGGTGTTATATATGTTGATGGTTCACATGTGTTTTATTCAATTCAGCATGGAGATACAATCGAAATATCAAGAGAGGCTCCAGTTTTGAAAGTTTATTTGCCTGAAAGTCTGCCAAGATAGTATGTCCTCATACTGGAGTATCATATATTTGATGAACTGCCCTGCTTCAATTTCGAACTCAACTCCTTTTGGACCACATCAGAATCAAACATCATCAGTTTAGTATGTTTCATGTAACTTGTTGCAAACTCAAAATACTGTCTCATGGTGTGGCCTAATGTTCTCCAGAACATCATATTGGTTCTACATCCCTTCTGATATCATTGATATCTGCAGAGGATGTTAGTAGTTTTATTTCATGAATTAACATGGCTTTCATGATGCTAAAATAACCTTGACTGCTAGTGATCGTGAGAACCTTCTTCTTTGCTATCTAACAGGTTTCGTTTAGTTACCATTGGCTGGGTTCTCATGGGGCCACATCAGAGTTGTGCTATAACCGTCCCAACATGATTACCCATGGCATCGATAACATCTTAACATGATTGCCATTCTGCAGAAGAACCATAAAAGTCAGTGCTGTGGAGAAACATTTTATCCTCTGGGAGGCTTTTCTTTCTCTAATTACTAAAATTGATTTTATGAGACTTAAATTTTCAATACCTTATTGTATCTAAATTATAGTTTGGTATTGAATTTCGATAGAAGACTCGCCAATATATTATATTGGCAATGAGGTTCCACCATATCATATGCTAGTCAACTAAAGAAGAATTCGTAGAGATTATTCGCAGGGAGAGATGAAGACCAAGTCTTTCAGAAAACAAGAAAACATATTATGATACCAGATGCCAGTGGATGGGATGGCTTTAAAATAGTAACGATGTGATAGTCTTACTCCATTATGGGCAGCATTTTTGGCTGAATCTTTACCCCGGCTAATCAGAAATCCAGAGCACCATTTCACGACACGGTATCCAACCGTTAGGGGATTCCAAACCCTTCCCAACCTTCCACTGACTTGGGGCCGCCACAGCAAACAAAATCTTGATCACTCTAGCAGCTGCCATCCGCAAATAAACATAGAGATGTTCCACAGATCATGCCAAAATAGCTTTCAAATGGAGCTAATATGACCATAGATCATTGCCCAAAGAAACTAGATAAATACCACAACCTATGCCCTTATGATATATCAAGGACACTATTTATCAAATTATGCAAATGCCATAAGGTTCCCTAGCATCAACTACATAACACAAACAACCTACAACTTCATCTGCAAAACAGTTATCACCATAACCCACCACATCACACTCCAAAACAAAGCCGAAAGACAACCAGACCAGACCCAACCCAAGACCCTTCATGGAAAATAAGCCTGGAGCTTCATGTCCATCTCGGCCACATCCAGTGCAAACCCCTTCCCATGCTGCTTCCAGTAGTCGGCAGCCTTGACTCCTTGAGCTCCTCGGTTTATATCTTGTACTAGTCATCCTGGCTCGAGATGAGGGCTGGCCTCATCGAACCCAGGTTCAACCCTTGGGGGGACATCATGAGGGCGGGCGCGCCCATGGGCAGGCGGGTCGCCACTGCTGACCCGCCAGGTGCACAAGGAATAGGACTATAGGAGCATCCATGGGCAGCCAATCAGTAGCCATTTTTAAAAGTGCGGTAAGGCCTGAGATCTTACAAGAAGCTATACTTGTGATGAAACATCTTTCCAGCACTGGATCTGATACTTGCAATTGTTCATTCATCAAATGTTTCTTACAAGGATATGGAAGGTGAAGTTAACAGAACTAGGATTAGGAACAAACCAAAGTTGATCCAAGCAAAGTTTATAGACCAGAAGCAATACTTGAGTGCATAAACCACTGCATATTCCAGATTCCACCAGGTGAAAACTCAAAACCAGATTTCTACAGGCCGGCAGCAATGTACACCGGTTAACTTGATCATGGAACAACAAAGCAAGTTCGAACATAAACTTCAAGGAGGATCTGAGCATGACATAATTCCAAATATGCTCCCATTCTTTTAATAAATAGACACTGTAATAGAAGAAGTGGAAAACAAGAGCTATTTTTGTCATGAGAACTGGTTAAGGAGCAATCAGAGATCATGAGAGAACCAGATAAAGCTCCTTGGTCAGTGTGGTAGAGAAACAGTGTGTACTTTAATTAATCTTGTTTTGCCCTCCTTGTATGCTGGACCACTTACAGGAATATACAAAACAGAAACCAGATCAGGTTACAAATAGTGAACAGACCTTGATAAGCTCAAGTAACGCAATATCTCACAAAATTTTGGAGCGCCTGATAAGCAATAGATTTTAATGGCCGCTTAAATATCAGATTCTGAAAAAGTCTGATGAAAAATCAAGCACAATGACAGTAGATGTGAAAGAGATAAACATGTCCTGGGCTTTGTTTACCATAATCTTTGTTTTATTGATACTTTATCTATAAGGTTTTATAATATTGTTTTAGATCACCCAAAAATAAAAGGAAAAAAAAAATCAAAGTGATTTATTTCCATTCGTGAGGTTGTATAATGCTGCACAAAGAAATTGACGCAGAAGCAGAGGAGGGGTCTCGAGAAATTAACAAAGATAAAGGTCAAATAACTCTTAGTAGAAAAAATAATATGGTGAAAACAGAGCTGCCATCAGGAGGGATGGCCATGACATTATCTCATTGCATCACACAATACCATGCGATGTTCAAAGCCCTTGCGCAATATCCCAGCATCATTTGGCAACTCTTGAAATTCTATAAAAAGTAATCAATGTTAAATGAAAATATCAAATGCGCAAGCATAAATGCAGGAAAAGCATACAATTCCACGAGGTTAAAGCATGTCTCTCAACAAATACAGAACTGCCATCAGAAGGGATGATCATTATTGTTTTCATTGCATCTCAGAACACCATGCATGCTCAAAGCCCTTGCGCAATGTCCCAAAACATCATTTAGTAAATCGTTCCAACCATGAACTTAAAAGACAAGAACAAAAGTCCTCACATCCTTGCACAGAATTTGAAGGGATTAAGACTGGGGAAAAAAAAGCACACAAGGAGAAAGCATTTCTGGTACGTCTTCCATATGTTTTTTCTTCAGCTTGTAGTTAGAACATTTTGCTATTTTGTAATTTATAAGCTGCTGCGAGCCATCATAAATAAAGCAAGAACAAAATTGGAGCAAGAAGAGGTGAAAGAGTTCACGTAAACGTTTGGGGGGCAAAAAAAAAAAAAAGAAGCCGTTATGAAGCTTGGATACTTACCTTGAACCATTACCTTGACCACGAAATCTACGGCAGTTGTAACAGAATAGTTCATGTAACCCAAACCCCACACTAGTCTCAAAGCAAAATTGGGAGCCAGAATCCGATATCTGTTACCCAAAATGAGAATAGGAGCACAAGGAAATCCCAAGCCCATCCAAGTAGCTTAAATTTAAGGTGGGGATGGAAGAGAGTATGATTCAAAAATCGATGGTTAAGAGCTCTCGATCGTTGGCTGATAGAACGTGATGAAAGGCGTAACAACGAGGAGAGGAGAGCAACGAGAAGACGGGACGGGAAGAGAGAGAGGAGAAGGTGTGACGACGATTCGGGAGCCGTGTCCAAGAGGCGACGGCGGGGACACAGGCCGACGGGCGACGGGTGACTTCCTCTTTGGTTCAGCCTAGGGTTGAGTCTCGTGCGTCAACGCCGAACTGCCGTCCATAGCGTTTTAAGATTCACGAAATGAATGATCTGGTGAGTTATGGTTTAGGCGTGGATTATAAATAGAGGTGGCAAAATATGATCCAATCTATCAATTCGATCTATATTCTATTCATTATAATTAAGTTTGAATTTAAATTAAATATAATTGAATCGTAAATAAATCGATCGTTTAATCTATTTATTATTTGGATTGGATTCAGATTTTAGACATTTAACCCGCTTAACCCGTTTAACCCATATAATTTTTAGATTGGACCAAATTAGCTAGTATATCATTAGCTAAGCCATTTAAATAGATTGAATAATGGACAAATAGGCTCCTTCTATTTAGCGTGTTTCTTTCTCAATTCCTCGGATCCCATGATCTTAGCCATCACAGCAACCTGCCTCCGCTTTGTATTGCATGAGGTGCAATTGGACCGCATCAAATCCCATAATGGATGACACGCCATGCTACCCCTTGTATTTCACCAATTCTCGATTGCGCCACACTACCCCTTGTATTTCACTAATACCCCAGGTCTTCATCATGGTTAGGGTTTTGTTTTCCCCTTCCTTTTCTTCTTCTTTGCACTGCCGCTTTTCGGAAGACAATGCTAAGGCTGAGTTTGACCACAAAGGCTTGTCGAAGGTGAAAGAACCAGAGGTCTGGAGGCGAAGGAGATGGTGAGGCATCAATCGGAGGTGCTCTCCAACGCCACCACCTATGCCACCGTCAAGTTCCTCTTCTAGGTTCGCTCTCTCCGCACCTTTCTCGACGGCAACGGCCTTCCCTCTCCACCCACTCCATCATCATGCATGCCAACTCCACCATTCACAGCCACTTCCTCTGCTCCTGCTCTAATGGCACCAGCTATCGTGGATTGAGGTGGGGCAGAAGCTGTGGATCCCGCTACCTTGCAGCTATGATCTGATAGATGGTGCCATCGTGGTCCACTATGCCCAAATGGTGGTGGTCGGGAGCTACTACAATAAAAAAGAATATTTACGACACAAAAAAAATATCACAAATACTAAATTTATGTCGTAAATAATTATTTACGATGATAATTTCGTCGCTAATAATTAGTCGCGAAAAATGGGATCGCAGATAATATTTTATGATGGAATAAAATTTTTTATCCCTAATAATATTTTTTTATGATGAAAAATTTTCATCAATTTTTTTTTTTTTTTTAAATTATTTGTAACGAAAAAATTTTATCGCAAATAAATGATTTTACTATGAAAATACATTTCCATCGTAAATAAAATTATTTACGAAGAAAATTTTCATCATCAATAATTTAATAAATAAATTTAATATTTTTTTAAAAAAATAAATTATATTTTATGGAAATTTTCATCCCAAATAGCCATATTTAAGGCAAATTTTATTTTCATCGTACAAAAAAATATTTACGAAGAAAATATTCGATCGTAAATAATTTTAAAAAAAATTAAATTTAAAACATAAATTATTTGTGATGAAAATCTTCCATCGTAAATAAGGTTATTTGCAATGGATATTCCATCACCAATAATTCCATCGCTAATTAAAATATAATTTTTTAAAAAATAATTTATAAATATATATTTTTTAATTTATATTTTTTACTATTTTATATTTATAATCTATAAAATAAAAATAAAAAATTTACATAATAAATCCATAAATAAATTTGATCATTTCATTATATTAAAATATAATTATAAAAAATTTAATTTAATAATTACAACAGATCCAAAATAAAAATAAAAATAATAATAATAAGCCACTGGCCGTCAAACATCAGTATTTAGAGAATGAGAATGGGTAGAGTACGACGGACCGATCTGCTGCTATCTCATTAGCTCCATCATCTGCTCCATTTGTGCCATTCACTTCATCTGTATTTGAAATAATTAGTACTAGTCGACTCCTTAGGGATAGGTTGGGATCTAATCTCTATCATACGATCCTGAAAATTAAAGTTATAACTATTCTAAGTTTGTACTGAAAATCAAAATACCTATGAAAAAAATAGTTAAAAAAATTTACATAAAGCTCCTGGCTTCCCACCATCCACTCTCCTGATCGTCGCTAGTGGATCCGCTGGTAGATCTCGATCCTATCAGAAAACTCGCCACTCTCTATATCTTTCCGTAATTTGAGAATAATTAATATTTTTTTTAAATAGTTAAAGAGTTAAAATATGCTAAATAGAAATTACTTATCATCTGCTCTATATGGCGAGCGAAGAGTGTCATAGGGGATAGCTACGGCATATGATGCCCAACTCAGTCTGTCATGACTCGCACCATCCTCTAATGGGCGTGGTGAAGTCGGATGGAATCTCGATACGAAAATACTGTCCCTTGTGCTCGTGCCTCCAACACTCCAAGATAAGGTTCTTCGACGGACCTCGTCCTCGCCTCACCACTTGCAAAGAATGGCTTGAAATAATAATGAATAAATCATTAGTATGATAGCTATCTATAAATCTAACAGATACAATTAAAATCAAATTTTATTATATAAAAAATATTAAAATATCACTCGGATCCATCTCTGTAGCACCCTCTGACAGCTCCGATGGTGCAACAGTGGAAATGAGGAAGGCTCATCCTCAGGAATAGACTGAAAACTTGAACATGATCGTCTTCTTCCTGGCGCCATACCTATAATGCTTAAACCATGCATATAAATGGTCTCCTTTCACCTCCCGTGGCTCTCATTTGGCCCTAAAAATGGGCCAGGCCCATGGGTTAGCCCATTTGGCCCATAGGTGGGCCAGTCTAGCCCATTCAGCCTGTGGGCCGGCCCCTCCTGTTAGTGCCCTCCTCACATTTTTCAAAATTATTTTTTTAAAAATAATATTTTATCATTATTTTAAAAATCTAATTATTTTCATTACAAAAAATAATTTATTTTTAAATATTTTTAAATATTTTATTTATTTTATTTATCATTATTATTTTTTAATACTTATTATTATTATTAATAAATTATTAATTTTTTAAAAATAATTTTTTTATTTTTTTTTTCTTCCCTCGTATGACGCAACCTCCCAACCCCCAACCGTCCGCCCCTGGCCCATCAGCCATCACATCTCTGGCACCATCTCCGACCCTCTAGTCATCCACATCACCCCCTGCACCGACCTGTGGTCCCCGACCCGTCTTCGTGCCACTAGCCCCTCCTCCCCTCTCCCCCGGGCCTCGGTGACCGTCCTCGGGAACACAAACCCCCATCCTCCGCCCCCGGTCACCCGCTCGCACCCCCCACCCCTCATGGTGCCCCTCCGCCCCACCCTATGGGTCCGCGCCTGTCACTACCGCCCCTTAACCCCACCAAACACCCCCCCTCCCTCTCCTTCCTCCCTGCTCGGGCACCCACCCTCCTACTCTTCCCTTTCCCGCAAAGCCAAAAAAAAAAGGTTTACCTTTGAAAGTCGACGGCGACGGCGGCGGCGGCGGCAGTAGACAGTGAGAGAGGGAGCAAGAGAGCCGAGGAAGAGGGAGGGAGAGAGGAAAGTGGGGAGAAGGGCGGGAGTGGGTTCGGCAGGGAGATGGGTTCGATGGGAAAATAGGAGGGCGGGGGCGGGAGACGAAAACGTGCGGAGGAGGGAAGTAGGGAGAAGGATTTGGGATATTTTTTTTTATTTAGAAATATTTGCCGACATAAGGTGATTTTCATCGCTAATAATTTTGGTCAAATTTTTTTCTCTAAAATTTTTTTTTCTAAAAAAATCTAATCAAAAAAATTATAAAAAAATTAATTTGTGATGGAAAATAAATTTTCGTCTCTAATAAGCCTTATTAACGATGAAAAATATTTTTTGTTGCTAATAATTTTCATCAAAAAAAATTTTTTTTTCTAAAAATTTTTTCATCTAAAAAAATTTAACAAAAAAAATTCATAAAAAATTAATTTGCAATGAAATAAAAATTTTTATGTTAATAATAATTATTAGCTACGAAAATATGTTTCTGTTGCTAATAATTTTTGTTAAAAAATTTTTTCCCCCTAAAAATTTTTTTCTCTAAAAAAAATTTAACCAAACAATTAGCGACGAAAAATATTTTTACATTGCAAATATTTTTTGCTAAAAAAATTATCTAAAAATTATTTTTTTTAAAATAAATATTATTCAAAAATAAATTTTTTATCGTAAATAAATTTTTGTTCGATGCACGGAGTGCATGCATGCTGTTTAATGCACCGTACGCATGAGGGCTCGCATGGCACATGTTGGACAGGCACAGATATATGCCACCTATATTATGATTGCGAATGGAGATGATGAGAACTCTGATGTGATGTAGAGAGTAGAGAATTTCGATAATTTTTAGACCGTTTGATGTGAAACAACATGCATGTCGTTCGATGCAATACGGGATGTATGCTATTTGATGTTCACGATCTTCAAAGTGCAAATGAGTCAGCTTGACCCATGACCCAATTTGAATCAATCTGATTAGATTGATCTAAAATTTTTCATCACAAATAATTGGGCATTAGCAATGAAAATATAGCGATTCATCCCCCTCGGCTTTTACCATGCTCGAATCGATATTTTTTTTTGAGTAAGCCTGACGGTTCAAAAATCTTTAAAATTTAAGAGCTAGTACAAAAAAAAAAAGAGTAGAAGATGAACAGAATGAGTGAAAGTAGAAGTTTAGAGAGTTACAAGTCCGGACTTTACGGCTAGTTGAAGAGAATATTAGTATAATAGAGGGACAAAAGTTGATAGAGAAAAGAAGCAGGACAAAAGTCGTAAAAAAAAATTTCATCGCAAATAATCTATCATTTATATTTTTTAAATTTTTGATTTTTTATCGATTATTTGTAATAAAAAGTTTTCATCGTAAATAAATTATTATTTATGATGAAATAAATTTTACATCGTAAATATATAATTATTTATGATGAAAAATTATCTTCACAAATAATCCATCATTTATTTTTTAATTTTTTTTAATTTTTTATCAATTATTTATGATGAAAATTTTTCATCAAAAATAATTTTATATTTATGATAAAAAATATATTTTCATCGTAAGTATGAATTTATTTATGATGAAAAATTTTCATCGTAAATAATCTATCATTTATTTTTTTTAATTTCTTATTTTTATCAATTATTGAGGATAAAAATATTTAGTTGTAAATAAGTTCATACTTATTCCGAAAATATATTTTTATCGTAAATACTCTATTATTTGTGATAAAAATATTGTTCATCATAAGTAATATATTATTCATAATAAAAATATTTTTTTTGATATAAATATAGGTATTTATGTTAAAAATATTTTTGTAATAAATAATTCCATCACAAAAATTCTGTTTTCTTGTAGTGAGCTTAGTGGAGGAGATCATGATAGAGTTTGAGATGGATGGGGACAAGGGTGGTCAAGGGTGGAGCCAGAGGCAGCCAAAAGCTTTGATCAAGCAAAGTCGGAGGCAGTGAGAGCACGGTGAGGATGGAGAGGTGGTCGGATAGAGATACAGCAAGGGCGGAGAGGCAGTTGGGTGGAGAAGATTTTTATGTTTTTTATTTTTTAAATGGTT
The DNA here is from genome assembly GCF_000442705.2 of Elaeis guineensis. Lineage (NCBI taxonomy): Eukaryota > Viridiplantae > Streptophyta > Magnoliopsida > Arecales > Arecaceae > Elaeis > Elaeis guineensis. The sequence continues at coordinate 6,890,132 of NC_025998.2, read as the reverse complement.
TATAAACGAGTCAGGTTCTTTTTTTTAACTGGGTTATAAATGAGTTGTAAATAGATCGAAATGGATAATCGATTTATTAAATTAGTCAGATTTGGATTTTAAAATTTGATCTATTTAATAAACATTCGGATCCAGATTCAAAATTTTTTTGACTCGATCCATATCTGACCTGACTTATTTATAATTACATCCGACCCAACCTGATTGCCACCCCTAATTAGGGAGGGGTTTGTTGGCTGTGGCCATTTTTTTCTCCCTCCGCAATTTATGATCCAATCGATCAATCTAACCCATGAACTATTTTAATCAAATTTAGATTCAACGTAAACAGATTTAGATCATAAACACAATTACTCAGCCATGCTTCATGATTAAAAAAATGGGTGCCATGGAAGTATATGCCACTCAGCCAGAAAAGATAATGGAGAGTTGACCAAAATATGCATCTTTGATGCAGTCATCGATTCTCCTGATAGGCCATAATTATCACTAATATTTGTACTTGCTCTACTGTAAAAAACTTGCTAATGTTGATATCTGACATCTCGAGATTCAGTTTATAGTGAGCCCACAGTGAGATCCAGAACGATGAATGGAGTCTAACGAGTCCAAGAACAGTCCAAACAAATCCAGACGACGAAAATACGTGCGAAAAAAGATCGGAGAAGGTGGCACAGTGCACAAGACGGCAGTGCGGCGGGCTCGGTGGAGATGCGTGTGTACAGGCTGGCCCAACACGCGTGGGCACCCAAGCCCAGCGCCCCTACGCCGTCCACTGTGGACCGTGGGGTGCTTGGCGGTCCATGGGGCTGCGTGGATCAAACACGCGGTCCATGCCGGTCCAGGGGAGTTTTTCCACGATCCGACAGTCCAGATCACAGTCGGTCACGATCGAACGACTGAGAATGATTTTGGATTTGATCAGATAATCGATGGCCCTGATGTGCATGATTGGACAGCTCTAGTGCAAGTCGGTCACGATCGGATGGCCACGGATTGTTCTAGGGTTGATTGGGACTGTATTCCTATTGAAACGGTGTTTTTGAGATTTTGGAGCCTATATAGTTTTGATTGATGAGCCATTTATTGCGTTGAAGAGCTGGTGACGTCCTGGAGGTGTAGAAAGGCTTAAAAAGAGGTTTCAGAGAGCTTTTGTGAAGGTTTTGAGGCTTTTCAGTGAGAGATTTTTATACAAGGGTTGAGTGGTGAGTTCCTCATATATTGATTTGTTTTATTCTCTCATAGTGAAGCTTGCACACCCCGTGAAGGTAGGCTTGAGGCCGATCCACATATTTGTATTGTGTTTCTTGTTTTATTTCTTCTTACTGCACCGTGTGATACTAGATCCCGCACAATAATTGGTATTAGAGTGAGGTGGTACCAGAGCATAGATTGTGGCAATGGTGATCGAGATAGAAGATGGAGAAGACAAGCACAATCAAAGTAGAGATCAATCAGTTTGATGGGGATTTCTTGTGGCAGGCAAGGGTGAAGGATGTGCTCATCTAGGAAGGATTGATAGATGCTCTCTTGTGCGAGGAGAAGCCGACTTGTTGGATGGATGTCTGGTCAGGACACCACCTCTCAAGATCTTTTCAGTACCATGCGATGCAGCATGAAGAAAGAAGAAACAAAATAAAAGGAAAACAATCAAAATACGTGGATCAGCCACAAAAGGGTCGCCTCCACGGGGCATGCAAACTTCACTATGAAAAAAAAAATTACAAGAGGAGACCTCACCCTCAATCCTTGTACACCCAATTCTCTCTCACCTGAAGTTTCCCTCACAAAAGCTCTCTCTCTCTTGAAGACCCCTGAACCCCTGAAGTGCTTGGCGACCGTTGTCCAGGAGCCTCCTGCTCCTCTCTAAGCGCTTTCGCCTCTCTCTTTCTCGAGTTCCGTACGGTGTGAAAAATCGATCCACACCCCTCTCTGTTGTCAGAGGACTTTTTAAAGGCTTAAGCAAGTTTAAAACCTAATTAGATTAGGTTTAAGAGTCCTAAACAAGCCAAATCAACCTCCTGAACCGTCGGATCGTCACCGGAAACTCCCTGGGCCGTCCGATCACAACCGATCCACGGAATAGTACGTGGACTACGTGAAACGCGTGGAAAATGCCCACGCGGTCCACAGGCCCAGTCGTGGACCTCCCGTCCACGGTGGATGGAGAACAGGGCCAGCAGGCCGCCTGGGCCGGCTCGGTCCCGCGGCGGGCCTGCCGCGCGCCTGGGCCGCCCGCCCGCGTCGGTCGCGCATCCCACGCGAGCCTGGGTCGCGCGTCCCGCGCGCAGCCCCCGCCGCGATCACCGGCGGTCCACCACCTCGAATCTCGTGCCAACTTCAAAAGCTCGTATCTCCTCCATCCGAGCTCCGTTTCGGGTGATCTTGGTCTCATTGGACTCCATTTTTCATCGCAAACCTCGCTGTGGGCTCAATGTGGACTGAATCTTGAGGCATCAAATCCTAATAATCTTCACCTCGACTCGATATTCGATCTCCTCCAAACTCCGAGAGCTTCTGGATCTCCTCACCCCCATGCCCTGGGACAATCGCCTGCTGATCATGGATGGGCAAACATGGGAGTCGAGCCAGGCTGCTCGATTCCATCTCCATCGTATGCTGTGCTCCTCCTGACCTGAGATCTGCTCGGGGCATCATCCTGCGGCAATAGGAATCTCACCTTGCGACGTCGCCTCTCATCCTCCCGAGTTTCCTGTCTCGTGCCGATCCACCTCTTAGAGCTCCACCTCGCTCTGGGCTCCACCTGGCTCCCGAAGCTCCACCTCGTACTGGGCTCCTGCCAGGTAATAATGTCCTCTGCTCCCCTTCTTTCCCTCCAGCACAATCCTATTGTCGCGTAGCACCCTCAGGATTCCTCCACCAGCTACCGTCCTGTAGCCTCTTGAATCCAGTCTGCTAAGTGAGATAAGATTTCGTCTGAAATTGGGTATGTATCGGACCTCCCCCAATCTCCTCACTGCACCGTCATGTGTCCTCCAGCTGACCGTCCCAATGCCTCTGATCGCACAGCTCGATCCATCCGGCAAATATACAGTGCCCTCACTATTCTCCAGGGAGTCAACCTGCTACTCTCTGCAACATACATGATAGGGGCATGCAGAATCTAATATCCACTGCTGGAAAGAAGTAGATACCTCGTCAGATATCTCCAGGACATCTCCATCTAAATCGTTGCCGGCCGTCGCTACAGCAGCCACCGTCTGATTTTTAAGTTGAGGACAATCTCTGGCTAGATACCCTAACTCCTCACACCGGTAACACCTAATTTTGCTCAAGTCCCTCCTGGACTTAGACCGCCCGCGTTGCGATCTCCTGTCGCTCCGTCTACCACCTCCTGCTCTTTCAGAAGCCACCAAAGCTGAGCTACCGCCACCTGAGCTCGAAGCTGGGTTCTCCCTCCTGAGAACCTCGTTTTGGAGTATCACTGTGGTGACCTCGTCCATCTTGATAGTGCTCTTTCCCACTAGAAGAGCAGTCACCAAGGACTCGTACGAAGGGAGAAGCGACGCCAGCAAAACCAGCGCCCTGGTCTTCTCCTCAACATTCTCGCCAACGCTGAGGAGGTCGGTGAGGATCTTCTGGAAGTGGCTCAAATGCTCCTGCACGCTCTGTCCCTCAGTCATCCGCAGTTGGTAGAACTGCCTCCAAGGAAAAGAGTGTTGGTGAGAGACTTCGCCATGTACAACTCCTCGAGCTTCGACCACAGCACCGTCGGAGAAATCTCGTTCAGCACATGGATCACCACCTCATCCCCAGGTACATGCGATGGTATCTCTGTCTGCATCTGTAGCCGTTTCCAATCCCGCACCTCTATGGTGGTCGGCTTCTCATCGCACAAGAGAGCATCGATCAACCCCTGTTGGATGAGCACGTCCTTCACCCTTACCTGCCACAATAGAAATTGCTCTTACCATCGAACTTGTTGATCTCCATCTTGATTGTTCCTGTCTTCTCCATCTTTAGTCTTGCTCACCACCACTACAATCTGCGTCCTTATACCATCTTGCTCTGATACCACTTGTTGGTGGATGTCTGGCCAGGACACCACCTCCCAAGATCTTTTCAGTATCACGCGATGCAGCAGGAAAAAGAAGAAACAAAACAAAAGGAAAACAATCAAAATACGTGGATCAGCCACAAAAGGGCTCGCCTCCACGGGGCATGCAAACTTCACTATGAAAAAAAAATTTTACAAGAGGAGACCTCACCCTCAACCCTGTACACCCAATTCTCTCTCACCTGAAGTTTCCCTCACAAAAGCTCTCTCTCTTTTGAAGATCCCCTAAACCCCTGAAATGCCTGGCGACCGCTGTTCAAGAGCCTCCTGCTCCTTGTCTCTCAGTGCTTCCGCCTCTCTCTTCTCTCAGGTTCTGTATGGCTCGTAAAAATCGATCCACACCCCTCTCTGTTGTCATAGGCCTTTTTAAAGGCTTAAGCAGCTTTAAAACATAATTAGATTAGGTTTAAGAGTCCTAAACAAGCCAAATCAACCTCCTGAATCGTCGGATTGTCATCGAAAACTCCTTGGGCCGTCCGATCGCGATCGGTCTACAGAATAGTACCATGGACCACGTGAAATGCATGGGAAATGCCCACGCAGTCCACAGGCCCAACCGTGGACCGCCCGCTCCACGGTGGACCGGAGAACAGGGCCAGTAGGCCGCCTGGGCCGGCCCGCTCCCGCACGCGGGCCTGCGCGCGCCTGGGCCGCCGCCCGCCTGGGCTGCGCGCCGCCTGGGCCGCCGCCGCATGGGTCGCGCGTCCTGCGTGGGCCTGGTCGCACGTCCGCGCGCCGCTGCCGCCCGCCACCGGTCGCCGGCGGTCCTCCATCGCCTCGAATCTCGTGCTGACTTCAAAAGCTCTTATCTCCTCCATCCGAGCTCCGTTTCGGGTGATCTTGATCTCGTTGGACTCTGTTTTTCACCGCGAACTCGTTGTGGGCTCAATGTGGGCTGAATCTTGAGGCATCAAATCCTAACACGACTACCATAGAGGTGCAGGATTGCGGGTGGCTTCAGATGCAGACGGTGAGTACGATCCGTTTGTACCGAATGGATGAGGTGGTGATCCATGTACTTGGCAAAACTTCTCTGTCGATACTATGGTCGAAGCTCGAGGAGTTGTACATAGTGAAGTCTCTCACCAACACCCTCTTTCTCTAGAGGCAGTTTTACCAGCTGCGGATAACTGAGAAATAGAGCATGCAGTTCTCAGAACCCAGCTTCGAGCTCAGACGACAGCTCAGCTTTGGTGGTTTCTGGAGGAGTAGAAGGCAGTAGATAGAGCGATAGGAGATCGCGATGAGGGCGGTCCAAATCTAGGATGAGAGACTTGAGCAAGATCAGATGTTATCGGTGTGATGAGTTGGGGTATCTAGCTAGAGATTGCCTTCAACTCAGGGATCGGATGAGGACTACTGCAGCGACGGTCAGTAGCGAGTTAGAGGATGATGTCTTAGAGATATCTGATGAGATATCTATTTTTTTGAGTAGTAAATTTTAGATTCTGTATGCACCTATCATATATGTTGCAGAGAGGAGCAGTTTGACTCCATGGAGAGCAGTGAAGCACTGTTTATTTGTCGGATGGATCAAGCTGTGCGATCAGAGGCATCGAGACGGTCAGCTGGAGGACACATGATGGTGCAATGAAGAGATTGGGAGAGATCCGATACATATCTGATTTCAGACAGAATCTTATCTTACTGAGCAAATTGGATTCGAGAGGCTACAAGATGATAGCTGGTGGAGAAATCTTAAAGGTGTTGTGTGACGATAAGATTATTCTGAAGGAAAAAAAAGGATGAGAGGATATTACTACCTGATGGAGAGTCCAGTGTGAGGTGGAGCTTCAGGAGCCAGGAAGAGCCGGTCAGTGCGAGGTGGAGCTCCAGGTGGAGGTAGATCGGGCACTAGACGGGAGACTCGGGAGGACGAGAGGCGACGTCGCAGAGTGAGATTCCTATTGCGCGGGATGATACCCCAAGCAAGTCTTTGATCAGAGTGGATACAGCCCATGATGGAGGTGGGATCGAGCGGTCTGGCTCGACTCCCATATTTGCCCATCCATGAGATAGCAGGCATGCCCCAGGGTATGGGGGTGAGACAGATCACAGGCTCTCAAAGATAGATAAGGTCAAATATCGAATCGAGATGGAGATTATTGAGATTTGATATCTTAAGATTCGATCCATATTGAGCCCACGGTGAGGTTCAGGATGACGAACGGAGTCCAACGAGCCCAAAAATAGCCCAAACGAAGTCTAGATAGCAAAAATACGTGCGAAAGAAGATCAAAAAAGGTGGCACGATGCACGACGACAGCAGACCCAGTGTGCATGGGCACCCAGGCCCATCACCCCTGCATGGTCTATCGCGGACTGTGGGGTGCTGGGCAGTCGATGGGGCCGCATGGACCAAACACACGGTCCATGCACGGTCCAGGAGAGTTTTTGCACGATCTGACGGTCCAGATCGCAGCCAATCACAATCAGACGGCTGAAGATGATTTCAAATTTGATCAAATGATTGGTGGCCCTGATGTGCACAATCGAACGGCTCTGGTGTGAGCCGATCACGATCGGACGGCCACAGATGGTCTAGGATTGATTGGGACTCTATATTCCTACTGAAACAGTATTTTTTAGATTCTGGAGCTTATATAGCTATGATTGATGAGCCGTTTATTGCGTTGGAGAGCTGGTGACGTTCTGAAGGTGCAGAAAGACTTCAAGAGAGATTTCAAAGAGCTTTTATGAGTATTTTGAGATTTTTCAATGAGAGACTCTTGTACAAGGGTGGAGTGGTGAGTTCCTCGTGTATTGATTTTGTTTTATTCTCTCATAGTGAAGCTTGCACACCTCGTGGAGATAGGCTTGAGGCCGATCCACGTATTTATATTATTTTCTTGTTTTATTTTTTCTTTCTTCCTACTGCATAATGTGGTACCGAATCTTGCACAACAGTCAAGAATTCATTGATTTCTGCCACTTCTGTTATTGTACTAGATTGGCCATAGGACTTGCTTCTATTGGCCTTGGAGTTGGTTAAGGATTCAAGATATTGCTTAAACCTATTTATTAAATGGGTTAGCTTCAAATTTAAATCTTTCACACGTTTAATCCATTTTGACTCATTTAATAGTTAGGTTGGATCATTAACTCGACTCATTTAGTCCAGTTAACTTGTTTAAAATTTACTTAATATGTTTCTGACTTATTTAATATGATATGTTTAGTCTTTTTAATCTATTTAATTTAATTTGACTTATTTGATTAATGGATCATGTAGACTATGAGAATAAAAGAAAAAAAGGTTGCATTTTTATTTTTGGTTGAAATAGTTAACAATTATATATATATATATATATATATTATATATATATATATATATATATATATATATATATATATATATATATATTACAAGAGTTAAAGGAGAAAAGATTGCATTTTTATTTTTGGTTGAAATAGTTAACAATGACAGGTCTATCATTTCATTTCACAACAGTAACAAAACCTAAATCATAATTAAAAAAGACCATAATAATGAGCAAATTAATCTTTCTCAAGAAAAAAAAAGGAACAACTAAGAACTATATATATATAACCTAAATCATAATTAAAAAAGACCATAATAATGAGCAAATTAATCTTCTCAAGCAAAAAAAAAGGAACAACTAAGAACTATATATATATATATATATATATTACAAGAGTTAAAGGAGAAAAGATTGCATTTTTATTTTTGGTTGAAATAGTTAACAATGACAGGCCTATCATTTCATTTCACAACAGTAACAAAACCAAAATCATAATTAAAAAAGACCATAATAATGAGCAAATTAATCTTTCTCAAGCAAAAAAAGAAACAACTAAGAACAGAGAAATCTCAAACAAAAGAAGCTTTTTGACACCCGTCCCCTGTTGATGTCCGTCCAGCCACAGATGGAAACATAAATGTATCTTTTGTTCCACCGAAACACCACACTACACTTCCCGGACACCCAGCTCCAACTTGGACCCGCCCATGAATAGACCAAGACGAGCACCACCAACGCCTATACCTCCCCATTCTCCACCTCGTCATGGACAGCTTGTGGCTTGTACTTGTACCAGCTGGCCCAAAACAAGTAGTTCAAGAAGTTGATGAAGCTAAGGATGCAGAGCAACCAATAGAAGAGGTTCACATGATTCCTGTTGAGATTATTTCCAGCCAGCCACCCTCCACTCTTTGTGTGATTCTTGGTGGCAGCATTCACTATCTGAACCAATATGGTGCTGAGGAAGTAGCCAAGCGACATGGAACACCAAAGGAAGGAGGTCGAGATCGACTTCAAAGCGTTCGGTGCCTCAGAGTAGAAGAACTCAAGCAGTCCAACGTAAGTAAACATGTCCGCAATGCCGAATATAAAGTACTGGAAGGAGAGCCAGAAGACAGTAATCGGCAATGGCTGCAGCACAGGGAGGGCGTCGAGCATCCCATGGCTCCTGGCGACGTTCTTGCGCTTCACCTCGACGACCGCGGCGGTGGCCATGGATATGCATGAAAGCACGAGACCGACGCCGATGCGTTGGAAGTGGGTGATGCCAGTGAAGTGGCCGGTGATCCTGCGGGCAAAGGGGACGAAGAGGCGGTCGTAGAGTGGGATGAGGATGATCATGAAGGAGATGGGGATGATGGGGAGGCTGGCCGGAGGGATGTGGAATTTGTGGGTGATGCGGGTGTCCATGGTGGTGCCCTGCTGGATGGAGAAGGTCTGGAGCTGGGCAAGGCATGTGCTCATGATGATGGTGCTGCAGAAGATGGGGATCATGCCGAGGATGGTCTTGGCCTTCTCCACCTGGGTGACTCGGCATAGCTTCCAGGGGCTGGGTGAAGTGGTGTGAGTAGTGCTGGAAGTTTGGATTGCGGCTTTATCCAATAACCTGAATGGAATTTGCAAGCAAGTAGTTTAATTTATGTCATGTTGTTGGAGAGCTCTCGAAGGACCAGGAAAGTCTTGGAGAACACCAAAATTTACAATGGTCCTCTGAAAGAAGAATTCTGTTTATGATTTGCTAGGATATTTTCTTGATGTTTTTCCATCAGAAAGGAATTGTAGCTGTAGTTATCTAATTGGCCAAATCATAAAGAAATATGAGCTGCTGCAAACTGAACCACTTGCAGCATCATGCTATATAATTTAATATGAAAGTAGATGTAAAGGTTTATTTGGTTAAGTTCTAAACATGCCCCATCTCTTTCTTCTTCTAACACTTAATCAAAAAGTTCGTTACAAAAAAAGTGACTTTTTTTTAGAATCATTTTTTCTCACTAAAAATCAAATCCCATCATAAAAAAATATTTCTGACGGTATATTACTATCACAGGTTATCATAAATACATCTCTCGTAAAAAATTTTATTAGTGACAGACGACCGATGATGGTATATTTTTAAATATTTATGGTCAGTAGAAATAACATTAACCATCATCATTAATATAGTAGCAGACGAGGAAAATGAATAAAGATTTTTTTTTGTGACAAAATGACAAAAAGATATCTGTCACAAGTAAGATTTAAAAGTTTTTGTAAATAACTAGATTCGATCAGAGATCTTATAAAGATAAGATATATATATATAACCACTAGGACAACAATAACATCTAACATAAAATTATAATTTATTATACTTATTTAAGGCTTTTCATATTATAAAATATTTTTATTTCAAATATATTATGATATATTTTATTTTTTACTATTATTTTTTATAATAATTTTATCATCTTCTTTTTCTAATGTCCTTTGAAAGTAGATAATTTATGACTTCTTTTATTTATGCTATAATTAATAAGTAATAATATTTAATATAGAATATTTATTATACTTATTTAAGAAGTAATAGTAAATTATGAAGTCATAATTTATTATACTTATTTAAGACTTTTTATATTATAAAATACTTTCGTTTCAAATATATTATGAGATATTTTATTTTTTACTATTATTTTTATAACAATTTAATCATCTTCTTTTTCTAATATCCTTTAAAAATAGATAATTTATGACTTTTTTATTTATGTGTAATTAATAAGTAATAGTATTTAATATAGAATATTTTTAATATTTTATATTATATATTTTATTTAAGTTAGATTGGTGATCTAAATCCTTAGTTAAATCGATCTCCATGAAATCTTTTAGTAATTATATTTTAAATTAATAATTAACAATGATGACTAACTTTGGTCCTCATAAATACGATACTTTTAGAATAAATTTTATATTTTTAATGACATCCGGTTATAAATAATATTTTTTTATAAGGGCATAGATTTATTCGTCACTAATATATTGGTATAAAATTTACGTCAATGCTTTTCTCTAAAAAAATAATATTTATAATGGCAAAATCTAATATTTGTGACGGTATTTTAAGGTAATCACTAATATATTAAGATCTTGACAATTAATAATGACGTCCGAGTTTTGCCATCATAAATAAAGCTTTATGTGAGGGTGTTAGTGTGCCCTCACTATATTTTAGTCATAAATAAATATGTTATTTGTGAGAAAATCTTAATGTAGTCGATAATGTATTGAGATTTTAGCGATTAACAATGATGACTAATTTTGATCCTCGTAACTAGGATACTTTCAAAATAAATTTTATATTTTTAGTAACATCTAGTTATAAATAATATATTTTTTATGAGGGTGTGGATTCATTCGTCACTAGTATATTGGTATGAAATTGGTGCCAATGCGTACCTCCAAAAAAAATAATATTTGTGATGAAAAAGTTCAGTATTTATGACGGCATTTCAAGATAGTCACCAATATATTAAGATCGATCTTGATAACTAATAATGACGACTGAGTTTTGCCGTCTTAAATAAAGCTTCTGGAGGGTGTTAATGCTCCCTCACTATACTTTGGTCACGAATGAATATGTTTTTTTATAGTAATTTTATCTTGATGAATCCAAACCATTTTACCAACAAACTTCTGCAAATCAAAATAAATTCTGATATATGATAATGTAAATTAATAAAAATGAATCTTCTTATCCCTATCCAGATGAGTTCGATTCATAAAGAAAGACAGTGGTGCGTGCAAATTATGAACCTCAACTTTAAATTGGATAACTGTATGTTGTACTTCATAAAAAAGAGATTATGGATAGAATTGTTTTTTCAGAAAAGGACCTGAATTTATCTCTGTGAGGCAAAAATTCTACTTCTTCAAGCGATTCTTTCATTCTATCGATTTCATAAAGCTCTGTAGGATCTTCAGGAAGGTCTAGATTCCAGTTCCTGAATGCTGCCACGCAAACCTGAAAAACATATATAGACTTGGTCATGCTTGGTCTAAATGAAGAGGAATGGCCAAAGTAGGATACTTGAAGCCCATTTCAGATAGATAACATCGGCACTGGATATACATTGTTGACTTATTCCCTAACATAACATGGTAATAGAGGCAAGTTTGCTAGACATCATTCTCTAATTCGATTATTTATTTAACTATCTTATAACCTATAGCAGAGTAAATTGAAGAGGGTGATTTGGAGAAGTTGCACACCTGAATAATTTCGAGAAGTGCATTAGTGCCTTGAATGATAGCCATCCGATACTTTGGCACACCAGCAAGGAACACTACTAGTGCTATCAACATGGCACCTGTGGAAATCCCAAATCCCCGGTCCCAGCCTTTCTCGTTCTGAACCCAGACCACAAAGGTCAAGCTGATGGCCCCTCCGAGACAGACACTCAGCAAGAGCCAGTTGAAGAAGCTCGACATTTGACGGGCCTCTTGAGGATCCTTCTCATCGAACTGATCGGCGCTGTGAACCGGCAGACTGGCCTTGATCCCAGCTGACCCAATGGCTACGAGGTATAGAGAGATGTAGAGGAACACAGCATTACCACCATCAACCTTCAGACAATGGGCGGTAGTGTCGAAGATGTTGCAGGGAGGTGGCTTGAGTTTTGGAAAGTGAGCTTGCAGAGTTAACAACAGAAGTCCCTGAAAAAATGAAGAGATTGGAAGATAAGTGATCATTAATTAATAATGGGTGGCAGATAGAGTCCACGCTAGTAAAGCATGGTAACAAATTAATTGGTTTTTGAGGACAATTCAAAACTTCCAAATGCATGGAATATAGCAGGCATGAATGTTAATTAAGGCAAGACAAATTAGCAAGTGTAAAGTTTTATATATGGTCGATTTATAGGGCAAATGATTCACGGATTGTTCTTGAATTATGAAATATTTGTCAGTATATAGTACTGATGATTTATTTCCTAAATCATTTGGCTAGCTAATGAATTGTCTATTCCCTTGTAAGATGATTTGTTCATTGTATAGTAAAAAGAAAAAAGTTGTCTGAGTTGTAGGTGAAGTACCATGAACTCAATACAGGCTGATATAATAACAGACTTGTATCTCCCAATGAAGATATCTGCAAAGACTGCTATAGCAACTGAGACCATGTAGTTGGTGCCCATGTAGTTGGTTAGAGCATTGGAAGCATCGGCTACGTCCATATGCATGACTTCGGTGAAGTAGGTAACCAGATTGACTGCTAGTGCGAGAGAGGCCATATTCTCAAACATGAAAGCAGCTGCGAACAAATGGAGCATTGGAGACCAATTAATGCACGCCATAAATGCAACAAAATATGTTGTGTGCCAAAAAAAAAAAAAAAAGGAAGAGGCTATGTCCTCGTAGAGTATGCTTGTGAAGTTAGCGTTATGTTGCATGGCATGCGACCTTTATCGTGGTAGCATGTACTGATGGTAATATTGATCTCAATTGGATCCTACTTGTGTATATAGGGTGTTAAAAGTAGGAGTTTTAAATACCCAATACAAGCAAGGATGAGCTGACTCCCCCATGTTCTCCTTTCCTGACTGGCCTTCCCCTCCAATCTACCTTCCCTTCCACCACTTTTCCCTTCTCCTATATATCCACAAAGAATTAACCACAGGTTCGACAAGAGAAACGAATCAAATCCAAACAGGAGAGGGAGTACCATAGACATAGTTTTGAGAGTGGAGTTGAAGGACGTCTCATTCTTGACTTCCAAACTTTCCTGCAAGAGAACCAAGGAACTAATGAGTGCCATAGAGAGAACACAGTAAACATTGCTCACACGCGCGCGCTCTCATACACACACACACACAGAGGAAGCGGGAGAGGGAGAGAGAGAGAGAGAGAGTACCATGGTGCTTTGGAGAAGAAGCTGAAAGGTTGTTAAGGTGGGTGTTGAAGGATCTCACATATATATAAAGATTTTCAATTTCCAAAAATACTTTTTTTTAATATATATATATATATATATAAAGGCTAAGTCATGTACAGAGAAGAGCAGACAACACGAAAGCTTACGATTGGAGTGTTCTTATGTGCATTGGAGGACCTTTCGAATACGTTCTTATATTTATATTTTCGCATACCATACAACTATTCCCTGGTCTGCACCTATATACTGAACCATTCTTCTCTCTTTTTCGAAAAAAAGGACGGCAACCGTTGGATCCGCGAAAGGCTTGATCATCCCATGGAAACGGAGGGTCAAAATTCGCAAGCGCCACTAGTACACCCGGGGCACCTTCGAACTTAGCGGCCTGTCGAACAAGGCTGGTGGATTTTTAATCCATGCAACAATATGCAGGGAGCGATGAGGCCAAGATTTCTATGGCTCTCTATTCCCACGACGTCGTCCAGAACGATGCGCTGGGTAGAAGCAGCCAAATCCATTCCCTCTCCATTATTGTACCTTCCATTCTATGACTCCGTATGTGCATATATCTTAATTTATATAATTTATTTTCATGGGGAATGTATCTTACTTCCTCCATCTTATCTTTTATTTTTTTTAAAAAAAAGAAAAAAAACATTGGATCTGCAATTCAAGCTGTGGTAACGTTACACAAGTCCGCCACAAAGAAAGTTATACGGAAACTGATACGTAGTTCTGTCTTGCTGGTGGATCGATTACAGAAGACAATAATTCGATAACACCAAGAGGAAGAGGACAAGAAATGGTGAAGAGGAATCTTCTTTAACTGGTGTCGTTTAGATTCTTTTGGCTGTTGGCCTTCAAACTATGTGGTAAATATTCTAGGATCCGAGCAAATAGAAAATGCTGGATCCAAACAGGAAAGTATCTGAAAGGTATTGAACAACAAAGTTCTATCAGATCAAGATCTTAACAGTGAGGACAAAAAAATTCAGAAAACTGTTAGTTTTGATTTGTTTTCTCTTGTGAAGGTCTCCTCTTCTAAGTCTACATTCATATGTGATTCTTCTCAGTCCTTCCCTTTTAAGAGCAAGTCTTTGATTGACTACTTCTGATCCAGTTGATATTATACTGATGAAAATGCATGGTACGCCACATCAACTATTTACTGGAATGTATCCCATTAACTGATCCAACAAATGTTCTGTCTGGAAATTTCTATCGCTAGTCTGATGGTACACAAATGAAGCCTCCAACAGCCAACAAGTGTAGCAACTATTAACTACCTGGTCTATTGAACTGAAGAATATATTAGTCAGATTGAGATCGAGTTCATGTTAAATACTCTTGTTTCCTTAAATAAAATATAGTTGCAATACGTTTCAGCATGTTAAATTCTCTGCTATTCGTCTCAAAAAACGAAACATTGTATAATGGTGGCTGTCAGCTTAGTGTCAAATGGTCCTGACAAAGACCTGGCATTGTTGCAGGCTGCGAAGAGTAAAACATTCGAATTAAAGAACCCCTGAACACTAAATGTTGTATGAATGCAAAGAAGGGAATGATTCCAACTTGGCTCAAATGCATGGAACTACATAAGATTAATTCAAATAAGATGTGTGATCCTAGAAAATACGCAATCCATTCTTGTTGGAATGGACCAACCCTGGAAAGCAATCATCAAACAAGAAATTGGTGACAAATGTGGAAGTCTCTCCACATGATCTCTACTATATATTCCAACTCCATGAAGCTCCCTTCAGTTGATAGCAACCAGATATACCCATCATGGAAGACACTGAATAGAAATTTGCCTGTCTTTTTATGTACATTGTCCACCTTGAACTGATATGCAAATCCTACCTTCTAATACACGCTCACTTTATTTTCATGTATTTATTTGCAATGTAAAAGGTGTATATATTCGAGCTATTGTTTCGCATGGAGGGAAAGGAAGTGATGCCTGTCTCAAATTGTCATCTAAGTGGTGCATACCAGTGCTTGGCAGTAGGATGATTTGTCGTATTAACATTTCTCTTTTGCCCATAAACTTTACCTTTATTTTAGACAAAGATGAGTCGTGTGCCTATATAGAATTCTGTAATCTCTGTTGACTTTAGTATTTACAAATGGGTCTAATCTTGTCAGCCTTGATCTTTTATGTGATATATCTCTCTTTCTAGTTTTATTTGTAAATGGATGCCAGGATTTTTAATCACGGGGATCTCGGCTCCTCAGAAGGTCTCCGATGTTGAGATGAACCAAGATATTAATTTATGTTGGATGAGAAAGAAATACAGGATCCGAGATTTGAAAATTTAGCCAATACTATAGACGTCAAGATTTACAAAATCTCAATTATTATAATAAACACATATTAACTATCATACTTACACTATATTGAAATTGGTAAAAGGCGACGCTATAACAGGTATTTTACGACGCTAATAAGCGTCGCATTTAAGTTTTACGACGCTTCAAAAAACATCGCGAAAGCGTCGTCTACGTAAGTGTGGAGACGAAAAGTGCCGATGCTTTTTAAAAGCATCGCAATATTTTCTAACAATGCTTTAAAGCATTGTAAAATTAACTTTTAGCGGCGCTTTTTAGCGTTGTTAATGACAACGCATCCTCCACTCTACCAAGACGCTTTTCGAAGCATCGGCAGTTAAGTCATTAGCGACGCTTATAAGCATCGTTAAAAAATCTATTAACGATGCTTATAAACATCATTAAATTTTTTAACAGAAAAAAAAATATACAGATTTTATATACAAAAAAAAAGAATACATACATTCCTGTATAAAATTATATCAATTATTCAAACATAAACCTGTACAATCACCACCATTCACACCAAAAGCAAACTTCAATAGCAAATTTAACCAAACCAAAAGATATTATTTTATATAAATAAAAATAAAGTACTAATCGTCCATTACAATCAAGAGTAATATAAATAAATATAAGACTACAATAAAAATAAAATGATATCAATCTGCAGGCGGATGGTCGTCGCTGTCTCCACGTGACGTGCCGCCGTCTCGACGGATGCCTGATGTGCCAGGAGCCTACAAGAAACATATGAAAAACTTGATTTACATATCTATAAATAAAAATATATAGATCATTAAATTAATATAAAAATATATATTTAATAATATGTATTTACCTGAGATGGGCCATACATCTCTAATAAAGATGTAAGCCAATCAATCTGTCCCTGATGGCCTGCATCTCGGCATGGCTCTATCGCATCTCCTCCATCTCAATGGCACGACTCTGTCTAATCTCCTATATCTTCATCTTGAGTCTGCGGACGCGTAAATCCTGAGCATCTACTGCAGCATGCTGCGTATATCTACTAACCTCAGATAACTGAGTAGGGGTGACTCCTACTCCATAACCCCTCACTCGGCCGTAGCACTCTGGTCCCATCAACTCTGTGAACATCTTGGCCTCGATACGGCTCTGCTGCGTAGATGTTGCAGACTCGTCGTCACGCTCCGCAATGAGAGATGTAGCCCTCTTCTGTATTTATTTTGAAAACAAGAGTTATACATTAATAGCTAACAAAATTAAATTAAAATCATTGCAAAAAATAGAATATTAATAATACCGTACATATAAATCTCTCGATTCATCTCGAACAAAAGTACCATCCTGATGAGTATGAGTCATCCGGTAAAACTCCACTTTATCGGGTTCCCTCCCATGCTCATCCACCTACACAAATAATTTAATTTTAAGCAAACAGTTATAATAATTTAAAAAAATATATGA
The DNA here is from genome assembly GCF_000442705.2 of Elaeis guineensis. Taxonomy (NCBI): domain Eukaryota; kingdom Viridiplantae; phylum Streptophyta; class Magnoliopsida; order Arecales; family Arecaceae; genus Elaeis; species Elaeis guineensis. The sequence continues at coordinate 6,873,097 of NC_025998.2, read as the reverse complement.
GTATCATGATACTGACATGATCCATGATACATAATGATATTAGTTATATAAATATTTCAACATAAAAATTAGAAGTTAATTATGAAAGTTTAAGAAACATACAAACTCCTGTCGGAGTCGTGCATAACTCTTCGACCTCGATGTATGAGGAATAGACTATAAAATAAAGTAAAGAACTTGTTATATGTATAATATATAATATACAATATAAATCAATATTTTTATAAAATATTTAAAAAAAAAGATAATGAGCAGATAATATACCTGTGCCCTCTCGGAGAACCAATAATGAACCAAATCCATCCACTGATGAGGGGGTGCATCAGAAGGATAATTTCTAGCAACCTCCTCCTCTATCATATCCTGTCTCATATAGTCCCTCTTCAATTGTACTCTATATTCTTTCCATTTGCGGTTGAGAGACTTCATTACAAAATCATGAATGGATGGAGAGAGAACAAACTTGCTTTATAAAAAAAAAGTTAAATGAAATAAATTATATAAGTGATTAATAATTAATATACAGTATGAACATCAATTCATTACCTCTATAACTCGGAGGAGCTCAACTTTGTACATTGGAAGCATGTCATTCCATTTTGCATAGCCCAACGGACATAGCTGAGGCCTTCGAGCAACAGTCCCTAAAAATGAAGTCAATAAGCAGGCAGCTTTCTTAATTGGCTGACCTAGCTGATTGCACTCCACAATAATTCTCTCGCCCTCACGCATCTGCCACACATCTCGTACTACTGTGGGTCCACGTCTGGGGCGTACTCTCCCGGATCCGTCTGCAAAAAATACATAAAAGTAATGATATCATAAATATACATAAAATAAAATAAAAATAAAATTACATGAAAGATAATATATATCCTGCACGTGTATCTCATCATCTGGCTGATGAACAGAAGGATCGTGCTGTGCTGATGATGAAGAAGGACAGGGTTCGAAATGCTGTGCAGCTGAACTGGCCTCAGGCTGCTGTGCTGAAGAAGACGTACCGATCTCTGTCTGTGAAAACTGGAACTGCACACTAGCATATCGTCCCCTGCGACGCATGATGTCACCTAGCATTTATATAAATAAAAGGTAGAATCAGTTAATATATGGATAAAATAACACAATAATTAATACAAATTATATACATCATAAATAATTATTACCAGTAACAATCAAGCAGTAGTGTTTCCTTCAAATTCTGTCCTAACCAACGTCGTCGTAGCATTTAAATCATCAACTGGTACAAAATTGTAGGGCATACATTATGTATAAGTGTCATCGTCATCATCCTCCACTTGATTTCTCATATCATATAAGTCTCTAGGTTTTGTTTTAATGACAGTAAACCAATCTTTATCTTTTGCGTCTTGTACATAAAATACTTGACGAGCTTGAGATGAAAAAATGAATGGATCATCCTTCAATAACACACCAGTGTGTATCAACCTTGAAAAATTTACAAGTGTAAATCCATTTGCACCTTGTTTCAAATCTCTTGGTGAGTTTATGTCTACCCAATCACATCTAAACAATACTACTTTAAATTTTCCATAATAATCCAACTCATATATATCTTTAAGTACACCATAATAGGATTTTCCATCCGCTTCCACCATAACACCGCTATTCTGTGTTTTTCTAAATTTCTCACGTTCTCTAGTATGAAATTTAAAGCCATTAATTATGAAACTGTTATATTTATTCATAATCTTGTTAGGTCCTCGAGCAAGAGCTATTAGTTCATCTGAATTATTTCTCTCCATCATCTTTGATACCTAAAAAAAAATGATATGAAGTGCTGTTGAGTTATCTGATATTAAATATGTATCAAAAATTAATGTATCCCATAATTAAATATAAATCACACCTGATTCGAAAGCCACATAGAGAATAACTCGACCAACCATTGCTATTCAATCCTTGCATTAGGATGAATGTTATGATTAGCTCGTCTCTGATAAATTAAAAATTCACTGCATAAAATATAAATATATCATTTAGAATATTATATCTAATATAAAATTTAAACATTGATGTCATGCCTTAAATATACTAACCTGCGATGGTCAGATATTATGTTACTATGAAGTAACACATAACGATGTGCTTGTGCTAAGGATTTTTGATCAAGTACAATACTTTCAGCTCTTCCCAAGAATTTTTCAGCAGTTGAGAACTTATACGGTTTTGCATTCTCCACAAAGTCATTATGCCGTTGAGGTCGACTAAAAATAGTCTCTACACTTTGAAGATATCTTGAACAAAATATCAAACATTCATCCACAATATATCCTTCAGCAATCGAGCCCTCGGGATAGGCTCTATTTCGTACATAATCTTTAAGATGCACAAGATACCTTGAAAAATTAAATATTTATTAAAATATTAGTATGCTGTTGTTTCTAATAAAATTATCAAAAGATTTAAGATTTGCAATAATACCTCTCAATAGGATACATCCATCTATAATGTACTGGTCCACCAACTTTAACTTCTGAAGCTAGGTGAATGAGCAGATGTACCATAATAGTGAAAAATTCAGGAGGAAAAATCTTTTCCATCTGGCAAAGTGTAATTGCAATATCGGATTCTAACTGATCAAGTTTCCGAGGATCAATAACTTTTGAACATAATGCCTTAAAGAATGACGATAATCGAAGTACAATTATAACAACTTGTTTCGGCAATGACGATCTTAAAGCTATTGGAAAGATATCTTGCATCAATATGTGACCATCATGACTTTTAAGATTTGAAAGTTTTCGATTCTTTAGATGCAACATCGTGAAATATTTGATGCATATCCATCAGGTACCTTGATACTTTTCAAAACTCTCAAAAAATTATCTTTTTCTCGAGCAGACATTGTGTAACAAGCAGGAGGCACATAAATTCTATCATTAGCAAGTATTTTAGGATGAAGCTCCTGTTGGATACCCATTTCTTTTAAATCAAGATGCGCCTTCATGTTATCTTTGCTCTTTCCATCAAGGTTGAAAAATGTTCCAAGTAAATTATCACAAACATTCTTCTCTATATGCATGACATCAAGATTGTGCCGAATAAGATTATGTTTTCAATACGGTAAGTCAAAAAAGATACTTCATTTTTTTCATAAATATTTACTGGGCTGTTGTGTAGATGCTATCTGTGTGTCTTCCTCATTTTCATCCTCGAAATAATTATCTGGATCTTGAAACACCTCTGCATCTATAATACTGATACTGACTTCCTCTGGTAACCCTTCGTGCATTGAGCTTTAAAAATCATTCCTTCCTCTTTTTTTAGAGGACTTTGAGTGCTTATCATAGCTGTAATTGATGCCATCTATTTGTCTATGAACATCAGTTCCAAAAGGTGGAATAGGGGCACATCCCAATTCTATAGTACCATCAAATAAATCTTTCTAAAATTGAAATGGATGATTTGCTTCCAACCATCGACGATGTCCCATGTAACAAAATTTACCTCTATGTTTTAACCAAATTGAATGTGTTGAATCTTTACAACAAGGACATGCGACCCGTCCCTTTGTACTCCAGCCAGATAAATTGGCATATGCTGAAAAATCATTAATAGTCCATAACAAAGCTGCCCGTAGTTTAAATGTTTGGCCGTTGGAAGCACCAAATGCATCAATACCCTCCCACAACTGTTTCAATTCCTCTATTAAAGGCTGTAGGAAAATATCAATATCATTGCCTGGACCCTTATCTCCTGGAATAACCATTGACAAGATAAGTGATGATTGTTTCATGCACATCCACGGTGGCAAATTGTAAGATATCAAAACGACTGGCCAAGTGCTGTAGGTAGAACTTAGGGTCCGAAATGGATTGAAGCCATCAGAAGCTAAGCCAAACCTAACACTGCGAACATCAGAGGCAAAATCAGGATGCCTATCATCAAATACTTTCCATTGAAGACTATCTGCTGGATGTCTCAACATTCCATCCTTTGTACGTCCTTCGTCATGCCATCTCATTGATGAAGCTATTTTTGATGATGCATAAATCCTTTTCAATCTAGGTATAAGAGGAAAGTAACGCAATACCTTCGCCGATTTTTTTTTACTCTGCGTTGCATCCAATTCATTCAGTACATTGTCTCGATCTTCTTTTTTTATTATCCATCTTGAAGATCCACATACATTGTATGACTCTTGATTAGCATTTTCACCCTGATATAACATACAATCTTTTGGACAACTATAAATCTTTTCGTATCCAAGATCCAATTCCTTTACTACCTTCTTGGCTTTATAATACGATGGTGGTAAATAAGTACTTTCTGAAAATGCATCCTTTAATAACTTAAGCAGCATGGTAAAACTCTTCCTAGACCATCCATTCAAATATTTTAAATGGAATAAATGTACCAGAAAAAAAATCTTAGAAAATTTCGTACAATCCGGATATAATTCTTCATCTGTATCTTTCATTAAGGTGTGATAACGAGCTGTCCCATCATTAGATATATGTATAGGTTTCTCAACATGCATACGTTCCATATGCGTACATCCATCAACATCCCAACTATTTCTTGTATACTACTGGATTCTCCTAAATTTTGAACACCAAATCCAAAAGCATATGTAATCAAACTCCTTATATCATCATCTCTTGCAGAATTGTCTTGTAAGCTAGTGGATCCAAAATGAGTTAGGGGTTGGTTACATGATGGCAACATAGATTCTCCATGAAAAATTCAGTCGGTATAACCTCTTAAAAAATCATTCCATACCAAATGTTCTTCAATAATTTGTGGATCTAAAGAAAAACTATTTACACATTTCCAACATGGACATAAAATCTTTCCATTCAAACTACTTTTCTCCATACCAAATTTAATGAAGTCATGAACTCCATCTAAATATTCTTTACTATTCCTTGATTTATTTATCCAACTTTTATCCATTGTAGGATAAAAATGACCGAACTTGCAACTTATCTAAAAATAAAAAAAATTATACAATCTATATTAATGCAATGAGTAAAAAATATCAGTCATTTCATAAAATTCAAAAAAATAACAGCTATTGTAGTTCATTATATAACTTGAAGACTCAAAAATACATCTAGATATGATATGATTTACATAGTAAATGCTTGCTATCATCAACTAATAGGTAAAGAAGGTCCTATCCCATTCAGAAAATAAATAAATTCTATAGGTCAATTATAGTAATCAAATGATATGCAACAAGAGCCGAAAAAAATTTCGACAGTATTTTTTTTAGTTCTCCCGTATAGGGAGAATAAAAAAAAAATACCGTCCGAAATTTTTTTCAATCCCTCAGCATACCATTTGATTATTGTAATGACCTATAGAATTACTCACATTTTCCAAACTATCCATACTGGACAATCAATTGACTAATGTACATAATTTTTTTATCCATACAAAAATAAATAAATATACGGATACAATAGACTATGTGCATTAATCAAAAGATGGGTCTATGATTCTATGCAATGCAATAGAATATGTATATTATTTTTCGATATTTTTTAAAAATATCACTATAATAATGTCACGAATTATATAATGAAGATGAGCTACAAACTAATACATGAAAATTTAACATGAATGTGGGGCACAGTGATATTTCTTAATATTTTTAAAATATTATTAAAATAATATCAAGGATCATATGATAAAGGTGAGATGCATAAAAAAAATAGTTAGTGTTTCTCATTATTTTTCTTTTCTCATTTTTTTTGATTTTATTAAGCACTGTCGATACGATAGCTTATTGCCTTAATCAACAATGAACATTGAAATACGGTCGGATTTTCAACCGCATCTCTCCTATCTAAAAAATCATTCTCCTGCAAAATTAAGTTCAATCATATATATATATATATATATATATATATGGTACAAAATACAGTATTTGGTGTCGCACTTTGATAGTGGCTAGAATCTATCTTTAGTTCGAGCAAACTAGTGAGAGAATGCTTTGCGAAGACCAAGAGGTAGGTAGTTGCATCATGGTAGGAAATCTATTCTTGTATATCTCGTTGTATATGGTCAGATATGTAGAACATTTTTTGAATGAAAATATCTTAGAAATTAGAATATATTTCCTTTATAATGATATAGTTCAACATTCATGTGGATATTCGTTAAGTTTTGATACAGGCCTAATTGTCACAGCTGGAACTAACAGGTTTTTTGGACCATTACAACTATGATTGTTGTAATTTCACTTGCATCTATTACAGTGCGTCTCCGATAACACGGGCCGAATGATCCCCTAGGGAAAACTCACTATAACCTATTTCAAGAACTTCCCCCCAGCAGTATAAAATAATCTAATTTCTCTATAAGAATCTCGTAAAGCATAAAGGGTCACACTTATGTAGACCGGCATGTATTCATAATAGAACGAGTTAACTGCATACACAACAATATGATCAATATAGTGACATAATAATGTTGTGAGAAGTATAATCCAATATATTTCATTAATTAACCATATGCTAATCAAAAATCCAAAAATAAGTGCAAGATAAGAAACTGATATATATGTTAAGTTTCCTGTCCAAATTGCAGTTTTTATTTTTTATTTTCCTTGCAGCAAAGCTCTACTAAAACAAAATATTTAAATGACATTCTTAGTGTAAATATTATTAAAGTACATAGTTTCTCAAATTATTTTTTTCCTCAAAATTTATATACTTCTTTCAAAGTATATCAATTGAAGTGGGGAAGGGAAAAAACACCTCTCTCTGGCACGACATCTGGTTAGGTGATCCACCATTGAAGGAAGTTCACCCAACTCTCTCCCAAATGCTGGGAATATCTCATGTATAAGTCGCAAACTTCATCAACAATCTCCCCACGTTAGAGGTAAACTTAAGCAGTAGAGGTAGAGAAGAGCTTGACAATCTTATGGCAAGACCGAACAACCTCACACACAAGGAAGAGTAAGAAACGGCTATCTATTTTTCATCAATGGTGGTGTAACATCACCACTCAGCAACTTATGGAAACTGCCTCTGCCAACAAAAAAAACTCCCGTGAAATCCCTCGGTTCCCCTTTCGTCGGGTTCTTCGAGGGAGAGAGAAAGGGAGAGGGCGAGAAGAAACCGGCAAATGCGCCGCGGAGACAAAATGGGAATTCCAAATTGATCTCCCTCCATCCCAGGATATCCCGACTTTTAATTATTTAATTAAGGAGGATACGATGGTATTTATGCTTGTTTGCTTTACAACATCAGGCCATCAAACAGAGCTATCATGGATGGCCAAAATCTATATGAATCAAATATTTGGTTTATCCTGATCAACATGGAATATTGCAAGAGTCGAAAAGAATAAAACCTAGATATTTCAGGACAAGATATCAAAGTCTGCGATGATATGGTATTTCCAAAGTTAGCAACTATGTATGGAGACATTGATTTAAAATTTTTAATCAAGATTCTATTAAAAATAAAAAGATAATTAAAAAAATCAACTGATATTATGCTATATCATATTGCTTAATATTTTGATACTTTTTTAATTTTCTTTTACTTAACTATGGAGGACCAAGATCCATCATGTCTCATATTTGGATTCGTAATCCTGCAAATCGATACAAAGAAAGCTATCGACCATACAAGTGATAATATAGGAACTTGATTACCAGATAAATGCTTGAACAATCAAACTCCTCTGGCCAGTTAGCAATCAAAAATAAGCTAAAAATTATCGAAAATTTGAGAAAAAAGAACTGGAAATCATCTGCTGCATGTATACTGTGCGGAAACAGAGAGCAATCAGCAAATCATATCTTATTTTTGGGCCTACGAATACAGCCGCCGGGAGGGAGGAGGGCCGGTGGGGTGGTTTCGAGGAGAGCAGACAGCGTACGACGTGGACGGCACGAGTGCGGCGTGGACGGACGCTGCAGCAGAGGGGAGCGGCGGACGGCGATGCGGCGTGGATGGCGGGTGCGGCACCGACGGCGGAGAATCGACGAAGATGGGGCTCGACGGAGATGGAGGAATGGGTGGGAGGGGACGGCGACAGATAGATTAGGACACAAAAGAATGGGGGTATTAATCGAACTTAACGACGCTTTTTAGCATCGTTAAATAATGACGCAAAAAAGTGTCGGTATTTTCTTTATTTAACGATATTTTTGCTGAAAGCGTCGGCGTTGAAAATAATGAAATTTTACGACGCTTTTAAGCGTCGTTGAAATACGATGCTTTTTAAAAGCGTCAGCAGGTCAGCGCAACCTGCCGACGCTTCTAAAAAGCGTCGGCAAAAAATAGTCGGTAACTACGTTTTTTACTGTAATGTTATTAATTAATTTAAATAATAAATAATTAAAATATTATTTCAAAAATTTTAAAGATGGATTATGAAATATTTTGATATCATACAAGTTAATATCAAGCTATATCTGTTTATATTAGCCGATTCAAATATAAATGAGACATATATTACACATTGGATATTGATGCAAACCAATATCTTGGTCGAGCTATCAGCCACAATAAAAACTGTGACGGATATATTTAGGTGAAGAATGCATGAGCTATTGCTTTGCTTAATAATTTTTGACATGACTAAATTAGGTTTTCAAGTCAATTGCTGATGCTGGTTGAGTCTCCTCGAAACAACACCAGGCTTAGGCCACTCCTCCCTTACCTCAAATGCATTACTTCATTCAGAAATAAATTGCTAACTAATTAATCAAAGTTTCAAACTCAGCATATCTGCAATTAATAGGTTGATCAAACTTTTCTTTGCTTTTTTTAACAAAAATTAGGAGAAAATGATATGTAGCAGAGAATTACATCATATAGCTTGAATCACTTTTTAGGGCAATCAGCAAATCAACTCAGAGCGTCAACTTTACCCGAGAGCTCAAATGATTTCCTGATGCTAGATCAATCCATATTAGATTATCAATCCCATGCGGCATCTTTTAATGTATCCAATTTGCAGCAGCAGAGAGCCTGCAATTTGTAACATGAACAACCTTTATGGTTCTAGCAAGAACAAGATGGTCAAAGCCTGAGCTTTAGGCCATTATCCTACTACGCCCATACTTCCCAACTGGTGTCTTGGTGCCGAATACAATCTATCAAGTAAATAAATACATAAAAGCCTATCATGTTAATATCTCTACTCTTCAGTAGAGGTGGGTGCAAGGTAAGATGTTTGTGCCAGGTCAGTTGAAGAATTAGACCATGGTTGCAACACATGAACATCACGGAACTATATACATACTCTGCATCACCTACTATGATAGTTGCTTAAGACCACATATTCGATCATGTGACATGCATTCACCTTCAAAGTTCAAAAGCAAAACATGGGATTAGAAAGGTCAAAAAAAGATTGCTCTCTTTGATCAAGCAGTGAAAGCAAAATAGAAATATGCAATAATATGATGGGATTGATCCGTGAGATATCTAACATTTCATCTGAGCAGCAAGGCAGTGGGTAAGCCTCCTTTAAGCCTCTTGGTTTGACTGCAACTCAATCCCTAACCATGTCCCATTTATCCTTCATTCTGAGGCATCATTATACACACTTGTGACATATATCGTACATATTTATCCCTATTTTATGCACAATGTATGTATTTTTTATATACTTCCTTTTGTTTTACGTACACTTAGAACATGCTTTGTATATAATCCTCATCGAACAAAAAATCGAGAAAAACAAATAGAAGACAGCCAAAAAGGGTCAAAAAAAGTGACTTTCCCATGACAGTTCTTGTTGGCCCAGTTGGTGTTAGTTGCTTGAAAAGAGAAATCCTTTGTGCACTTGGGCGCCGTAGAAAATCCGATGCGGAGTGCACCATTTTATTCCATTGATTTGCATAATCATCACTTTTCAATATATATTTAATATTTAAAATTTTATTTTTTCATTTAAAATTTTGAATGACGAAAATGCCTCTGCTTTTTGAAAAAAATTATGATGTTTATGTCCATTATGACATTCTGTGTGCAAAAAATTATAATTTGATATGTAGGATGTCATAATTTGTCGCAAAATATAGGATATCATAATTTGACATATAGGATGTCATAATTTTTTTCTAAAGAGCAGAGATTTTTTTTATTTAAAATTTTTAAATGAAAAAATAGAATTGCAGGGATTAAATGCTCGTTGAAATGTAGTTGGATAAAAATACCCCACTATTTTATGATATTTTAGATCATATTATGACATCCTGTGTACAGAAAGTCATAATTTAACGCAAATGTCATAATATACTATAGAATGTTATAATTTTTTTCAAAAAAAAAATATTTTTGTCATTCAAAATTTTAAATAAAAGAATAGAACTATAGACATTAATACGCATTAGAAAGTGGTGGCTACGTGGAGCAATCAGACAAAGTGGTGCACTCAATGTTAGATTTTCTACACCGCCAACGGTACACAAAGAAAAAATAACGCCATTTTTCTTGACCATGTTTTACCGTAGCCAATACCAGATCTAGATTAGGCCCAAGCTTATCACCGTAATCATCCATATTTAGCCTTAACATTCTTGACCATAGCAGGTATATCTTGCACCATTTATTCAAGTTGACCATCTGCTTGTCCAACAGTGTGCTTTTCGTAATGTCCATATAAGTGTGCCAGTCTACAGTAAAATAAGAATTTGGATAAATTATGTTCTTAGTTTCTAAACTAAATCGATTTTTTTTAATGATCTCTAAACTATAAAATCATAATTTTTGATCCTTAATCTTTTCAAATCATCTTAATATTATCCTTCGATCAATTTTCGATGACTTTCTCTAATCAATTTAGTTGTTTCTCGCTGAACCGATGCTTATGTGACCATTTTTTAAAGAAATGGTACTGATGTGATAAATTACAAATCGCAAAGCTATCAAGAAAAAAAAAAAAGAACAAAGAAGACTCAGGAGTTTTCTCCTTCCTTCCGACCACCTCTCTAGCCACACCCTCGCCCGCCCGATGCAACCCAACAACCAACACCCCCCCCCCCCCGCCCGCTCTGCCACACCCCCGCTTGTCCCAGTACCGCTGCGCCAGTGGGTTGTGTGTTGATGCCCTGCCCCGCCTCCATGTGCCCCACACTTCCACCCCCCCCCCCAACATCACCGCCAACTCAACAGGATGGAAAGCTTGGAGCGACGGAACAGGGAAGCTTAGACGACCCCACCACCCTGGAACCTCCTCCGCTTACGAGCACATCCTTGAAACCTTCATCGAGAAGCACGTCCTCCCACCTCCTTCCCATCCTCCTCCTCTCCCCTCTGTCGTCTTGCCTAATCCTCCCCTCTTCGCCGCCGCCGCCTCCTCCTCCTCCTATTCCTCATCGTCCCCACCCCTGCCGTCGCCTCCCTCCGTCAGCCTCTCGCTCTCCTGGTCGAAGGGGTGGCTACTGCTACTGCCGGCTGTGGTGCAGCTATGTGCGGAGGTGGAGAGACACCGAAGCTGGGTGCAGCATCGAAAAGAGATGGTGTGGCGGCTGAGCAGACTGGAGCAGCAGATGGAGACGGAGAAGGCAGGAAAAAACCAAGAGAAAGTGGAGGAGGTGGAGGCTAAGATCTGTTGCCGCCACCCCACCGTCTCCCAAGGCATTCTCTACCTCTACCATGGATGACTCCAATGCCGCTACCCCCACGACCCTCCGCACCCACCTGTGCATCATCAGTAGTGGCCCCACCTTCCACCCAACGGCGATCTACGCCGTGCGAGCCGGGCTCAAACCCATCATGTTCGAGGGCTAGATAGCCAACGACATCGCCGTCGATGGCCAGCTCACCACCACCACCGATGTCGAGAACTTTCTTGGATTTCTGAAGGGCATCCTCGGCTTCGAGCTCATGTACCGCTGCCGCATCCAGTCGCTCCGTTTCGACACCCACATCCTCTTCGAGACCATCACCACTGTTGACCTCATCGTCCATCCCTACCGTGTCCTCCCCTCCTCTATCACCATCGTAGAGGAGGGGGGCGGGGGTGCGAGCGCACAACCCATCGGCGTCGGAGTGGGCAGGGGTGCGATGGGGCCGGGGGGCACCAGGGCGAGCGAGGGTGCGGCCAGAGAGGGCGGTCGGGAGGAAGGAGAAGAAGAAAAATGAAAAATAATAATAATCATAATAAAATATTATTTTTTATGTGCTTTATTATGTGGCCGGATTTATAAAAAATAAAAAAAATAAAATATTATTTTTTTATTTTAGATCAACATCGTTGGCTATCGGTGACTGCCACGTAGGATTTTCGATGCGAGAAAAGCATCGAAAATAAGTGAAAGACAATATTAAAATGATTCAAAAAATTTAAAAATTTAAATTTAAATTTTTATAATTTAAAAATTATTTAAAAAAATTTGATATAGTTTAAAAATTATCGGTATAATTTATCCTAAGAATTTTAGGCATCTTTGTTTACCTGGGAAAAGTAGTGGGAACTTACCAGAGATTGAAACCAGTCTTTGTTCACTGTTTCATCTCTCCTCTCCTTTGTTAACACTTGTCTTCTCCTTTCCTTGAGGTCTCGTCAAGAATCATTTAATGGGACGACTTAGCGTAAGTGGGGTGCAAGAAGGTCAAAATCGAGGATATTGTCGAAGAGTTCTGGGTGAGCTCCACTTTTCACAACCCTTGCCATGGAGAACATTTGGCTTTTCCACGTCGACAGGATTGGTACACAGGGATCACGTCTAAGGTCCTAGGTGTGAGTACAGAAAGTAACAACTCTACTCGTTTGGATCCGAGTCGACCATTGTTAGCAAAAGTGGTCTATAAAGCTCAAAACATACAAAAGCTGACGAAGCATTACTTGTCTTTTTTTTTTAATCATCAAAGTATGAATTGGACTTACGTACAACAAAAGTCTATGAAGACCCCTATTCAGTAGATCAAAATAGGTATATGGATCAATAAAAAAAACATAGATATATGGAGGTAAGCTGGATCAGCTTAAGAGAATATTGGTGTAGAAAAGTTTGATCAGGCTTGAATTAATCCTGAAGAGTGGTAATAGGTTGAGAGTTGTGGTGATGATGTGAACCTGACTGATATTCAGGGATACAAGGCCTCCATTTTCCTTTAAAAAAAAAAAATAATAATAAAATAATTTATATGAAACATATTTTAAACAAAAGAGAAGTTTGTGCTAGAAGGGTGGTAGACGGCCATTTACGTGTAAGTTGATGTCCTCGTAAAGAAAAATATTTGTCACGTCTCAAATCTGGGACATAACACGACCATGCTACCAAGGGATGGAGCCCACGATAACACAAAGCCAATCCATCATAACATCTAAAATTCATCAAATAAAAAGATTCAATTTCATTATTCATCAAATAATTGAACAAATAATTGAACCAATATTGATTCAGAGCATCTAAATCTAAAAGCAAATACCAATCCGAATCTTAATATTTATAAATAACTACAAATCTGTGATTATAAAATAATTAAACTTCTTAAGCTTGCTATGCAGATCTTCAAGCCTGGATTTCTTTTGTCGATCCTAACATTATTCCTCTGTTCAAACAAAAAGAAAATAAAAAGAATATGAGCTACACTAGCCCAGTAAATAGAACTTGCGCTTCCTTATCGGATCAAGCATAAGTTTTTTATGATAATGCAATATTTAAAAAATAACATGCAATACAAAATAAAGCATTTCATAGAGCATATAACAAAATAAGTTATAAATTCATCATGCATGTATAAATCATGTATATTTCACAATCATGAATCGTAAATCATTTTCATCATGCATTCATGTCATATTTCAAAACATTGCTCACAGATATTCGTGCTAAGGTCACTATTATATCCGTGACTGGGCCATGTTTCTTAATCGACAGAGTTCTTAATTCATGTGCCAACTTTATACCCGCTGGCAGGGCCATATTTCGTATGGATGCTAGTTTCGGATGTCGACCTTCCCGAAGGAATTCATTCATAGCCATCTGAGAGCCTTTGAAATCATTATATCTTTTTCTTAAAGCATACATATACATAGACGGAAAAACAATAAAATTCATGCTCCATAATCATGCTATTTTCATAAGACATATTCATGAAATCAATGCTCATAATAAAATATGCTTTTTCATATCACATATGCTGATCCTTAATTTTATGAAAAATATGATTTCATCAATAACAATTTTTTGCATGAAAATATGATCATTTAAAAATAAATAAGGAGCATAAGATCTACTTACCTCATTCATCTTAGATCTTCAGACTTCGTTAGAAGAATCAGCTAATCCTATTTAAAATATTAAATTATTATCAAATTCTATTTCATAACTATAACAAGATTAAATCATAAAGAAAGAAGACTGTTGACCGGATGTGTTGGACCATTTAGATACCAGGGCAATTCAGGATCTCTGATCTGAGGGTCAGATTCAAGTGACTTGATCAAGAAATTATGAAGCATAGATTAGATCAAGATCAATCAATAGAGTTCATTAATAATAAATTTGAAAGATACTTGATATAATCAATGAGATTGACATACAGCACGGATATCAAAGCAACTTTGGATCATCTTGTTAGAGTCAACATGAGTTTCTAAAAGATGAAAGCATGACTTGATACAGGATTCATAGACCTTCTTAGAGAGAGAAAGTCAATCATGAGAGAGAAAGTTGAGAGAGAAAATGGAGAGAGAATCTTCGTATCCTTCAAAAGTGGTAATCATGATTGAGATCATCAGAGGTTATATCAGAGCGACTTAATATGGATTAACCATGATCAATGTTATCAATTTCGAATAAGGATCGGATCGGGATCCGATCTACTGCACTAATTTCAGAGCAGTCTCGGATTATCATATTTTCATCTCAAGTTTATCCTAAGATCTGTGATACAATCAGAGAGAGAGAATGACCCTAGAGAGATAAAATCCATAAAAAGAGATAAAAAGATCTAGAGAGAGAAAATAGAAAAAAATCTAGAGAGAGAAAATAGAGAGAGAAGGTAGAGAGAGGAGAGAGGAAAGAGAGAGAAAATTCTTTTTTTTTTCTTTTCCTTCTTCTTTTCTTTTTCTTTTTCCTTCTTCTTCTTTTTCTTTTCTTCTTCCCACGGTTGTCTTGGGCCGAAACAGGGGAAGACCGTGAGGTCCCCTTTGGTGGCCCAGGCTTCGACGAGATGGTGGCTTGGCCGGAGGTCCGGCAACGGCGGCCAACCATGCGAAGCCGGCTCGCGATGGGGTTCGGCCGGCAAGCTTTCTTTCTTTTTTTTTTCTCGAAAAACAGGGATTCGTCCCTTTTCTTCATGATTTCCGACCATTGGTAAGTCGCCGGTGGCCAAGCGCTCAAGGGAAGAGAGAGAGAGAGATGAGGGTCCGGTCTCAGGGATAAGACGCCGCAACCAGCGACGTCGGTGGCCGGAAAAGAGAGGAAAAATGTTTCGGCTAAACAGGGGTTTCACGTTTCATGGGGTTTTCGACGATCCCGACGGCCGGCGAGAAGTCTAAAATCATGGAAAGAAAGAAAAGAGGGAGAGGAAGAAAGATTAAACCCTTACCTGAACTCCGATGGCCTCTTCGACCTTCGATTTTCGACGAGCACAAGAAGAGGTGCCGCGGCTTCCAAGGGAAAATCAGAGAAGAACTCCGACGATCGTCGGTGACTGTTGTATCCTCTCTTAGAGGAGAGGAGGGGGTTCTTATAGGACTCGTCCTAGGATCTTTTAATGACCCTAGGATTTTGATTCCAATCGAGAGTCTTCTTCCTCTCTCTTTTTTTTTTTTTTTTCCTAAGTGGGGTTAGTGGGCTTTTGGCCCATTGGGCCGGGTTATCACAATGTTTGCTTTAGAAAAACTGTTCCCCACGAATAAGAATTGAGGCCTTTTGAGACATGAGCTTTCGTATTGGTCGGTGGCGTATTAGGGCCTGGTTTCATACATGTTCAGGCTAGGGAGAAAGCATGCGCAAGCGTAAAATTTGACAGAGCAGAAACGGGTGCAGAAAAACATACACTTGCGCAGAATTGCAACTTCACAATATAATATAGATTTTTTGATACATTTAGGTACCTGGTTCTAAAACATCAGAAGCTCACTGTAGCACAATTTCCTGCCAAAATTTTGATGGTTTATAGCTACATGAATTGTCAAATCCCAGCCTGTGTCATCATGTTAAAAGATTTTCTTCATTCAAGTCTGCGTGAATATAACTTTAAGCATCAAAATATGTTATTCAAAGATAACAGTGTACATCAACTGAAAACTTTTAATCTATAACAGAAACAAAAAAATTAACAAAACCAAGAGGAAAAGCCCTCCGATAAATAACATCGACATCCAAGAATCTACAGTAAGAACAAAAGAACGATAGCTAGTTTGGAAAGAATGTGTCCTAGGATGGTGAACATGGAAACAAACAGCACCAGATTCAGTAGTTTAACAAGGAATACTTTACACGTACAACAATCTTCCCCTTCTCGATCCCCAACTTTGCTCCTGTAACTAACCAGTGGCCCGGCGTATCTTCTGGTCCCTTTGACATCTCTGTCATGTCAACTATCTTTGCAAGTTTACTGAGCTGACTAGACTTGTCACTCGAAGATGATGTATCATCTGGACATGGTGCGAGAGTCTTGGACGGACTGTGATCCCACACTGATCTCCTTACGGTACACCCAGGAACTCTGGAGAATAATAGTTTGAGGTATAAGACACTCTTGGCACCAAAATCCCACACCCCCAACTGAGCCCCTGTCACAATGTAGACACCAGAAAGGTCCCCAATGTTAGTTTCAGTGTTCTCTATTGGTGCAGTGCTGACATGGGCAAAGTTCTTCCATTTGATTGGTTCAAACCAGCGGCTGTCCTGTTCTTCAGGGCCTTGCCATTTCGGTGGCCCAATTGCCACATGAGAGTCCCAGTGGGGTAGGAGAATCTTTGGAAGGGAAGCAAGGTGCTGTAAATGGATGGCCAGCCGGTTCTGCTTGCTTCCTTCCAGACACAGCCTGAGCCCAGTGACTGGTTTCCGACCAACAGATATCTGCATCCAATTTCCAACTTAAGTTAGCTGCTACTTAAGTTAGTTACTAGGCATGTAATTCCAACTTAAATGGGCTTCACGTTCACAAGACCTTCAAAAAAAAGTAAGATGTCAAGGGAAAAAATCCTTAAGAGATCATCAACCTCATGCAGAGAACATTATAAACTGTTAAAGTTCCATCAAATCAAGCTTTCCATGATTTCCAATCCACTTGTACACCACATGCCAAGCATAGTGATGGTATAGTTGAATTTGGGGAGTCCTGTATCATTGGATATTTATATTTTCCTATCTGAACAGTAACAATGAAAAATTTTTGGACATCAAATTCTTAAGCATATTGCAATATTACCAAGAAGCTGGTTCTGTTTGAGACAGCAGCTCAGCAGTCTACTTCAAGAAAAATATATCTGTGAGCTGAGATGTCAGCCCTCCACTAGTAAATAGTCTGATCCACAAGCCACATCATACAGGACCATGTCTCTTCCACTCCAATTTATTACACCCATCTGACATGGCTTGAGGACACTGACTGACAGGCTAATGGGACCTGAGCATATTTGCTCATAAAGATGTAGCTTGATTGAAACAGAAAGCTGAGATGCTCCCTCCAGGTTATTCTTTACAGATGCCAACGGTATCCTTCTAAATAACTACACCCTCAATATTCATGAAGTTGATCCCAAATAGTTAGGAGGTGGTACAGAGATTAATAGGGGGTTTTTGGAAAAGGGGTCTCTTTGCAAGTGACCATGGAGACTGGAGAACCTAACAGATATTGGAAAAGATTTGTTAAAGAAATACAGGTGAAGGAAGTAAGACAATAGAAAAACAATTAATCTTACCTCTATTTTCTCTTTAGAGAGTTTGCCATACCAACAAAAGTTTGTTTTATGGTTATAGAGTCATGGTTGTTAAAGGCAAAAATATTTTCCTTCTAGCTTGACTGTTCGACTGGTCAGTAAACATTGAAAGACCAATTTCCAACTTGTGAATAGAAGCAACATTTGAAACAATTATTGTTAATGAAAATGTTGTGAGAACTTCCTCAAAAAAAAAAAGAAAATGGTGAGGAAGTGATGAAAAACTGAATTCAGAAGGGAACCATTAGATCAAGAAATTAAGAGAGATGTAGACCTTTTACATCTGTGTCTCTTACCTCTTCAGAAAAAAGTGGATTTGGACATTCTGTGGTTTGGAAGAATATCGGTTGAGAGCTTCCTTCAATTGAAGCTCATGAATACAAGTCTACTAAGTACCAAGAGGCTGGCTAACCGATAAGAAAATTCAGCTTTGCCCCTTCAGCCTTCCACAAAAATATATAATGAAGCAACTGCATCACACACCTAGAAGAATGGGCATTTTTGGAACTAGCTATTCATCATAAATTGGAACTGCCATGAAGAACATCACAAACTGGGGATGTGGATGTTGGATGTGCTGGAAAATATTTCATTTTAAAGGTCTTGTCCTACAAGCAAATAGGAAGTCTCTTAATCCATATCTGGTTTAGTGCTAATGATTTACAGTTATTTGTTATGTTTTATATATCATGAATTTGAATTTCTTCTTATTCAGTGTGAAAGAAGTTAATATTTGGTACCCATACCTACTATAAATCTTTTCTTTGGGGAAAAAGCTACTGTGTGAAAATAGTTGTTTTTCATAAGCTGAATTGTGAATATATATAAGCACAGATTTAGGAAGGATGATGAAGGACAATCCTGAGCTACAAGAAGACTGTTGTTGAAATTAGCTAGGGTAATGGTAACCATCTGCAATTGATACAGATGAATTACACAGAACCTATTATTAAGAAATTTCACAGTAAGAATACTTTGTACCTGCTCTGAGCTGATATACAGCTTGGGGCCCATCAAACTAAACTGAAGCGAAGGGCATACAGGTTCCTTTCTCTGGTGACCAGGAATACTAGATGGTGCTGGAGCCCAAACTCGCTGCATTTGAAACTCCAGGAAATACTGCAGCTCCTCTATAGGAGGCTTATCTGAAAAAAATGATAACACAAGTATAAAGGCGTCATGCCACCTAATGCTCCAGCTAATGATGCAAAAATGGGCTTGCACAGGTTAAAATCATAAACATATAGATAATCCAGCAGTGCATGAAAAAGAACATGTCAATGAGGAACCAGAAATATAAGAATTCTTACACTCCAAATATAGATCAATTGCACGAGCCAAATACTGGATTCCGGGAAGTCCATTTAAAAGAGAAACAATGGGTATAAAGGTCATGTTAATAACATCTGGTGCTGAAGGAACAGTGTTCTTCCACTCATCATGATTTTGAACAAGATCATCACCACCTCTTCTTCTAAAGATTACTGTAACATCCTGCAGAAGAAGTAAAAGCACTTAAGCAAAGCAAAGCAGCAAAAAAAAAAAAACAGAAGAATTTTCAAAAATCAATACCATTGTTTGTAAAACTTCTTCTCAAATAGCTAGAGAAGATCACCACACACCTGTTTGGACAGTACATGAGCAAACAAAGCATATGCCCAAACATGTGCAGCTAGGCCCGTAAACTAGTCAAGTTTCGGTCAGATCACAGTCAATCCAGCAATCCATTGGTTCAGCAAAAAGGCATCTTAAGCCTGACTGGCCAGGAACAAGATATCTGTCGCACTGCAAACAAGCCAAGCCAAGCTTTAGGTTGCTCAGGCCTAGCTTGGCTTGTTGTATGAGAGACGTGTTTGAACTCAAACCAAGGTCAAGCAAAGCTTAACCACAAATATTCAAGATTGGTTCATTTCCTATTTGAACAAGCTTGAATGAGCCCCTTATTGAGCTGAGCTGGAGCTTATCCTCATTTTTGCAACTCTGGACTCTTCAGGCTTGGCTCATCGACAAACTGAGTTAAATTAAGTTTGAGTTTGCATGTTTTCTAATTGAACTAGATCAAATAAACCTATTATAGAGTGGAGCGCTAGCTGTTCATGCAGTCTAATTTATTTACAGCCTTAGATGTGCAAACGCCAAATGTCACCAACTGGACACACCAAAGATACTAAAAGATTGCTCACTGATGAAACAATTAGCTTGCCCACCACTAGATTAGAGATAATGATGAAACCAGGATTATCATGGAAAGGACAAACGAAAGAGTGGCACAAAAGGCAATCATATCAATTGTTAAGCGGAAAATAGAAGTGAATTGGCTGTGGTGCAGCAACAAGCTAACTAATCATATGCAGCATAAACAATATTAGTCTATGAAACAGTTATCAAAAAGAAAAAAAACTGCCAAAGCTGATGATGAAACTGAAATTCAAGTCCATAACAGTAAGCTGGAAATCTTGTTATGAGGCAGAGGCTCAACAATAATTGGGCACAGAAGTAGTATGAGATAATATAAATTAGATAGTACAAATTAAATCAACAGAGTAATTTAAATCAAATAGGAAGACCTAAAAAGTAACGGCAAGGTTTAAGGTCTTTTGTATCCGGAAGTGTGCAATCAAATGAAGTTACATAAGATCAAAAGAATCAGCTACTCTCATGTGTCACATGTAAAATAAGAGTATGTAACTATCACAAATGAAAATACACACACACACAAAAACAAAAACAAAAACAAAAACAAAAAAAAAACTTTTGGCCAATATATGGCTGAAGATAATTAGATTAATTCTTAAATTTCTGAATCATCAACAAAACAAAGTTTGCCATGTCGGTATCAAACCCCATACTGGTGCAATTCTACTATAGTGTCCGTATGCGGTATAGTGTGGTATGCCCATATCGGCATAGGGCTGTTTGGCATACCGGTATGGTACGGTATGGGGCATACCGCCCGATATGGGGTGGTATGGCGAACCATAAGTCTTTACCTAATTCCCTGCAATATATTACCTACCGCACAACTCTTGTGACAAAGTAACATGGAGGGGATAAATTGGAATACTAGAAATCTATATAGTTACCTCCTTTCCGCTTAGATGTGGAACACTTGATGGATATGACTGCATGTCACGGTTGTTAAGAAGAGATGGATCTGCAATCTGTGCATTTGAGTGGATATTAGCATTGTATGACAAACAAATTTCTCATGCAATACGTTATGATTTATGCATCTGAAATAGCAAAAGACACTGACCTTGTCCTCGTAATTAAAGACAGCATTCGACTGGTTTTCCAAGTTTAAAAATCTTTGGTCCCCAATGTCTTTCACATACTTTTCAATGTCAGATGCTGACAATTGAGATGAATGGTGCTGCTTAATATATATTTCATCTTTCCTCCAATAGTCACAGATGTAACAATGTGGGTACCGAAATTCTCGATAAAGCTGAACAAAGAACAGGCAAGAGTAACTTGATGACTGAGGGGAGAGAGGGGGGAGAGATAAAGAGAGAGAGAGAGAGAGAGAGAGAGAGAGAGAGAGAGAACTAATTAAGAAAAAACTCAACAGGTAGATTTGATGCCTTCTCTTAAGATATTATTAGAGATTTTCCATGACTACAAGGTGACAAGTAGCATGGAACACTAAAAGATCCAGAAATATTCCCATTATGGAGATTCTATTTCCAAGACTAAACTATGGTGACAATAAATAAACACAGTGCGTCAAGTTTATTACCTACTAACCTAGCCAAAGATGATGGATCCCAGCTCCGTGGAACAGCACGCCTGACATCTTCTCGCAACACCAATTCAGCATTCATAAGTATAACTTTATATAGAGGCATAAAATAACCATTCATTGCAAGGGCTTTTGTTGCTGCAGCATCAATTTTCCAAGAGCCAGTAAAACTGAACATGGAATTGAAACTGCCAAGAGGTACATTCTCGGATAACCCTGACTTGTTATTAAAATATTCAGCCATCTGAGGACAGATAGAAACAATGGCAATTAGTATTTGAATATAGAGGAGTATGTCACACGCAAAATAGATACATAAGATGCAGTGATTGATCACACATGATAACTGTATTCGATATAATGAAAAATATATTATTAAATAGATAATGATATTATGATATCGTATGTTACTATGCTGTGTAAATACTAAAGGAAACCTGGGTAGTATATGAAACAAATATTAGTTTGTCATGTGACTGAACTGCAAAGAACAACAGGCAAAAGTTAACATTATAAACACTCATATTTATGGTGTTTATAGTTAAATGCAAATTAAATTGTAGACGCATGTTACCATTCTCACCTATACTGGTTTCTTTGAAAAATAACATACTTTTCAGTTTAATCCAGCTTAAGGTCACATTATTCAGGATATGTTCCATTATCTTTGAGGACTTATATTTGAAGGCCTACAGGGATTAAAATTCTAAAATGCCTACATTCAATAGTTATCAACAAATTCTGCTGGAATCTTGGCCAAAAAAAGGCACCATCAATTAAGTAGTCCTCGCAGTTCCTATCAAGGGCAGATCCAGAGCGAGCCCAGGCAGATGCTATGCCTTGCCACCCCAGTAAAATATTTTCCATATATAACCAGTGCATGCACACCCCCCCCCCCCCCACCCCCCAAATGCACGATAAAGTTGTGAAAGACCAGCCCAGACAGATAACTTCTCAACTTCACTCCTATAATTTGTGCATGTGAGAGTATTCTTCTTTTTCCTCAAAATTTGTGGCACCAACAAGGATTTTCAATTTTAAACTGGTCTGAATTCCTATTTGGTAAACCGGGCGAGCATGGTATTCTTCTTGTGAAAAACCTTCTTTGATCTGGTTATCCAATGTGCTCCTCAGCAAAACAAAACATCCTCAGCCTCTTTATGGTTAGAAACAGAATGCCCTCAGCCTCTGTACAGTTAGAAACTGAATGTCCTCAGCCTTTTTACGGTTAGAAACTGAATGTCCTCTTTATGGTTAGAGACACAAGGTCTTTTCCTTTCCTATGTTAAGAAACTCTACAAGTACCTTACATCACACCATTTTTGGGGAGGAGTGAGAGGTCGAGAGGGAAGAGTAACAATCCCTCTCCTAAAGGAACATGCCCAGGAAAAAAGGCTAAATTACTGTTGCTCTAATCTCAAACTGTTATGTGGGAGCTTGCCAATGTTATATGAGGCTAAACTCAAGTTTGGGTCAGTATAGACCCTATACCTCCCTGCACCAAGGTGTCTCGCTATGTACGAAGGCATACCGAGGTGTGTAACAACTCGTATCAAGGCATACCCAGATAAAAGGTGAGAAAAATGATTAGATAGCTATTTTGGTATAGGGTAAATATCATACCATACTGACCATACCATACTAAACTAGTAAGATACCGGTACGATACCTGGTATCAAGATTGCGGACCTTGCTCAATGGGTTATCAAAAAATGCGACTCATGTGATGAGTTCCCCCATTTTGTTGCTATTTTGAAATAATACTAAATTAAGTATATTAACATTAATTGAAGAACAGACTGGTTTATTAGGACTGGCCAAGTAGAGTTCAGAAGAAAGTAATCTGAAATGATCATAGAACAGGTGGTTATTGGTTGAATATTTTCAGGTAACGGTTTAACTACCTATTATAATTGTTCTTGATAAGGTTCCAAAAAACTCTTTAATTTGTTCATATGCTATCAATTGATTGTATACAACCTTTGCCCATATTCAATCTTGATTGGACATATTTAAGTTCAAACTTATTTATTACATCCTATAAAAAATTCATATCATCCTATACGGAGTCCTTGTTTTGCTTTGGTCTTCCTATAACTCTTGTACAAAAATGCATAATATGATTAATCTACATACATATGAATTAATTGGTTACATTGCATGATTTATATCATTAATCATGTAGTATATTTTGGACACACAGACATACAACTTGGATTCAATATGGATCTCAAATACCACTTGGATTCTATATACATATGAATGTGATACTTAGAACTAACTTAAATTTGGAATCTAAAATGAACCCAAATCTCAATCCATTTGTCTATAAATAAAAGTTTTAGGGAAACAATGTCCAGTGCAACTTTGATAATTTTAAGGCACCTTTTTATCTATATTATATTCTTTGTTTAATGTTATAGTGCATGTTGTTGGTCCGGAGAGGAAAAACCCTAGAACCGCCATTGGTACCTATTTCTCTGGATGTCTAAATAAGCTCTCTATTATGCTAAAATTTGGTCCAGCTCCTCGGTATCTTTTTAAAAAACTTGAAGTGCTGATTAGGTAGTAACATTGTTATGCTAAAGTCTGGTTCAATAGGTGTCTTGTTAGAACCTCAACTTTATGTTGGCTAAACAAATATTGTTGATCTTGAATAAATCAAAACACCCAATTGGAGTCATTCTACAAATCAAAAATTCTTCTAAACTTTAATTTTCAAATTAATTTGGTATTTTAGAACCAGTAACACATTCTAATGGTTTCCGAATATCAGATTAATCTTGAGGCATTTATATCTTCCAGCATTACAAAGATGCAGATTGACAAAAGCTATGATCAACCACATGAACTACAACATTTTGCCCAAACAGACCAGATCAACTCACAAAAGTAGACCAACCAATGGAAATAGATCAAGTATCACTAGTGCTAATGGTTTTGGCTCGGGTTTGTAGCCATTGGAATGGGAATCTGATGCAAATCATTCGACCTGTTCCCACTTCTGCCCTGGACAACTTTAAAAAAGACCCTTCAGCCTGAAGATATAAGGAATCCGAATTGGATCGAACAACTAATAAAAAATTAAGGATGTTAAAGATATTTAATAATAATTGCCAAAACATGATATAAAAGCATAAGAATTATAGATTCATAATCTCTTTGATTTTCATGCCATGGTTTATTTACATATGTTGAATGAAATAATCCCCCATATTTCCCCAAATTATCTAGCAAATATTTCAAACCATGAATTACTTGAAGTAAACAACCAGCATCTTATAAGTTGTAACATTGAAGATTTTCCAGAAACAATAGCACAGAGTTTTCAGTGCCTCACTCTGCAGTTCAAGTCATCCAATCTGGTATCCTTTAGAACTAGTTATATAAAGGCGTGCAAGGGTCCACATCCACAGAACAGCACTGAATAATTCAAATTATTATTCAGTCTATCACTGCAAAGCAAGGGAGCACCTTTACTGCTTCAATGTTCCTATTTAAAATTAAAGTAAGCAGATCCCATAGCAGCTTGTGTAGCACGCTGCGTGTATCTAAGTATCATACATCTCGCATTGGTTAGGATCCATGATACCTACTAATCTTAACCAAAATCCAGCCTACTAAGTAGGAAACACATCAAAACTAAAGTAGCACAAGGCTCAAGTGACCTTGTTATGATTACTCTCGTTTATGTTTTTCTCCTTCTTCATGATCATATCTGAAACATGCCTCTTATGTTAATGTGGCCATATAATCACTCCCACTTGAACCACCACCTTTACAACTGCACACTGAAACAACAATATTTATCAAGCACTTGATAAACTCTCACCAACTGATGAAGCAGAAATTGTAACGACTAATGCAGAACCAAGTGATTCCAACATTGCTTTGAGTGGTGATAAAAATGTTATAAATTTAACCTCTGAAGAGCAACAGATCATTCTACAAGGTGAAAAATCCTATTGCTCAAATCATATACAAATTACCCTTCCAAAAGAGATTGTCAGAGACTGGACCATTAGTTCACTCAAACAATGTGTCATCGATATTTGTCAATGACCACTGGAGACTTTGATTATCTTTCAGTAGTAAGTTTTGAACCTGTGAGACAGCATCTTCAGCAAAAGCTTAATTGTTGTTCACTAACATTTCCTTGATGTGATGAGCCTGACATTCTAAAACATGTTTTTAACTTCTATCATGTACTGTGACAAGCAGGCTTTCTATGTATTGGTAAAGCATCAATCTGGAACTCTAGACCTTCTAAAGACAAGTTCATCCTTTGTCCAGTTCGACACAGTCCATTGAGGGTAATTTGCATGTCTGTAGCACTACAATTTTGCTGGTCGATAGCATGAAGCATATTGCAACTCACGCATTCATCTTGTGACCTCTCTTCAGAAGCTCAACATTTCATGATGACCCGGATTTCTGTAGGAAATTATCCTGAGACCCTGTAAAGGTTAAGGGTTTTAAAGCACAATCTCATCTTTACAGCCAGACGGATATAATTTTGACCATCTTCTAGTTGTGATGCAAAACTTATATTTCTCCAAAAGAATTCTCATACTTTGTCACTATATTCATAACAGTGCCACCACTAAACATATGCTCCTTCCAATTCTAAGACATCACCCACGTATCAAGCCTTCTTCATTCACCCTATATGGAGATCAAACTCATGCCAGGATCACGATTACAGGACATGCTGTAATTTACGATAATAAAGCCAATGCATAACCAGCTAAAATCTATGTCTGTGGGGCGATGGGAGAAGGGAAGGAAAGAAATAACAGTTTAACAACTGTGCCAACATAAACAAGAAGGCTCAGATATCCCAAGATTACTATGATAATTTAAAGAAAATAAAGAAGAAAAAGATTAAAATTCGAGACTAGCTCGGTCTAATCAGAACAAAATACCGCCGAAAGTTAATTGAAAACAGACCAGAAGCAACCTAGCAAAGCAACCAAAACCCATCAACATCTATCCAAGAAAGAACACAACTTCGAGTCCAGACAGACCCAGATCGGGAAAAAGAAGAAACCGAGAGATCGAATTAATTTGACTTACTTGCTGAAAGCTATACGCCGGCGTGGTCTCCGCCTGGCCCTGCTCCCTAAAGATATCGATATCCCAGGAGACATCGGGGAGGACGACGTCGCCGTCGTCGGAGATCACGAAGTCCCTGGTGCGTCCTTCGTCGACAAGCACGAGCCGGGAGCCGGGGGCGCCCTTGCAGTAGAGGAGGCGGGTGTCGGAGGTAACATCGAAGCCCCGGCCGAGGGCCTGGACGGCGTTAGAGAGCGTCGCGATCAGCGCGTTGGAGCTCGCCGGCGGCAGCTGCGAACTCTCCATGGCAACCGGTGGGGGACAGGAAGGGCTTGCTCTCATCTCTCCGGTGGAAGTGGGAACCTCCGCATCTCTCGTTATTAATACAAGTAACAATTATTATTATCGTTGAGATCGAAGAACGGAGGGCGGGGGAACAGGGGGGGGCCGGGGGGGTTTTGTGTTTTGTTCTTGCCTTCTTCCCTCGAGTCGACCGGGCTTCCAAGGCAGACAGGACAGAGAAAGAAAGGCGAATGGACGGATCTCCGGTGCGGGCTTTTTGACCGATTGGATTGATTGATTGTAATAAAAAAGACGCGTTTTCTAGAGGGGGATTAGGAGTTGACCGGTCCATCGATCAAACTAAGCTCGTGATACTTTATCTTTCTTTGCAACCTGTCTGTCTGTAGCGTCCATCTGCCGTCTGCTAGCACGCAAACTCGATGTTCCACCATCAACCTAAGTCAAAAGGAGATATTAATATATCATAAAAAAAGTGTATACTGCCCGGGGAGTGGTAGTCAAATTGGATCGACAATTTCAACCGGTTCAACCTAACTTGTGAATTCCTCCTCGACCCTTTGCTTTCTGACGTTGATCTCCACGTCTGACAGAGTAATTTTACAGGGAAAGGATATGGACCACGGGAGCATTTTTCGTTTGGGAAATTATGGACCGTGGGAGCGTTTTGTGTTTCGGACATTGCGAGAACCTTCCCCCGTAGCCGCTGATCCTGACCACGATAGATCGAGAAGAAGAACATACATTGCCGTCCCCGAATAAACCACAGAATCACGTCTCTTAAGGCGAGAGGTGATTAAATTGGAAGAACCAAAACGGTAGGGAAGCTCCAGTGCAATGACACTGTCAAATTTGATATTCATTATTAAAGACCAGTCGATGGAAAATACGATTAATACGGTTACACAATATGATTCACAGGTACGAGCATCCAAAAGTTCCCGACGCAAGTACTCGGGTTGCTGGCCATTATGTTTTGCGCTTTATCTGTTAGAATTTTCTTCTTCTCGGTTAGAGAGTGAGAAAAATATGTAATCTTTTTTTGCCCTTTCATTATGGGACGTTCCTTCGCTTGCTGCGAAGACAAATCTAAGTTCCTATTTCACCAAACACCACCAACACAACAGATCTTCGGCTCTGGTGCTCTGAGATTTTTTTGTTATGAAGACTGCAACTCCAGAAATTGGCCGGTCACAAGTGATTTGGGAGAATCACTCAAATGTAAACACAGTATCGTTAGTGCCTCTTCATGCTGTGTTTTATCACACGAATAACGCCAAGAACTTCGAGAGGATCCATCCAATCCAGTAACCTCTGCAACTCTTTACAAAATAAGCATATACATCACCCATAGCCCAATTTGGTTTCAAATACAGATGTCCGATGAACATGCACAATCCACGAGATACTGTTATGGTCTATCATTAGGTTTCATGGTTACATTTACATATTTCTTCAGACCGCTCAACTGGACCCACCAATAAACTAGATGCTTAGGTAGCATCATCTTCAAGGTTGTTGACCCGTTCGCATTCATCTATCCATTCGCTGTATCTGTAACACATGAACTTGTATCAGAACTTGTACTGGCATATTTATAAGTAGGATTAAATAAGAATCTGCATATAATATGTGCATGGTAATCCGACTTACATGTCTATAGGCTCCGTCAGCGCTGCAAATGAAGAAAAATAAAAAACAGAGGTTAGTCAGAATATTCCTGCGAATCAACAGAGAGTTGTAGTAGAAAAATTGACAAAATCAAGGTTAGATGTGAACCATGCGAATCTCATAATCTATGATAATAATGTTTTCTGTCCCGTTATATTATTTTTTTTAGTCACCTCTAACAACTAGATATGGAGTCTGGACTGTAGGTAGGGCATAAAGAAGGCCAGACCTATATCAATCAGAGTCCAAAGTCGACATCAGAATGGACCTGGACTAGTACCAGTTAGAGCATTTCCTTTCCTGCTCCAACTGCATATGGGTCATCATATACATTTTAGAGAAGATTGACAATTTTGATAGAAAGTAAGATGATCCACCAAAAATCAAGACTATCAAATGATGTCAGTCCGTCGGTAGATCAACCTGCCCCTAATATGCTTGGCCAGAACCAGTTTCAATTGGGCGATCTGAACCGCCCCATAACCCTATGGTCAAGGTGGACAAAGGATTCCCCAGCTAAAGTCCAATTCAAAACTCAAATGGAATTTGGCCAGATGTGCCGGGATATCTTAGAAGACGGTCTCTGTATAGGATATTTACAACCTAAAATGGACAAAGACAAACTACAAAGTATTCACATCTGATAGCTGAGACAGCATGAGCCCTAGCACATACGAGAGGCCAGATATGGTTAGTATTAGAACTTACACTTGAAAATGCACTAAATTTTCATGTTTAACAAAAAAGAAGATACAACATCTAACAAAAATTATAAGCCGGTTACTCACAACAACTACGAGCACACATAGCTTCTGCTGATCCTTAGAAATAGTCGCACCATGAAAAT
Organism: Elaeis guineensis; assembly: GCF_000442705.2. Classification (NCBI taxonomy): domain Eukaryota; kingdom Viridiplantae; phylum Streptophyta; class Magnoliopsida; order Arecales; family Arecaceae; genus Elaeis; species Elaeis guineensis. The sequence continues at coordinate 6,843,635 of NC_025998.2, read as the reverse complement.
GTTTGGTGGTGCAAACTCAAAACCCTGAACCTTATTAACCTCTGTTTATAACAAGCTCCCAGCCACTAGTTATGAACGTACCTGTGATAGTGGTGCTGAAGCTTTCTTGGCAAATCCTGCATGTGGCTTCACCAATCAAATTCTTCATATCACTGAAAAATAAATTGGTTTCTAAGTGTGATTGAAATTAAAATATAAATAAGATCGATAAGCAACTGACAGCACATCATCAAAATATACCATGTAAAGAACTAATAACAATCATGCATCCTGACTATTTTGAGATAATGTGAAAATTAAAAAGTACTACAAGAACAGAAATCAATAAAGAAGGTGAAAGAGTGACTATTGTTGATTATAGAAGAAATCCTATGCTTCTTCAACTGTTGGATACTTGGATACGTCTAGACATGAGAGCCAATAAACAATTCTGCTTCTTGAATCTGGTGCTAACCCCTAGTCAATCATACCTGCCAGGGAAAAGCTTACCAACAAACAAAAGGAGTCCATCATAGGGAAAAATCAGTTCACCCAACTAGGGATGGCAATGGATTGGGTATGGATCTGGTAGGCCATTAACCATACCCATCCTGTACTTACCTCGAGGTGAGGTTGGGTAAAGCTCCAAAAATCCTTTTTTTTTGGGCATACAAATCTTTTTTTATTCCTTTTGCTTTGAGGAAGGCATTTGTGAAGAGTTTTATATATCCAGATCAGGTTCGGGATGGGTTTTACCATTGCCAGCACCTACCCCGAATCAGCAGCGAATCAGTAAAACCAGCCCCATTAGGGTCAGATCGGGTTAGGTACCCGATGGGCAGAGTAACTTGCCACCCCTACACCTAACTAGACTAAGTGACTGTCAGATATGTTTTACAGATAAATAACAGTAGATGAACAGCAAACAAGGAAGACATTCCAAATTTTCAAGTGTACTCTAGCCCATCAAATGGATCAAAGATGATTATGCATACATGCGACATTCAACGCTGCTTCCATGGTTGCAGAAAGGGCAACAAAATACAGTATCAAGCTTATCCATTCGCTTCCTTGGAGGTGGCTTCGCCCTTGACTTCCTCTTCCCCATGATTCAGCTTCAACTCTTTGACTGAATCAGTAACTAAAGCTCAATTAGTAAGTAATCAGTTATCTTCTCCATGAATCAGTAATTAAAGATCAACTAGTTAATTCCAGTAAGTATAATGCTTGGCAATGACAAATAAGATAACTTCTTATTATGCATTCAAGCAAGATTTCAAAATTAATAAATAAATAAAAGGAAAGAAGAAACACAGCAAAAATTTAAAGAATTGCTGAGATACACATCCATAAATATTATAATAATGCATGATCTCTTAATTGAATATTCCATGCATATCAGCATGTGAGACAGAACCTAACATAGCAGAGATACTTTCATGAACCAAGGATTCGTGAATCCATCAATGCATACTACTTTTTAAACTTTTACAAATTATTACTTGTTTATCACTCCTTAGCTAATAGAAGTACATAAATAATGTCATAATCAATACAAACACATTTATCAGGCAGTGCCACATCAAAATAAATGTGTGCATGCACCATAAAACAATTTTATCTTAAGAAAATAGCATTTATGAAGACTGCCATGATTTTAACAATAAGGTATATCTCCTTAGAACCCAAGGTTGCAAAAATGTGATGATGGGTGTAAAACATTGTGTAAAAAGTTCCTTCCTAATTGGCCATCTAACTGTCAAGTAATGCTGCGGCTCTAGCATGAGAGAACGGCACGTCTCCAAAGCCTTGACATGCACTGAAGAAGGCTAACCTGTTGGAAATTTCAAGATGTGTTGTATTCTTGTGCATTAAGAAGACAAAATAAGAGCAAGTTTTAACATTTGCAGCATCTCTTAATCATTTGCTAACCAATCAGATCTTGGTTCTGCCTGCAAAAACTTTGTCTTGAATCCACTCAAAATATATTGAACACACAAGAATTCAGAAAATGGATCCACAGAGAAGCTAGTTACCATCTAACTACCTCAGACAGGTTATTTTTAAAATTTAATGAAGTATGAGTACAGGATGAACAAGTCCCAGGAAAATCTTCATTCTTTGAGATTAGGTCAAATTGAAGCTCGTGTAAGCAAAATGGAGTTACCGGTCAGACATTTATCCAACCAGAACCAGGCTTTTCATTCGTTCAACACAGCATTAACTTGGAAATTAGCTGAAAGCTGCTTATATCAACAAATTTTACAGTAGGTAACTGTTTGATATAAGAATTCACTAAAATCATGCTATTTATCGACATAAGGACCATTTGGCAACTATTCCCCAGGCACAGAGCTTCTTTATTACATCAAAGAATGCCTTCACTTCGTTTACTTCAATGGTAGAAAATATAATTTCTTTAATGCAAATGGTTACTTCCCAGACCAAGCAACTGCCCTATTAAAAAATATTTCATTTGATAATGAGCCACAGAATGGAGTTACCAGTAGGACATTTTTGCAACCAGGACCAGGCTTTTCATTCAGCGGGGGTGGGGGGGGGGGGGGGTTGGTGGGGTGGGGTACATGCAAACAATAACATTATATACATATAATGACAAGACAGAGGAGCTGGTGTAGGCATGTAGGAAAGCCCAACATCTCATATATAAAGATTCAGCAGTGTATGTACTAATTAGTTGTAGAAAATCTTTATCTATTACCTTCTTTTCCTGCTAATATAGCAAGAATTATTATGACATCTTATATAGTGCATAGGAATCAAATAGCATAATGACCACATCAGATACAGGAGATGGTTACAATTTTGAAGAAGTTTATAAATATTGTAGTGAAATGATTTGATAAAAACAAAATCAGGCATGTTTAGTTTATAATCATGTTATGTGTGATTTATTTTGAATCTGAGCATGGATCAAAACATAAAGGAAATGTGCACTTCAATAGACCAGGCATACAGTCATGCCCATGAAATGGGCCAACCAGCTGAGAGTTCCCACCCCCTTCTCTTAGAAGACTGGCAGTATCCTAAATTGGATTCCTCAGTCGCTGAGTAGCAAAAAATTGATGCCACTCTCAGGTGAATTTTGGCCACTTCATGCTGCTAAGGAATTTAGTTGAAAATTACAGGTCTACATGGTAAAGAAGAACACAAAATATATTCATATTTTACTTGAATGGAAAGATGTCAAGTCACTTTTATGGTTTTTTAATGGAGCTATATTTAAAATAATAACAACCTTGCAGCAGCTTGATTAAGGAATTGTAGGTAGATTTTTGTCTCTCTGGTTACAATTCAAAGATTTGCCTACTGGAGAATGAGTCCAATTCCTTTCCCATTGACACCTCAACTCAACAATGCTAATTTACAATGTTTTTCTTTTTCAATGTTTGCGCTCCAACTTAAGATTCAAACATCCTGACTAAAACCCCATATCAAGTTTAATATGCTGCTTGCTAAGCTCTGAAACTTAGTCTCCAGCATCTTCTACCTAGGAGAATGCACCCGCTTCAGAATCTTCCGGCACCTCAAACCTGCATATGCTTCCTAAGTACTTCCTTACTAGAAATTTTCCTAAAACATCCACCTCTCTGCATCTGCACCCACATTTGCTCCGATACTAACACCCGATTCTGGCAACTAAGGTCTCAAATTCCATGATATGGATTCCCAGATAAAAACATTAGACGGGCAAAATCAATTGTATCAAGATTTTTCTAGAACAAATAAACGAATGTTATCTCAGCTAAATAAAAGGAAAGGAAAACCATCAGAGAGCTACAAGATAAGACTGAAGCTAAAATGGGATCACATGTTTCCCAAAAAAAAAAAAGAATCATGAAAATTATATTTGTAACAAGGTGGAACAAAAACTCCCAATCCTATTTCCAGTCGTCATAAAATGTTTCACAGGAAGATATATCAGAAAATATTAAGATAGGTGCAATCTCTTTTACCAAACTCTGACAACGAGAGGATCTAAGACATTATGTTCCATAGCCAACGATCTCAGTTCGTTAGGATGACAAAATATCAACCAACGATCATAGCAATTTAGTTTGAGCAATTGGCGGATTGGTATCTGTACTTTCAGTAAGCCACTTGATAACCAGAAATTTCAACAAAAAGCTGCAACTACCAATCCAACTCTAGAAACAAAGGCGGATGTTTAAAAGATCAGCTAATACGGAATAAGAAGGCAATATTAAAATGAATTCCTTGCATTACATCGTACACAATAAGCTCCCCTCCTCATACTGTTCCCCAAAACATCGGTATCTCTCTTTTCCAGAAACTTTTTCGTTTCCCTTATGAGCGAAGCTCAAACTTGTACAAAAAAATATCACCAAATATTTTTATTATCAACCAGTGTAGAATGTCATGATTGTATCCAAACCTACCAAGCGGCAGCTCAAAACAAATCAAGACAGCAAAGGAAATCATTGGCACCAATTCATAGTGTGGAGCTAGAAAAGGATTAACTAATGAAGGTTGGAAAGAATCTTAAAAATCTCCTTTGAAAACCCTAAATTAGATTATAGTAGGGAATTATCAACAGAAATTACAAGGAAAAAAAAACTCAAGACTCCGCAAACCTTTTAATTTTTTTAAAAAAGATAACCCTAGGTTAGCCGATGGTCAAGAATCCATCCGGCTCACAGAAACCCTAGAAAGGAGACATGAGATTGGGCAAGAATACGATGAAAGAACGCTAGAAAAGAGAGGAGGAAACAACTCAAAGCCTTACCCGAGTGATATTGGCCGACGATAAGGACGACAAGAGAAGGGTTTATGCACCAGCGGCGAAACGAGAGACCCTCCCTCGAGCTCCAGGTGATATATATAAGGGAGGCGATCGCAAGATTCCACCGGTCCCCGTTTGGGTTAAACATGATCAGACCGGATGATCTAGACCGTCCTCAATATGGCCGGAACACATCCGGTCCAAGTGTTCTTTTCGGACCGGACCTCACCGCACGGCTTCGCCTATGATGACGTGCTATTGCCAAGTTGTGGGATTTGTCTTTTTACCACGCTATAGCAGTTCGCAGTGGCAACTGGCCGGATCGGATGTAAATGGGTCGATACGGAAAACTTCAAAATTAAATTAATTTATTTATTAAATTAATTAAATTTTAAAATTTGAACCTATCATATTTAATAAATAAACTATTCAATTCAATCAAATTAATTTATTTATTAAATAAATAAATAACTTATCTAATCAAATTCATTTTAATTTAAAAATAATAATAAAAAAAATTATCAGAAAAAAATTATTGATAAAATTTTTATAATCAAACCGATCGTGAAAAAAATTATGAATCGAACATGCTTTGAAAAAATTAATGATCGTATAAATTAAAATATTAAAAAAATAATAATATTGGTGCAAAAATTACTTGCGTCGGAGAAGTTGGAGTCGAGGGAGTCGCGGTAGCCGCCGGGACCTGCAAAAAAATCTAAACGGAGGTGGGGTTGCTCCGGCAAACCCTCCGACGCTCAAGTCAGTTCTCTGCCTCAACAAGAATGGAGTGTTCGAACGAAAATTTTAGCAAAGTTTTTAGATGAAAATGAAAGCTTATGGAATAACATATCTGGGGTTCCCCTTTTATAGACAGAGGGGGCAACAAATTGATGGCGACGTCTGAAACCGTCTGGTCGTGGGCCGCCAGAGTCAGGAGGAATTTATTGCGGAGGGTGGAGGAGCGGGATCGTGGCTATCGCCATGGCTCGCACGTGGAATCAGTTAAGGGGAGTGGAGCGGCATCCGCTGTCGTGACTTGTCAGGGAGTGGTGGACTCGCACAGAATCTGCCGTAGGGAGTGGAGCAGAGTCGTGGCCGTTAACACGGCCTGTCAGGGAGTAATGGAGCTACGCAGGGTCCGCCGCAGGGAGTGGAGCAGAGTCGTGGCCGTTAATACGGCCTGTCAGGAGATCCAGACTTGTTGGCCGAAGTTCGGTTGGAGTCGGTAGCGAGGTCCGGTACCCGTAGGAATTTGGACGAGGTCTTCCCGCAGCAGAAGTTATGGACGGAGCCCGACTCCTACGAAGTCTTCCTTGCCACAGAAGTTGTGGACGGAGTCCGGCTCCCGTAGGAGCCCGGGCGGAGTCTTCCTTGCCGTAGAAATTATGGACGGAGCCCGGCTCCCGTAGGAGTCCGGGCGGGGTCTTCCTTGCTGCAGAAATTGTGGACGGAGCCCGCTCCCGTAGGAGCCCGGCGGAGTCTTCCTTGCTGCAGAAATTATGGACGGAGTCCGGCTCCCGTAGGAGCCCGGGCAGAGTCTTCCTTGCCGCAGAAATTGTGGACGGAGCCCGGCTCCCGTAGGAGCCCGGGCGGAGTCTTCCTTGCTACAGAAATTGTGGACGGAGCCCGGCTCCCGTAGGAGCCCGGGCGGAGTCTTCCTTGCTGCAGAAATTGTGGACGGAGCCCGGCTCCCGTAGGAGTCCGGGCGGGATCTTCCTTGCCGCAGAAATTGTGGACGGAGCCCGGCTCCCGTAGGAGCCCGGGCGGAGTCTTCCTTGCTGCAGAAATTATGGACGGAGCCCGGCTCCCGTAGGAGTCCGGGCGGGGTCTTCCTTACCGCAGAAATTGTGGACGGAGCCCGGCTCCCGTAGGAGCCCGGGCGAGTCTTCCTTGCTGCAGAAATTGTGGACGGAGCCCGGCTCCCGTAGGAGCCCGGGCGGAGTCTTCCTTGCTGCAGAAATTGTGGACGGAGCCCGGCTCCCATAGGAGTCCGGGCGGGGTCTTCCTTGCCGCAGAAATTATGGACGGAGCCCGGCTCCCGTAGGAGCCCGGGCGGAGTCTTCCTTGCTGCAAAATTGTGGACGGAGCCCGGCTCCCGTAGGAGTCCGGGCGGGGTCTTCCTTGCCGCAGAAATTGTGGACGGAGCCCGGCTCCCGTAGGAGTTCGGGCGGAGTCCTCCCTGTGATTGGAGTTGCAGATGGAGCCCGGCTCCCGTAGGAGTCCGGGCGGAGTCTTCCTGTAATTAAAGTAAGGTGCGAAGTCCGGCTCCCGTAGGAGTCCGGACGGGGTTTATCAGCAGTCGAAGTTGGCGACGGAGCCGGCTCCCGTAGGAGTCCGGGCGGAGCTTACCATCGGTTGAAGTTGTGACGGAGCCCGGCTCCCGTAGAGTCCGGACGGAGTCCTCCCTGTGATTGGAGTTGCGGACGGAGCCCGGCTCCCGTAGGAGTCCGGGCCTTCGACTTTGCTCAAGCTAGGCGAGGTTCTCCTCCTGTCCTTAGCAGGGCTGTGGGGGCACATATGGGCTTGCAGGGCCTCTCCCCCCATCCGGTCTAAATGGAACCGGGCCTTCGACTTTGCTCAAGTTAGGGCGAGGTTTTTCTCCTGTCCCTAACAGGGCTGTGGGGGGCATATGGGCGTTGCAGGGCCTCTCCCCCATCCGGTCTAAATGGAACCGGGCCTTCGACTTTGCTCAAGTTAGGGCGAGTTTTCCTCCTGTCCCTAACAGGGCTGTGGGGGCGCATATGGGCGTTGCAGGGCCTCTCCCCCCATCCGGTCTAAAGGGAACCGGCCTTCGATTTTGCTCAAGTTAGGGCGAGGTTTTCCTCCTGTCCCTAACAGGGCTGTGGGGGCGCATATGGGTGTTGCAGGACCTCTCCCCCCATCCGGTCTAAAGGGAACCGGGCCTTCGATTTTGTCGGAACGAGGTTTCCCTTTAGACTGGATGGGGGGAGAGGCCCTGTAATGCCCATATGCGCCCCCACAGCCCTGTTAGGGACAGGAGGAAAACCTCGCCCTAACTTGAGCAAAATCGAAGGCCGGTTCCCTTTAGACCGGATGGGGGGAGAGGCCCTGCAACGCCCATATGCGCCCCCACAGCCCTGTTAGGGACAGGAAGAAAACCTCGCCCTAACTTGAGCAAAGTCGAAGCCCGGTTCCATTTAGATCGGATGGGGGAGAGGCCCTGCAACGCCCATATGCGCCCCACAGCCCTGTTAGGGACAGAGAAAAACCTCGCCCTAACTTGAGCAAAGTCGAAGGCCGGTTCCATTTAGACCGAATGGGGGGAGAGGTCCTGCAACGCCCATATGTGCCCCACAGCCCTGCTAAGGACAGGAGGAGAACCTCGTCCTAGCTTGAGCAAAGTCGAAGGCCCGGACTCCTACGGGAGCCGGGCTTCATCCGCAACTCCAATCATAGGGAGGACTCCGCCCGGACTCCTACGGGAGCCGGGCTCCGTCACCAATTTCAACCAATGGTAAGCTCTGCCCGGACTCCTACGGGAGCCGGGCTCCGTCGCCAACTTCGACTGCTGATAAACCCCATCCGGACTCCTACGGGAGCTGGACTTCACACCTTACTTTAATTACAGGAAGACTCCGCCCGGACTCCTACGGGAGCCGGGCTCCATCCGCAACTCCAATCACAGGGAGGACTCCGTCCGAACTCCTACGGGAGCCGGGCTCCGTCCACAATTTCTGCGGCAAAGAAGACCCCGCCCGGACTCCTACGGGAGCCGAGCTCCGTCATAATTTCTGCAGCAAGGAAGACTCCGCTCGGGCTCCTACGGGAGCCGGGCTCCGTCCATAATTTCAGCGGCAAGGAAGACCCCGCCCGGACTCATACGGGAGCCGGGCCCCGTCCACAATTTCTGCAGCAAGGAAGACTCCGCCCGGGCTCCTACGGGAGCCGGGCTCCGTCCACAATTTCTGCAGCAAGGAAGACTCTGCCCGGACTCCTACAGGAGCCGGGCTCCGTCCATAATTTCTGCGGCAAGGAAGACCCCGCCCGGACTCCTACGGGAGCCGGGCTCTGTCCACAATTTCTGCAGCAAGGAAGACTCCGCCCGGGCTCCTACGGGAGCCGGACTCCGTCCACAATTTTTGCAGCAAGGAAGACTCCGCCCGGGCTCCGCCCATAATTTCTACGGCAAGGAAGACTCCGCCCGGGCTCCTACGAGAGCCGGACTCTGTCCATAATTTCTACAGCAAGGAAGACTCTGCCCGGGCTCCTACGGTAGTCGGGCTCCGTCCACAATTTCTGCAGCAAGGAAGACCCCGCCCGGACTCCTACGGGAGTCGGGCTCCGTCCATAATTTCTGCGGCAAGGAAGACTCCGCCCGGGCTCCTACGGGAGCCGGACTCCGTCCACAACTTCTGTGGCAAGGAAGACTTCGCCCGGACTCCTACGGGAGCCGGGCTCCGTCCACAACTTCTGCTGCGGGAAGACCTCGTCCAAACTCTACGGGTATTGGACCTCGCTACCGACTCCAACCGAACTTCGGCCAACAAGTCTGGATCTCCTGACAGGCCGTATTAACGGCCATGACTCTGCTCCACTCCCTGTGGCGGATCCTGCGTAGCTCCATTACTCCTGACAGGCCTGTTAACGGCCACGACTCTGCTCCACTCCCTGCGGGGATTCTGTGCGAGTCCACCACTCCCTGACAAGTCACGACAGCGGATGCCGCTCCACTCCCGTAACTGATTCCACGTGGCAAGCCACGGCGATAGCCACGATCCCGCTCCTCCACCCTCCGCAATAAATTTCTCTTGACTCTGGGCGGCCCACGACCAGACGGTTTCAGACGTCGCCATCAATTTGTTGCCCCCTCCATCTATAAAAGGGAACCCCAGATACATTATTCCATAAGCTTTCATTTTCACCTAAAAACTCTGCTAAAATTTCATTCGAGCACTCTATTTTGTTGAGGCAGAGAACTGACTTGAGCGTCGGAGGGTCTTGCCGGAGCAACCCCACCTCCGATTTAGACTTCTTTTGCAGGTCCCGACGGCGACCGCGACTCCCTCGACTCCAGCTTCTCCGACGCAAGCGGATTTTTGCACCAACATGATTGGCGCTAGAGGAAGGAGCTGAACCTTCGCAGCATCCTTATTCTTAAAGGAGCGCTTAACGGGACCGCCTCCGGTCATCTTCTCCGGCACCCACTCCTCCCTTCCCCCACTGGATCCTCACCTGATGCCTTCTCGCGAAGCATCCGCACAGCTACCCATGACCTCCGCAGCCATATCTCGGACCCCGGTCTCGCCTCTGGTTTCCCAGGCCCCGCATCCTCCGGCTATGGTCGCCGGCATGGAGTGGCCGGGCGATCGCCTTCGACGGATTCGCCAACACCGTCGCGGGGGGATCCCAACAGGAAACAACCAACTTATCGGCTGTATCCCCCAAGCGGTAAAAGACTGAAGAGCCCATAACCTTTACCGAAGAAGACACTCAGGGAGTCCAATTCCTCATAACGACGCGATCGTAGTTTCCTTGAATATAGCAAATTACGACGTCCGTCGCATTCTTGTCGACAATGGAAGTTCGGCCGACATTTGTTCTACGACGCCTTTTCAAGAATGTCCATCCTTGACAGCCATCTGAGACTGATTAGCTCCCCTTTGGTAGGGTTTACCGGCGACGCCGTTCTGACGGAAGGAATAATAACTTTGATGTGGCCGCAGGTTAATATCCAAGGCAATCCAGGGCCCTGGTGAATTTTTTGGTAGTGAAGGCGCCATCAGCCTACAATGCAATCCTCGGCCGACCTGCCTCAATGCTCTCTGAGCCGTCGTATCGACCTACCATTTGAAGTTGAAGTTCCCCACCGACCAGGGGATCGGAGAGGTCGGGGAGACCAAGCCCTGGAGACACTGCTACAATATAGCCTTGCAAAGAAGCGATCAATCTGACCCCTGTCCCGTCGATGGACTGGATGCTCGCGATGACTCATCGAAGAGAGGGGCCCCCAATCGATGATCTGATACCAATCCCTTTGAATGACGGGAACGCGGAGCATGTACGATGATCGGCTCCAACCTAGGGGAGGAGGTGCGGACGCGTCTCATTGATTTTCTACGAAGAATGCGGACGTTTTCGCTTGGGTTCCAGCAGACATGCCGGGGATTGACACGGAAGTCATGGAGCATCATCTGCCGTCGATCCAAAGCATCGACCGATGAAAGAAAAAATCCGAAGTCATGCTCCAGAGAGGCAGAAGGCGATAGCCGAGGAAGTGGATAAGCTCCTCAAGGCCGGATTCATTAAGGAAGTCAATTATCCTGATTGGATTTCCAACGTTGTCCTGGTCAAAAAAGCAAACGGCAAGTGGAGGATGTGTATAGACTTCAAAAAGCTGAATAAGGCCTGTCCAAAGGACAGCTACCCCCTTCCCAGAATCAATCAACTGGTGGATGCGACCTCGGGCCATGAGCTCCTCACCTTCATGGACGCGTTCTCCGGCTATAATCAAATTAGAATGGCACCGGAAGACGAAGAAAAGACAGCTTTCATCACTAATCGTGGCCTTTACTGTTACAGGGTCATGCCTTTCGGCCTCAAGAATGCGGGCGCAACCTACCAACGATTGGTGAACAAAATCTTCAAGGAGCAGATCGGTCATAACATGGAGGTCTACGTGGACGATATGCTCGTAAAAAGTAAATCTTCCAGAGATCATGTCGCCGACCTCGAGAGACCTTCGACGCTCTCCAAAATATAGAATGAAGCTGAACCCAACTAAATGCGCTTTCGGAGTAACCTCAGGAAAGTTCCTGGGCTTCATGGTATCAGGGCACGGGATCGAGGCCAATCCAGAGAAAATTGCGCCATCCAGGAGATGGCCACCCCAAAATCGATAAAAGAGGTTCAGCGCCTCATGGGGAGGATAGCGGCCCTTAATGCTTCATCGCAAGGTAGCCGAACGGTGCTTGTCCTTCTTTCAAACCCTCAAGCAGCCGAAGAACTTCTGTTGGACCTCTGAATGCCAACAAGCGTTCGAAGAATTAAGGAGCTACCTTGGCTCACCCCCGCTGTTAGCAAAGTCTGAGCCCGGGGATGAGCTATTTTTATACCTGGCGGTCTCTCCATGGCCCTCGCGGCCGTCCTTGTCAAAGAAGAAGCGAAAGTCCAGTGGCCAATCTACTACGTTAGCCGCACGTTGAGGGATGCCGAGACCAGGTAAACCAAATTAGAAAAATTGACTTACGCCTTGTTGATTGCAGTCCGGAGGCTCCGACCCTACTTTCAAGGGCACACCGTGACGCTACTCACCAATCAACCGATCAAGGGGTTTTGCACTGGGCGACACCTCGGGAGGATGGCAAAATGGCGATCGAGCTCACGAATTCGACATCAACTATCGACCAGGCCAGCAGTGAAGGCCCAAATACTGGAGATTTCATAGTAGAGTGTACCATCCCAGAGGAGGCTGAACCTGAACAAAGTAAATTGACGACCTGAAGTCCCAACCGAACTCCCCGAAGAAGAGGCCGATCCCTCTGATCGCTTTTGGGACCTCTATGTGGATGGATCTTCCAACACGTGGGCGCAGATGCAGACCTGATCTTGGTCAGTCCGGAGGGAGTCATCGCGGAATACGCTCTGCATTTCGAGTTCCTGCAACAAACAATGGAGCGGAATACGAACTCTGATCGCAGGATTAAGGATCGCCAAAGAGCTGGAAATAGGTTAGCTCCGGGTGCACAGTGACTCTCAACTAGTGGTGGGACAAGTCAGCGGAGTTACGAAGCCGGGAGGACAGTATGTCCAAATACCTTGAGAAGGTAAAGGAGCTCACCCCCGCCTTTAGCAGCTTCAACATTAGACAGATTCCAAGGTTGGAAAATACCAGGGCTGACCTTCTCTCCAAGCTGGCGAGTTGGCTCCGGCCGAATTGCCCAAAGGCGTTCTCTTTGAAGTTTAAAGCACCGAGTACAGAAGAATCCGGCCCGTGATGGAGATTGACCACGAGCCCAGCTGGGTCGACCCACTGATAATCTATCTCAGAGATGGAGTTCTCCCCCAGATGCGAAAGAAGCTCGGAAGCTCGAAATCAAGCCTCCGATACATCTTTATGAGGGCAAATTGTACAAGAGATCATACTCCTTGCCCCTCTTAAAATATCTCCGGCCTTCGGAAGCTGACTACGCCTTGTGGAAGTACATGAAGGAATTTACGAAAACATTTGGGGGTAGGTCTTTATCCTACAAGTTGCTCCACCAAGGATATTACTGGCCAACAATGCATCATGATTCGATTGAATATGTCAAAAAGTTGATCGATGCCAGAGATATGCCAACGTCCAGAGACAGCCCGCCACCGAGCTCACACCCTTGAGTGCCCCATGGCCTTTTGCACAATGGGGGATGGACATCCTTGGCCCCTTTCCATGGCGTCTGGGCAAAGAAAGTTCCTCCTTGTAGCGATCGACTACTTCACCAAATGGGTTGAAGCCGAACCACTAGCGAAAATCACAGAGGCAAAAGTGCAAGATTTCGTCTGGAAGTCGATCGTGTGTAGGTTCGGTCTGCCTAGAACCCTAATCACTAATAATGGACGGCAATTCGCGGAGCAAAATTCGTCGAATTCTGTGAAGATCTAAACATCTCCCACAACTTCATATCAGTAGCCCATCCCCAGGGAATGGCGAAGCTGAGGTGACTAATCGAACCCTTTTGCAGGGAATTAAGACAAGGCTCGAAAAAGCGAAGGAAACTTGGGCGGACGAACTTTATCATGTGTTGTGGACGTATCGAACTACCCAGAGGCTACCTACGGGGAGACCCCCTTTGCTTTAGCCTTCGGTACGGAAGCCGTCATCCCAATCGAGCTTAAACTCCGTCGGCACGAGTCGTGGCATTCGACGAACATCAAAATTCGCAAAGTCTTAGAGCCAACCTCGACCTGCTAGAAGAAAGACGGAAGATAGCTCAGGTTCGAATGACAGCCTACAGACAGAAAGTCGCTCGATATTACAATGCCCGGGTCAAGAATAAAGCCTTTAGAGCAGGAGATCTAGTGCTTCGATGAGCCGCTGTTCGCAACCTCAGGATCGGGGGAAACTCGCCCCAAACTGGGAAGGACCGTATGAAGTCAAAGAAGTAGTCCGGCCCGGAACTTATTATCTTAAGAAACTCGGAGGGCCGACCTCCCCGACCGTGGAGCTCGGAAAACTTACGGATGTACTATCAATAACTTCATTTTAATTGAAAGTTGCATACCCGTATGTCTTTGACAATTCAAACAAACTGTATCAGAAACGAAAGGGAAACCTCGTCCCGACAAAATCGAAGGCCCGGTTCCTTTAGACGGATGGGGGGAGAGGCCCTGCAACACCCATATGCGCCCCCACACCCTGTTAGGGACAGGAGGAAAACCTCGCCTAACTTGAGCAAAATCGAAGGCCGGTTCCCTTAGACCGGAAGGGGGGAGAGGCCTGCAATGCCCATATGCGCCCCCACAGCCCTGTTAGGGACAGGAGAAAACTCGCCTAACTTGAGCAAAGTCGAAGGCCGGTTCCTTTAGATCGGATGGGGGGAGAGGCCCTGCAATGCCCATATGCGCCCCCACAGCCCTGTTAGGGACAGGAGAAAAATCTCGCCCTAACTTGAGCAAAATCGAAGGCCCGTTCCCTTTAGACCGGATGGGGGGAGAGGCCCTGCAACGCCCATATGCGCCCCCACAGCCTGTTAGGGACAGGAGGAAAACCTCGCCCTAACTTGAGCAAAGTCGAAGGCCGATTCCATTTAGACCAGATGGGGGGAGAGGCCCTGCAACGCCCATATGCGCCCCCACAGCCCTGTTAGGGACAGGAGAAAACTCGCCTAACTTGAGCAAAGTCGAAGGCCGGTTCCATTTAGACCGGATGGGGGGAGAGGCCCTGCAATGCCCATATGTGCCCCCACAGCCTGCTAAGGAAGGAGGAGAACTCGCCCTAGCTTGAGCAAAGTCAAAGGCCGGACTCCTACGGGAGCCGGGCTCCGTCCGCAACTCCAATCATAGGGAGGACTCCGCCCGGACTCCTATGGGAGCCGGGCTCCATCACCAACTTCAACCGATGGTAAGCTCCGCCCGGACTCCTACGGAGCGGGCTCCGTCGCCAACTTCGACTGCTGATAAACCCGTCCGGACTCCTATGGGAGCCGGACTTCGCACCTTACTTTAATTACAGGAAGACTCCGCCCGGACTCCTACGGGAGCCGGGCTCCATCCGCAACTCAATCACAGGGAGGACTCTGCCCGAACTCCTACGGGAGTCGGCTCCGTCCAAATTTCTGCGGCAAGGAAGACCCCGCCCGGACTCCTACGGGAGCCGGCTCCGTCCACAATTTCTGCAGCAAGGAAGACTCCGCCCGGGCTCCTACGGGAGCCGGGCTCCGTCCACAATTTCTGCGGCAAGGAAGACCCCGTCCGGACTCCTACGGGAGCCGGGCTTCGTCCATAATTTCTGCAGCAAGGAAGACTCCGCCCGGGCTCCTACGGGAGCCGGCTCCGTCCACAATTTCTGTAGGAAGGAAGACTCCGCCCGGGTCTACGGGAGCCGGGCTCCATCCATAATTTCTACGATAAGGAAGACCCCGCCCGGACTCCTACGGGAGCCGGGCTCCGTCCACAATTTCTGCAGCAAGGAAGACTTCGCCCGACTCCTACGGGAGCCGGGCTCCGTCCACAATTTCTGCGGCAAGGAAGACCCCGCCCGAACTCCTACGGGAGCCGGGCTCCGTCCACAATTTCTGCAGCAAGGAAGACTCCGCCCGGGCTCCTACGGGAGCAGGCTCCGTCCATAATTTCTGCAGCAAGGAAGACTCCGTTCGGCTCCTACGGGAGCCGGGCTCCGTCCACAATTTCTGCGCAAGGAAGACTCCGCCCGGCTCCTACGGGAGCCGGCTCCGTCCATAATTTCTGCAGCAAGGAAGACTCCGCCCGGCTCCTACGGGAGCCGGGCTCCGTCCATAATTTCTGCAGCAAGGAAGACCCCGCCGGACTCCTACGGGAGCCGGGCTCTGTCCATAATTTCTGCGGCAAGGAAGACTCCGCCGGGCTCCTACGGGAGCCGGACTCCGTCCACAACTTCTGTGGCAAGGAAGACTTCGCCCGGACTCCTACGGGAGCCGGGCTCCATCCACAACTTCTGCTGTGGGAAGATCTCGTCCAAATCCTACGGGTACCGGACCTCGCTACCGACTCCAACCGAACTTCGGCCAACAAGTCTGGATCTCCTGACAGGCCGTATTAACGGCCACGACTCTGCTCCACTCCCTGCGGCGGACCCTGCGTAGCTCCATTACTCCCTGACAGGCCGTGTTAACGGCCATGACTCTACTCCACTCCCTGCGGGGATTCTGTGCGAGTCCACCACTCCCTGACAAGTCACAACAGCGGATGCCGCTCCACTCCCATAACTGATTCATATGGCGAGCCACGGCGATAGCCACGATCCCGCTCCTCCACCCTCCGCAATAAATTCTCCTGACTCTGGGCGGCCCACGACCAGACGGTTTCAGACGTCGCCATCAATTTTTGCCCCCTCCATCTATAAAAGGGGAACCCCAGATACGTTATTCCATAAGCTTTCATTTTCACCTAAAAACTCTGCTAAAATTTCGTTCGAGCACTCCATTCTTGTTGAGACAGAGAACTGACTTGAGCGTCGGAAGGTCTTGCCGGAGCAACCCCACCTCTGGTTTAGACTTCTTTTGCAGGTCCCGGCGGCGACCGCGACTCCCTCGACTCCAGCTTCTCCGACGCAAGCGAATTTTTGCACCAACAAATAATAAATTATAAAAATATTTGAATAGTTTAAATAAATATTATATAATTATTTTTTTATAAATATCTTAATATATATACATGGTAGATGATGGTCTGATTATTTTTTTTTTTGATCGATTTGATTATAATTTTTTTTTTAATTTCATGAAAAACAAAGTGCCCGTCGCTTTGGGATGGCTCTCGCAACTACCCAGCCTGCTTTCATATCTATCCTCCTTCTGCCTGGTCACCGTCAACCCAGAGATCTTTGTCTACAGCGGTGTCCCAGAGACTCTTTCAGCCTCTCTACCATCAAGGTCTTCATCCCCGCCCTTCGTAGCCGTGGCTGCCTCGCCATCGATATTATATACAACGTATAAAAGAAAGAAGAAGCAAAGAGAGATGTTGTATATATATTTAGGAAGACATCGCCACCACTAAAAGCAACTTTCAGGATTCTTTAAAACTAATTATAGACCACAAAAAAATTGTTAGGATTTGACACCTCGAGATTCAGTCATATTGAGTACACAGCAAGGTTTGCAGTGAAAAATGGAGTCCAACGAGACCAAAATCATCCCAAACGGAGCTCGGATGGAGGAAATACGAGCTTTTGAAGTCTGTACGAGATCCGAGATGGCGGAGGACCGCCGGCGCGGCGCGCGGCCCAGGCGGGGCCAACGCACGGGCGGCCCAGCCGGGTGCGCAGCCTAGGCGGGCGCGCAGCCCCGCCCATGCACGGGCCTGCGTGCGGGCATGGCATAGGCCCGCACGCGCGGGCCGGCCCAGCCCAGGCGCCTTGCCTGGGCCTGTACCTCGGTCCACCGTGGATCGGGCAATCTATGGCGGACCGCGTGGGCATTTCCCACGCATTTCTTGCGGTCCACGATACTATTTCGTGGACCGGAGCGCGATTGGAGGGTGTGGGTGACTCCTGGTCTTGATCCTACGGCCTGAGACTTGATTTGGATTGATTAAGGAGTCCTAAACCTAATCAAAGTCATGTTTAACCCTTTAAAAGGGCTATAAGGCACAGAAAGTGACTGAGTGATCTGGTTTTTGCCGTACAGAGCCATACGGACCCGTGAAGGAGAGAGAGAAAATCGTATGCTGTGAGAGAAGGAACAGGAGACTCCTGGACAGCGGACGCCGGTCACTTCAAGGGTTCAAGGGGTCTTCCAAGAGAGAGAGAGCTTTTGAGAGGGAAACTTCTAGAGAGAGAGAATTGGATGTACAAGAGTTGAGGGTGAAGTCTCCTCTTGTAAATTTTTTTTTCATAGTGAAG
Organism: Elaeis guineensis; assembly: GCF_000442705.2. NCBI lineage: Eukaryota > Viridiplantae > Streptophyta > Magnoliopsida > Arecales > Arecaceae > Elaeis > Elaeis guineensis. The sequence goes on along the minus strand of NC_025998.2, from coordinate 6,825,852 downwards.
TTTGCATGCTTCGTGGAGACGAGTCTTTTTGTGGCTGATCCACGTATTTTAATTATGTTGTTTTATTTCTTCTTTCTTCCTGCTGTATCGTGTGGTACTGAAAAAATCTTGAGAATGGTGTCCTGACTAGACATTCATCCAACAAAAAAAAAAAATTAAATAAAAAAAGAGAGAGAACCCTCCCCCACCGCCTATCTCTTTACGATTGCATCTTCTCCGACAAGTACTGCTTGCTGACGAGAAGCCTCGTCTTATCGGTCGGGACTCCATTGCTCTCCCCATCTCTCTTCTTGTTCCTCCTCCTCATGGACGTATTCACCGATTGAGCCGTCTCCGGCATCGACTATATCAACATAAGGAACTAAATCTTGTCTTTCTTGAGCACGGCATTGGATGGCAACATCACTGCCTTGGGACGACGCCATCCTCCGACACAGCCGAAGGCGGCTTCTAAAGCACGTAATTGGGGTACAATCCAGGAGAGGGCAACCCATTGCACACTTCATTAATGTCTATGGCCTCTTATATCATAAAACTAATTGAAAAAAATATTACACAATAGCTAAACAAAAACGCAAGCGAGCAAAATAAAATCCAATATCTCCTATAAATCATTGCCAGGCCCTGCATCATGATGCGAGTGAAACCAATCTCTCTTACGTGGTGGATTAGCAGTGGCGGCAATAGATTCTCCAGTATGAACAGACTAATGAAAAGAATCAAAAAAGTTGATTTTTAGATAATTGCTAGAATTAGAAAATAGTGTATCGCCAAAAAATTTCTCCATTGCTGCAAATATCAAGGCCTAAAAATTTATAATATTATAGGTGCTATTATTCAAGCATCGTCCTTGTCCAAACTGGGCCATTAGTTTTGTCTGAAAACTTATCTGGGCCATCAGCTAGCCCACTTGCAATCTGCTACACGCCTACAATGGCACTTCACTAGGGGGATGGACTAGAACCATGAGACGAATAAATGGTTCGGTGAAGCTTGTTCTCAGACAAATACAAAAGGTGGAAGAATCCAGCAAGAGGATTTAAGATCCAGACAAACCTATCTCTGTTCCATTTTCGGAGCACAATCCAGGAGACTGAGGATTTAAGATCCAAGTCCTTGGAGAAAATCTGTTTTATCCAACGAGACCCAATCAAGAGCATTGTGATTCGATGGACCGAGGGGTGATACCTCAGTGTCTGTCCAAAGTGGCAACGAAGAACAAACTCAGCATTCCCCAACATGCAAGCTTCATTTGGATTGCGGAGAGTAGATTGCAGTCGAGCAGTTGGGGAAAAAGAACAACTACCTCCATCACCTAATATAAATGTTCTCATACGAATTACAAGGAGCCCACCTCAATATAAATGCCTAAATGTAGAGATAATATGACCCTCTTTTGTTTATCTGGTTTGTTTGTCCGGAGAATTGATCAATATAAACGCCTAAATGTAGAGATGATATAACTCATGCGAAGAATCAAGTATAGTTGGTATATAATAAATACTGTAGGCCAAGCCAATGAAAAAGTGTTAGTATTTTGAGGAGATTAAATAGGGAGAAATTATTAAGGTGATTATTTTCCACAACAGTACTGTTGAGATGGTTGCAGCTGCCGTGGTATTTATTATAGATTAAGTCTATCTAATAATTTTTTTTTTATAAGATGTGTTGATAAATTGCTGAAAATATCTAATTGCCACTCAAAGTGGTTGAAGACAAATATAGATTCTAAATTGTATTATAGTTAGAAAAAACGAAGGCAAAAAAGTTTTCTCTATTTTGTATTCACGGGATTGGGGTAGTATATGTACAATAGGTGAACGTAGGAGCCCCTTGATCGTGTGATCGACTACATGTGTCATTCAAAAATTGAAAGTTATTTACAAGTCAAGAATACCTAACATACAGGACCTCCAGAATCTAAATATTGTACAATTTCAAATTCAGAATTTCAAATTCCAATTTTGAGTATACATTTGTCTTCACAAGAAAAGATCTTGGTGACACCATCAAAATGGTTGATTCCTTACATAGGCGAAGTCCCACGCATTCTTCTTCGCCGTTGAGAACGAAAAAGGCGCAAATCAAAGCTCAATTAATCGTCTTCAGCTGCCAGTCAACGGGTACCGGTTGGATTATTTTACTATATCTTCTTCATCCACTTGATCGAATTATATATCTTTTATCCAGAAAACGCAACTAGAATACTTTCTCTGGCGCATTGCCGGATGAATGATTAAATTTTTGACGAAGATGAACGTGTTTTTTTTTTTTTTTTTTTTTCAATTTTTTTTGACAAAAGGACCAAAAAATAAATAAATAAATAACACTTTTTATGAGTAAAGCAATTGTCAATGGGCTTTGACTTGTACGGCCGTTGAGAAAATGGTGGATAAACCTGCAAGAAGATGCAGCGCATAATTTAAAAATCACTTCTCACAAAAAAAAAAAAAAATTAAAATTTACCTGATTAATAAAGTCTGAATGCGGCCAATAACGGTCACTGATTTCTTGTGATCATTTAATCTAGTTTGGGCATATTCAACGTACTAATTTGGGATGCATCATGCATACATCCTATGTATCCCATCTCTAATAGCCTTCGAGATTGCATGCATTTAAATTTTATTTATCAGCAAGTGCTACTTGCAATGGCGCTCACTGCTAGTCATGAGTTAGAAATTTTTTTCTTGATTGTGGGCACTTATTATCAAATAGGTGTTTGCCTTATATATCAAATTGCTCTCTGAAAATGGACTATTTATAAATAATATGGCTAATCTGGGTAACATTTTGTCCATCAACCATTGTTGCATGATTAAATTAGAATGATTGTTAACCATGCTTATATCTTGGTTAGGTTTATTTCATTTTGATGGTATTATGCTTTCTTTCTTTGTTTTTTTTTTTTTTTTTTTTTTTTTTTTGCCTCTCCGTGGAGAGGGGTTGGTATGCTAGATTTGTCTAACTCTATATCTATAAAAAAAACTTGATAACACAAGAACAAATACACAATAAAGCTCAATTTTGTGATTTATTTTGCTAAGCTTCTAGCATAAAATTTTAGTTTCAATTACGCGGCAATCTAACTCCAGATTAAAATATTTTCCCGTATCATTGCCAAATCTATGTTGTGATCTTAGCTATAATCTTGAATGTATAAATTTTGAAAATAATTTTTTAAAAAATATTTCTCATTAATTCAAACGAATCTCAATTTAATATGTTTTCCAAACTAGTCTAGATATATTATGCCCCACTTTTTTTTTTTTGAAAAAATCTCCTATGGCTCTCTCACGCTGTCAAAATCCTGTGTAATAAATTTTATCAAAAAAATTTTTATCAAAATATAAAATATCTTTCAGATCTCAAAACAGATATCATTTTGATGTGAGATCCAGACTTCGATATGCCGGATAATAAAGATCAATCTATAATATTATTAATCTTCCGATAAGTATATAAAATAGTCATCTCATTGGAATGAAGAAAAACTGCAGATGCTGCAAAAAAAAAAAAAAAAAAAAAAGAATGAGCGTCCAGCTCTTTTTTTCCGAGGATATGCTATGGACTCTCCCATGCCGTCAAAATCCCACCTACAGAATTCCAATCCTACGGGCTATCGCAAGCCAGCTAGCATTTATGCGCACCCACCATCGATCCAACGAAGCTGCTTTTCAGATGACATTGGAGTCAAAGCCAGCTAAACGTTGTCAGGAATAATCTATGGCGATCGTTGATGGTGTCACAATTGATTACACGGTTTGGCTTTTCGTGGCCCAACCTTTGCCTTCAACGTGTTCCATGCCCAAAGATTAGGATAGATGCTGGTTTGTTTAGAATTTAATAATATTAAAAAATAAATTTTACTTGAGATCATTCAAAATTTATGATATATCATTATATTTTATATAATTATTATTTAAGATATAATTGATATAAAATTTTTGAATATTACTAAAATTTTAAGTGAAATTAAAATTATTTTTAGTTAGCCAAATTTTTATTCAATTTATTATGAATTTCACTATAATGTATGATATTGTGTCTGAACAGAATCGGTCCTGGGGCAGGTCGAATTGGACGACCGCCCCAGGCCCCAGACCCTACATTGATGTTTCAATGGGATGCAAGATATTTTTTATAATATTATAATAAAAATAATTAAATATGTTAATGATGGGTTTTACACATTGCTTAATGATGGATATATCTATAGAAAATTATTGCATGTATATTAATTTTTTAATAATAATTAATATTTAAAATATATTAATTTTTAATAAAAAAATTATTTTTTTAATTTAGTTTTAAATCTAAAAAATATTAAGACCGATTTTATGTCTGAAATATTTTACATATTTATGCAAAAAAAAATTATAAATATACGATGGTTGTTATAATTTTTAGACTCATTATCATCTCGGCATATGATTTATAGTATGTACGATGGAAAAGAATTCTTTTTGTTTGAAAGTGCAGCATATTTTTCATGCACGGGGTCCATCGCAATAAAAACTATTGGGGCGAGGCTATGGTATCTAGTATAAACTAGATTGCTAGCTTTTTGTTAATAAAAAATTAACATATTAGATTGCTAGCTATTTTAGACACTACGGCGATCAGAAATTTCAAGCGTGGTGGAATGCCAACCAATTGGGATTGAACTACTTGTTCTAACTCAGTAATTCGAGACAACAAACACATTTTTGTCATATCCACTTTTAAAAAATAATAACTTCTCTTGCATCATGCCCGCTGAGGCTGGAACCGCCGGTAGATCTACAATTAATTTATTTGCTAGAAATGATGAGTCAGATGCTAAGTCACGGGAGCAGGAGTTCCCAAAAAAAAAAAAAAAAAAAAAGCCAGCAATATCTTTAAACAGTTCCCAACTTGCAATCTTAAAGCCTGTGATACATTGTATGCACTCTTCCCCCTGCAGTGCAAGCAGCTGGCTGGTGGTTACTACCTCTGTCTCTCAAACTAGGCTGCCACGGAAGTCACATTAAAGTTGATAATAGTGGACCACTGCTCATACCACTAAGGCCTACAAATGGGACAGATTGGATCAGATCCTAAATGATCTCGATTCGATTCGATTTCTTGATCGAATCTTGATATTAGATTAATATTCATCTCGATAAAAAATTGGATCAATCGGGTCAGATCCATAATCGAATTTATTGACCTATTGGATCATTCGAGTCAGGTCGAATCCATATATAATCCGATCCCAATTCATGAAATGCGGATCCGATTCGGATCCGGTTCAAATCGAATCAGATTATGGGTTTAATTTATTTGAAACCTACCATCAGTGAATACTAATGCTAGATGACAACTAAGAAAAGTCTCTTTTCTCATATTGCTGAAGAGACGGATTATATATTGATGGAACGGAAAAAGGGAATCCACCAAAAAAAAAAAAAAAAAGCAAAGAAGGAAAGAAGAAATTTCAAACGTCATAGTTAATGGGATTTGGGAGTTTGAATATTCTATTGGCACTGGGATGGTCTACAAAATTGCACCATTGATCTCCATAATCTCCTACAAGTGATAGCCTTGCTCTATCAACTTTCTCCTTTTCTCGGTCTTATAATTCGCGACCGCATCGTAGCAATCTTCTGTGCATCTAAATCATATAAATGACAGTCATTAGTTGCAGACTGGAGGAGCTTAAATATTTGTATTTAATATTCAAAAATCGTATGGAAAAAAAATTTGATGAGAATAGGAGGTAATATATTGTTGCCCCCTGATTATTATTGATCATAAAAATATCCATGATCTACAAATGGATAGGCTTGATGGGAGCCTTTTCCAATATGACATGAATGTATTATCATTCTAACTTCTTGTGATTAATATTTTTCTTGATTTCAGTTCTTTAGCACTAAACTTATCAAATCACTCAAAAATTAGAATTTATTATTATTATTATTGTTGCCTTCTAGCATTTTAGTGCTAAAAAAAACCATGACTCATAACCAAATAAAGGAGAAATCAAAACATACGGCATCAAAATATAGAGATTGTAGGAGATAGGAATGACAAACCTTAAGATCAAATCGATCCAACCAATGTATCTAACCTTGACAAGGTTGTCGATAGTGACGTCCCTCAGATGCTCCCGTCTGGAAGAAATGAAGAAGACCTTCAAACCTCGTGCTCTGATCTCATGATATAAATCGAGCATATGCTCTGAAAGACGAAGGGTTTGAAAAATTTTAGCTCAAGCCCAAAACCCTATTTGGGTGAGTTACTCTAACTGGATTCGGATCCTATATTTGGATCCGGATCGGGTCGGATCGAGTCATGTATTTTAAGATCCAAATTAACCCAAAAATCTTCACGGATTAAATCGGGTCGGATTGGATCCAAATTTAAAAAATCCAGACCCAATCCGAAAAAGGGAACGGGTCCAATTTTTGAACCCAATCCGGCTCTATGGGTCTTTTAAATGGATTCGAGTTGGATCTAATCATATCGGGTCAGGATGGATCATAGATCAATCTGACCCATTTGTAGTCTTACTCATATGTCCTGTATTAGCTTGCCAATTGGTTGGTTCAGTTTGTTTTTTTAAAGCTTATTTGGGTATTTCTATAGTATTAGACTAGAAATTCTATAAAAATTAAATCCGACTCTTCCTGTATGTATCCTCTAAATTATGTGCATAGATTGTCTGATATTAAAGAAGATAAGACCTGGTTCAGCCCATACCAACGGGCTGTCCTTTAGAATTTATTCTTGTAGGATAGAAAAAGAAAAAAAACTCGTGTGTTGGGGCCTATCCACTCCAAAAAATTTTCCATGAATACAGTGAATATAGGTCTTGCCAAGCCTACATTCTTACAATTCCTGTTAAATTGTGCAGAATTATCCAAATAGACATTTAGATGGATGAAAACTCCTAAATATCTACATTCATGTTCTCATAAAATAAGTTGGAATTCATGTTTGCAGATGTATAAAATATCCCTAAATTAATTATTAGAAATAAACTAGATCAATCTCATGCGAGCACTCTAAACTTTTAAATATAAATGGTCAAAGCCGTGAGCTTCATGAAGTAAAATAATATATATTTAAAATATTAATTAAAAAAATTATATAAATATTTTTAATTTTATTTATATTTCTATATTTTAAAAAGTATCAAACTAACTCTTCTAGTTACCGATACGTTCTAATATGACCCAGCTGTTAATTTTACTAACAAACAGTATTAGCTTTTCCTTTCAATGGATGAAAAAGTCCCTCGCTTAAGGATAAATTTGGAGGATAAAAGGATGAGAAAGAGAAATAGATAAGGAGAAAGAAAAGGGAAGAAGCGTCGAATGGGTTGGAGGAGGAGAATAAGGACAAGAAGGAAAAGAGAATAGAGAGGAAGGGGAGAGGAAAGATGGATTGCCGGCAAAAAAGGACGGAGATGGAGGAGCCATTATAAAGGGAGTGGTTTATGGGCGGTTTAGAGAAGGAGAAGGATGATGAGGAGAAAGAGAAGGAGGTTAAAAGGTGGATAGAGGTAGAGAGAGGCACCATGAAGGAGGAGATATGGGTGAGAAAAAAAAGAGAGGAACGATGGGTTGTTAGTGAAAAGGATCGGATGTGGAGGGGGTTGTCGTAGAGGGATGAGGTTATGGGTAAGCTTAAAGGAAGAAGAGGATAATGAGAATAAAGAAGACGAGGAACAGAAGTGGATAAAGAGGAAAGAGAAAGGAGAAGAGTTGTTGGTCGCAAAGAATATGTCACGCCTCCGACCCGAGATTTTGAATCGAGGGTCATGGCAACCGCCGCATACTCATAGAAAACTCTTCCCATAAGCATGCAAGGCATCTTATCATACTATCCTAAAACAACAGCGGAATAATTAGTCAACAATTTAAATCTAAAATATAACGATCTAAATTTTTTCTTTAATATCTCAATAAATTCAACAACGATTCAAAGGCTTTGCATCAAATTCAATAAGCCTTTCAACCTAAAAGAAAATATGAAGATTCTGCTTCTAATCACTCTTCCATTCATATCTTGTATCATCTTAATTCTTCAACATTTGTAAAAACAGTAAAATAGGAGGTAATGAGCTAGACAGCCCAGTAAGCAATGATCACTTTTCAACAGATTTCATCAGGCATTTAAGTAAATCATCATTTATAAAAAATAAGCATATAGAGTTCATCAATTCGAAATCAATTTCAATTATGCAACATAATTCATGCCAAATTCATTTCTTTTTCGAAAATACAAATTTCTTTCGAGATTTCAATTTCTTTTGTTCTTCAATTTCTTTTCGTCAACCATGAGCTATGACCACATTTTCCCTGTGGCAAGGTCATAACACCGCGTATCTGCTTGCGGTGAGCTGCGAATCATCTGGCAGCCATGTCCTTTGGAACCGCTGGTCTCGCTGGCGACATAAATCCTCAGGACAATCAATTGCCAACGTACATGCCTCCATTGGCAGGGTCCTTTACATAGTCAGGTTGTCAATTCTTATTGTTTCTTATATCATAATTCTTCATAAATCATGTTTCATATTCTAATTTCGATAATAAAATATATAATCATGTAGTATCGAAATCAATCAATATAATGCATCATAAAATCAATATGTTCAATCATGCTATATCATAACATTTCAAATAAGATATTTTCATAACAAAATACCATTCATCCAATTCATGCATCGTTTCACAAATCATGTCAGAAGAATACATTATAATTTCCGATAAATCTAGAAAAAGTGAAACATTACTTACCTCGAACGCATTCCAATAAATCCACATAATTCTATAAATTTTTTTCCAAAAATTCTATTCGTAGATCATATCGCGATATCCCATGATCAAACATCCACAATCCTATACAGAATCAATTTCAATAATTAGAAAGAATACGATTACCATATTTCAATGGTTTAGATTGGGTCCGATCATCTAATTTCATCTAATCAAAATCTAATTAGACCTAAATGATCTAAAGTTTGACTATCAGATCAAATCGGATTCGAAGTGATAGGACCGAGATTTCTTCATCGATTTCATAAAATCAAGTGGAGAGAGAAAATCAGAGGAGAGAGAATTCATGAGGTACAATTCAAATTGATCAGGTGACACAATCCAACATTACGATTGGTCCAATATCTCAATTGGTGAAACCAACATGATCAAATCAAATCATGACTAGATCGAAATCATGGATAATCAAATCTAAAGATTCATGGTCTGATTAAGATGGGTGCCAGTACGCTGTCTGACAATCATAGATCATGGTTCTCCATTAAAATCAGATCAGACTTATTAAAAAATTTTCTTCATTTACTAACCTTTTTTTAGAGAGAGAATCAATCAAGAGAAAGAATATTTTAGAGAGAGAAAATTCTAGAGAGAGAAAATTCTAGAGAGAGAAAACTCATCTTGAATTCTTCAGACAATATGATTCAACAAATTCTGATCGATCAGATCAAATCATGCTAAAATTATCATGTAGATAATTCAATAAGATCATGAGAAATAAAATCTAAAAATACCTGATCTGATCAAAGTGGATGTCGGTGTATCGTCCGACGATCACAGATCAAAAATCCATTACGAGAATCATTTAAATTCATCATCATTCTTCTCAAAATTCTAAAAATCTTAGGAGAGAGAAATAATCTAGAGAGAGGATTCTAGAGAGAGAAAGTAGAGAGAGAAAGTCCAATTCTAGAGAGAGAAAATACTAGTTCAGGTTGAAGAGAGATAGGGAAGAGAGAGAAACTCTCTTTCTCATATTTTATTATTTATATCATTATTTATTAATTAATTTAATGAATTTTTTTTTCTTTTCTTTTCTCTCTCTCTCTTTTTTTTTTCTTCACGAAAGAGAGAGGAGAAAATCCTATTTATTATTATTATATTATTATCATTTTATTTTTCTTCTTTTTTCTTTTTTTTTTCTTTTCCTTTTTCTTTTCTTTTTCTTCTTTTTCTTTTCTTTTTCTTTTCTTTTCCTTCTTCTTCTTTTCTTTTTCTTTTTCTTTTCCTCCTTCTTCTTCTTCTTTTTCTTTTCTTCTTCCATGGACTTGTTTTGGGCTGAAACAGGGGACCTTGAGGTCCCCTCGTTGGGTGGTCGGTCGGTGGCATGGTCGGCGTGAGACGGCCGTCGGCAGGAGGAGAGGCGATCCGCGGTAAGAGGAGGCCAAACTGGTGGTCGGCGGTGACCACCGGCGACGGAAAAACGACAAAAAAGAAGATTCTTCCGCAACAAAATCCGACGACTTCGATCGCCGGCGAGCGTGCACATTGGTACGAAAAGGAAGAGGGAGGAGAGAGGAAGGGGAGGAAGCTTACCTCCGACGCCGGCGAGGCTTTTTCGATGAGAAATTGGATAGCACAAGGACGGGTCTCCGTGAGGAATTTCCGACGATTGCCGCCATTTTGCCCCGGGATTCTTTGGTAGGAAGAAGGGAGAAGGGTCTCCCCTTTAAATAGAACCAAAGGAGAGGAGTTTGACTCCTCTCCGGTGAGGTTTCCGACTCCGATTAGAAGCCGGTCGGGAGAAGAAGACTCCCTGCGGGAGTCTTCATCATTTTTTTTTTTGGTTTGTTTGGACTGGCTGGGCTATCACATTCTTTCCCTCTAAAAGAAATTTCGTCCTCGAAATTTTTCTTGCCTGAGTCTTCATAGTTTCTTACTTGAATCTCATCCACAAATATTTTAATATTCTAATTCTTGATATAAATTCATTCTTAAATCATTCCATAAGAAAAAGTAAATACATCAAATATTGATCTGAACGGAACCATCCATTTTCTTATTTATCAAGATCACCATCTCAAAGATTTTCAATGTTTCAAGATTTCGAAATTATGATCTTATTTCCTATAAAAATTAATATTCAATATCTCATGACTCAAATTAAAATCAAATCTATCTGTTGTGAATAGAAAAAGATCAATGTCTCTATTCTTGCATAAGAACTTCATTCATCATCATTTATTTATTTATTTTTAAAATATTAACCACTCTTAATTTCAACCCAACATAAGATAGAAAAAACATACTTCTTATGAATCATATGATGACATCCTAATCAATCAAAATTCAAAAATATTTTCTCTTATTCGTACTTTCAAAGGTTGAAAATTTATCATTTCAATCTCATTCTCGAGCTTTTGATATTTTAATTCTCGATACAACTTCATCATTAAGTTATTTCATAAAGATCAATATCACCATTGTTGATTGAATCAATATCACTATTTCTAGTCATCGAAATTTTTTTACTCAAACCCTCAAACTTTTAAATATTCTAATTCTTGAAGCAAATTTTTTATCATTAAGTCATTCCATAATAAAAATCAATAACTCAAAAATTAATCTAAATCAAAACTATATTTTTTCTTATAATCAAAATCAATGTCTCTATTCCAAGTAAGTATATCAATTTTCTTTATCAAAATTAACAACTCTTAATTAATCATTCATTATCAAATTAAATTATAAATAACTCCAATTCATCTTTTGTACAACAATCGTCAATATCAATAGATAATCTCAATCTTTTTCATTTAGTCAGAGAAATAATAATGATCAAAAGAGTCCAAACTTCAAATTTTATTATACCCTGAAAATAAATATTTGAGTATAATAATCTAAGATCGAAATCATCATTCGATAAACAATCTCAAATTCTTCCTAATAAATAGAGAATTATAAAATTTAATTCTAGGATAGAAAAAATTTATCTCTAAATATTCTAAATCTAAAATCAAAGGTCCACTCATCCTAGGATTAGGATGCTAATTATTTTTTGTAGCATAGTAGGTGGAAGTTCTACTTTTGAAAATCACATTAGGGATATCCAAATTTTTTTTTTTAATATTATTCTTTCTAACATCAATGAATTTCTTGTATCAAATCATATTATCTATCATAATTCTTTAACTCAAAGAGTCAACATTCCTGACTTACTCAAAGTAAATCAGATTACCATGCTTCCACTACGCACTCTGATCTAACAATCAAAATTTCTTAGGTTCACCAAAAAAAAGTTTGATCAAATTATTTCTTTACCTTATCAATAGAAAAGATCTAAAATTTCAAATTTCAATTGAAGTCAAAGATTAACTTTCGATTCTCATTCATACTTTTACTGGTGTACAATAATCTTGATTAACCCTTGAGTCCAATATCATATTTAAACCATCATATAGATTTACTATAATCAATATGAATCAAATCTCAATTCTCATATCAATTCAATTCGATAATTTTCAAACCAAAAATCCTTATAAGTCAAATTAATGAAGAAAAAAAATACTTCGATGCTCCACCAAATTTGGACATAATCTTAATATATAAGAACTTCAAATCATTATTTTTTTCTAAAATTTCTATCATCAGGATCTTCAATATCTATCAAATATCCTTTCATAATAATCATACAAGCTTCAAAAAAATCAAATCTCCATTTAATAGTAGATTCAATTAGGGATCTCATTAACAAAAACAAAGGAACTCCATATCAATTCTTAAATCCAAAATTTTTAAATTATAAATTCACATGGATCTCTTAATCTGAGATAAATATAAATCAGATCTTTTATCTTAATCTAAAGATATAAATTTTTTATTAACAACCTCAACAATAATATCAGAAAATCTCTTGATCAACTTAGATACGAAATCTTTAAATTAAAATTTCATACACATCATGTACTCTCCAAGAGACATAATAAAATCTATTATCTAGATCTAAGGATGATGATTAAGGATTCCAGTACGATGAATATTCTACAACCTCATAATCGATTTCATCAATAAGAAATAGGTTTCTTTGCAATATCTTCAAATATGCATTCATCCTAATATGCCACTTTATATATAATCCACATACCAAATTCACTTTCGATAAATATTCCAATCAAGCATCATAAAAAAAAACTTTCTTAGCCCATTCTGGAACAACATTTTATTATCAAATCTTTATCTTGTCAATAATAATCAACTTCTCAACTAAAATAATATCATAGTATTATTCTCACATCGAATTTGAACTTACGATTCACTTGAATAACCTATGATCAAATTAATAACCATAATACACAATAAAACTTTATGTCAATCCTTTTGTGATTACTTTCGATCAAGATCTAACTAATCATATCATGATCTATAGATCATCTATCATATTTCAAATTCTATATGTTATAATCTCTTGCGATCCTTTTTACATAATCTCAATATTTAATCAAAATTTATAAATATTTCTTCCACTACAATTATCAAAGATCTACACTATAATGTCCTTAGTGTCTATCCACTTACACTCCTTCTATATCTGATTCTTATGTTTCATAATTTATCCACTTATGCTCTGATACCACTATAATTGTCACGCCCCTGACCCGAGATTTTGAATCGAGGGTCATGGCAACCGCCGCATACTCATAGAAAACTCTTCCCATAAGCATGCAAGGCATCTTATCATACTATCCTAAAACAACAGCGAATAATTAGTCAACAATTTAAATCTAAAATATAACGACCTAAATTTTTTTTTTAATATCTCAATAAATTCAACAACGATTCAAAGGCTTTGCATCAAATTCAATAAGCCTTTCAACCTAAAATAAAAGTATGAAGATTCTGCTTCTGATCACTCTTCCATTCATATCTTGTATCATCTTAATTCTTCAACATCTGTAAAAACAGTAAAATAGGAGGTAATGAGCTAGACAGCCCAGTAAGCAATGATCACTTTTCAATAGATTTCATCAGGCATTTAAGTAAATCATCATTTATAAAAAATAAGCATATAGAGTTCATCAATTCGAAATCAATTTCAATTATGCAACATAATTCATGCCAAATTCATTTCTTTTTCGAAAATTCAAGTTTTTTTCGAGATTTCAATTTCTTTTGTTCTTCAATTTCTTTTCGTCAACCATGAGCTATGACCACATTTTCCCTGTGGCAGGGTCATAACACCGCGTATCTGCTTGTGGTGAGCTGCGAATCATCTGGCAGCCATGTCCTTTGGAACCGCTGGTCTCGCTGGCGGTTTTCGCTGGTCTCTCTGGCGACATATCATTGGTCTCGCTGGCGACATAAACCCTCAGGACAATCAATTGCCAACGTACATGCCCCCATTGGCAGGGTCCTTTACATAGTCAGGTTGTCAATTCTTATTGTTTCTTATATCATAATTCTTCATAAATCATGTTTCATATTCTAATTTCGATAATAAAATATATAATCATGTAGTATCGAAATCAATCAATATAATGCATCATAAAATCAATATGTTCAATCATGCTACATCATAACATTTCAAATAAGATATTTTCATAACAAAATACCATTCATCCAATTCATGCATCGTTTCACAAATCATGTCAGAAGAATACATTATAATTTGCGATAAATCTAGAAAAAGTGAAACATTATTTACCTCGAACGTATTCCAATAAATCCACATAATTCTATAAATTTTCTTTCAAAAATTCTATTCGTAGATCATATCGCGATATCCCATGATCAAACATCCACAATCCTATACAGAATCAATTTCAATAATTAGAAAGAATACGATTACCATATTTCAATGGTTTAGATTGGGTCCGATCATCTAATTTCATCTAATCAAAATCTAATTAGGACCTAAACGATCCAAAGTTTGACTATCAGATCAAATCGGATTCAAAGTGATAGGACCGAGATTTCTTCATCGATTTCATAAAATCAAGTGGAGAGAGAAAATCAGAGGAGAGAGAATTCATGAGGTACAATACAAATTGATCAGGTGACACAATCCAACATTACGATTGGTCTAATATCTCAATTGGTGAAACCAACATGATCAAATCAAATCATGGCTAGATCGAAATCATGGATAATCAAATCTAAAGATTCATGATCTGATTAAGGTGGGTGCCAGTACGCTGTCTGACAATCATAGATCAGGATTCTTCATTAAAATCAGATCAGACTTATTAAAAGAAATTTCTTCATTCACTAACCTTTTTTTTAGAGAGAGAATCAATCAAGATAGAGAATATTTTAGAGAGAGAAAATTCTAGAGAGAGAAAACTCATCTTGAATTCTTCAGACAATATGATTCAACAAATTTCGATCGATCAGATCAAATCATGCTAAAATTATCATGTGGATAATTCAATAAGATTATGAGAAATAAAATCTAAAAATACCTGATCTGATCAAAGTGGATGTCGGTGTATCGTCCGACGATCACAGATCAAAAATCCATTACGAGAATCATTTAAATTCATCATCATTCTTCTCAAAATTCTAAAAATCTTAGGAGAGAGAAATAATCTAGAGAGAGAAAGTAGAGAGAAAAAGTCCAATTCTAGAGAGAGAAAATACTAGTTCAGGCTGAAGAGAGAGAGGGAAGAGAGAGAAACTCTCTTTCTCATATTTTATTATTTATATCATTATTTATTAATTAATTTAATGATTTTTCTTTTCTTTTTTTTTCTCTCTCTCTTTTTTTTTTCTTCACGGAAGAGAGAGGAGAAAATCCTATTTATTATTATTATATTATTATCATTTTATTTTTTTTCTTTCTTCTTTTTTTTTCTTTTCCTTTTTCTTTTCTTTTTCTTCTTTTTCTTTTCTTTTTCTTTTCTTTTCCTTCTTCTTCTTTTCTTTTTCTTTTTCTTTTCCTTCTTCTTCTTCTTTTTCTTTTCTTCTTCCCGTGGACTTGTTTTGGGCTGAAACAGGAGACCTTGAGGTCCCCTCATTGGGTGGCTGGCCGGCGGCGTGGTCGGCATGAGACAGCCGTCGGCAGGAGGAGAGGCGATCTGCGGTAAGAGGAGACCAAACCGGTGGTCGGCGGTAACCACCGGCGACAGAAAAACGGCAAAAAGGAAAATTCTTCCGCAACAAAATCCGACGACTTCGGTCGCCGGCGAGCATGCACATCGGCACGGAAAGGAAGGGGGAGGAGAGAGGAAGGGGAGGAAGCTTACCTCCGACGCCGGCGAGGCTTTTCCGGCGAGAAATTGGATAGCACAAGGACAGGTCTCCATGAGGAATTTCCGACGATTGCCGCCGTTTTGCTCCGGGATTCTTTGGTAGGAAGAAGGGAGAAGGGTCTCCCCTTTAAATAGAACCAAAGGAGAGGAGTTTGACTTTTCTCCGGTGAGGTTTCCGACTCCGATTAGGAGCCGGTCGGGAGAAGAAGACTCCCTGCGGGAGTCTTCATCATTTTTTTTTGGTTTGTTTGGGCTGGCTGGGCTATCACAGAATAAGTTGGAAGAAGACAAGAAGGAGAAGAGAATGGAGAGAAAGAAGAGGAGGAAGATGGAGAAAGCCATCATGAAGAAGGAGAAATGGGTGAGGAGAAAGAGGAGAAGAAAGGAGAGGAGGAGGGAGAAAGAGGACACTGATGATGGAGGAGAAGAAGATCAATTTGAGAGAAAAGAAGAGGAATGAAGGAGGAGATGAAGATAAAGATATTTTAATATTTTATAAAATTATATTAACAAAAATAGATAGCTGAACTACATTGGAACATATTGATAACTAAAAGAATTAGTTTGATATTTTTTAAAATATAAAAATTTAAATAAAATTGGACTAAAATTGAAGAGATATTTTTATAATTTTTTATATTAATATAGATTATAATAATATTTTGGAGATCTCCTGGGCTTGGACTGGGTTTCTCCTAATTTCACAATAATATCACTAACTAGATCGGACGGCTAAGATTTTACCAATGGCTCCTGCTGTGACACCAAAATTTAAAGATCAGGCCAAAATTTCTAGCTTCAAATTTCTAGTTCATCAATGAAAGATAAGCTAAAAATTTGACCCAAAAATATCTCACCCATGATTTTAAGTGTTAGGGTTATGTTAGGGACAGACCTTATAGGAATATTAGGATGTCCAACTTTATTTCTTTTTGACAAAGACAAAGGTTTCATTGGTCAATTGATCGCAACTATGTCTTTTTAATCTTTAGATACTGGGAATGTAAGATGAAAGGGACATGATTATTATCATCTACCAGCTCCGCATGCAAGATAGAGATATATGTAGCAATGAAGTTATCTATTATTTCTTATCTAACATTTATTTATTTGTTTATTTAATTCTTTTCAAAAATCAATTACCTTGAATTTCTAATAATTCGAGTGGACTAGTACTAAGATGAATTAATCCATAGTTTGATATAAAACAAACTATTAGATTTTTATTTCTCAAGAAACTTATTTATGTGAAAAGGGAGTTTTTGGTGGACCCTCAAAATTTATTAGACCATTGAAAAGTTTAAGAGTTAAATTTAATGAAGAAACTAGAGCTATTTAGAAGTGTATATATGTACAGTGTGTTTTTTTTTATAGCAGATTTCTCAAAAAAATGGAGCAAACTATGTGCAAAAAAAAAATCCTAACTATAAAGTTAAGATGTGTGACATAAATCACAAATGAATATCTTCGATGTGGGTGGGTCTGGAGAGTTGATCAAGCCGGATCATGGAGATTATAGTTTCATTGCTTGCATAGAGTTGGCAAATCAATAGTTGCTCGATTAGGATCTTGACCTACTCCATTTGAAGGAGTCAATCTTTGTGTCATCTAATCTACGTGATGAGAAAAAAAAATATCATCACTTATGCCTGCTGTTTATGTGTTAACTTCTATAAATGGACATTGTCATGCATTGTGTGCGTTACATGAGGTGATGTGGTAGATCATGAACATATTTATAGAGCAACTCAACAGAAAGCTTGAGAGAGTTGAGAAGACCTAATTAAAGCAACATCCTACACCTTTTATTCCATTTGTTTTTTAAAGCAAGGAAAATAGGAGAGAATGACGGCCAACATCCCCTCCTAATGGTATGTCATGCAAGCCATGGAGGGTCCAACAACCTAGCTACATGAAGTGGCAACATCTTAGTTAGGGGCACCACAGGGTAGGGTCAAGTTTAATGCCATCAGATCTAGACCTTAAACCTGGCTGGGTTTTCCTTTTGATGACCCAAAATCTTTTACTGCGTGGATGGGTTGGGTCCAAGTTGGAGCAAGTAAAATAGTAAGACGCGTTGGGTTGATGAATCAAGCATGGATGGAATATGAAAAGAGTCCTGGTCAAAGTGCAGTACAAGCCCGCGTAGGACTCTGCCATGGGGTGACTTGGGATTGCCCTTCCCCCCACTAGATTTCAGGCAACATGGAGTGGACTTAGGAGAGGTATTGACTCCGATGGCACATCTTAAGAGTTCAACGTAAGATAATTCTCTTCAATGTACGGCTTAAAATTGGGTAAGATCACGGGAATCCAGACCGGCGTCTTCCTCGATTCTTCCATTGAATTATTGCAGCAGAAATGTGAGGTATATTGTCATTCACTTGACTTGGACGGACAAGCCCAGTTGCAATTTGAAAGGCTTATTTGGCAGAGATGTTTGTATGATATACTAGCTAGCCTTCCCAATTATGTAGACAAATTAAAACCTAGGAATGCTGGTTTTTTCTTTTTTTTTTTCAGTGGTTCTAAACACTCCAAGGAATCCATATGCCTGCCTGTCATTGATTGATCTTTATTTATCTCGGTCTCGACCGACTAAATGACTGAGATAAGTAAAGATCAATCATAATCATCTTTAAGACTCAATTCGAATCTCGATCAAAATTGTGATATTTTCATATCAGTTCAAATTGACCTCCGACTATGATGCATGATAATGATACACAATAATTTAAATCAAATAATATTTATCTATCTAGATATTTTAAACCAACTTATTAATCATAGAGTAAGTTTGAAAACATATTATCATTTTTTTAATACCTTAGGGTTTTATGGTCTACTCATTTTCAAAGGATCTTTGGGTTATGATTATTTCTCTGGTACGTAATAACTATTTATTAAAATTATAATTTTTTTTAATTAAATATATCTCTATGGATACATCATCATAATTTTTATTTTTAAATTTTTGTTTTCAATAAAATTTTATTTTTTATTTTTGATAAATATTTACAAAAATTATAATTTTTATGGAATATATCTTTTATGATCAGTTTTTATTACTGAATTCTAACTTTTAAAATTTTTTAATTTTAATTATTGATTTTTGCTTCAATTAATGTTTGTTAAAGTCATATTTTTTATTGAATCTTTTTTTTTTTATGATCATATTATTACTACTAGTTTTAGTCATTGAATTTTCGCTCATAATTTGATTAATATATTTATAATAAATATTGTTATGTTTACTATCTGGTTCTTATTTATATTCCTTGATAATAAATATTAGTTATAATATTTATTTAATATCAATATCCGTATTCATGTTTGTTGAAAAAGATGAATATAAATATGAGTTTACCCATCCGTTTTCAGCCCGAAAACAGTGGGAAAGGCAGTGCCAGCGGCAGAATCACGAGTCCACTTGCAGAGCCTATCACTTCGGCACACCAATGTAGCCTCTCTTCCAATGCGAGTAATAATGAAACAAATATTAAAAAACAAATTACTCCAAGCATCGGTGGTCCTTCGGCCTTTATCTGTTTCCTTCTCCAATCTCTTTCTTCGTGCATAAGGTTTCCCCACAGGCCTCGTTTCTCTTGTCGTTTATATATTCAGAAGCCTTTATGGGGCCTACCAAAAGAAACAAAATAAAAGAGAATGAGAAGTAGGGAAGGAAAAAGGGTGACAAAGAGGATTAGATGAGAGCAATGGGAAGAGACGAAGAGGTGAAGCATTTCTCTGCTCCTTTGCGTCGGTTTTCTCCTACCATCTTGTTCTCGGTGCTGTTGGTTTTGAGCTGCTTTGGTGACCTTAGATGCGGAGCCCAGAAATTGGCCCAAGAAGAAGGTACTTTTTTTCTCTTTCTTTCCTTCCTTCTTTTTTTTTTTTTTTTTTTGAGTTCAGAATGGAGTAGCTTTGGCCTTTTTTTTTTTGGAGAATTTTTTTTCTTTATTTCAGTTAGTCCTTTGTCAAGTTCATCACTAATAAAATCATTTTTAACTTGAAACAAGAAGTGACATCAAACAAGAAGTAATCTTTTTTCTCCGTTGGTCTTCTGCTTCTTGCTTCCACTACCGAGTTGTTATAAGGCTTCCAAACTAGAGATACAAGTGCCCACAAGCTACTTTTCTAATCTCTTTTTCTTTTTCTTATTTCACTCTCATGTGATCCTCGTTAGGCTCTTTTATAACTTCATGATGGGCTGCCAATCTTTTCTGAAGAAAAAAAAAAAGCAATTTTTTTTAAAAAAGAAAGTGCTTGGGTACTCCAATAATCTTACGAATTTTTTTTTCATTTATTTCCCTTTTTATGATTTTTTTTTTTTTTTCAACTTTTTCCTCTGGGAAAAAAGAACGATCGCCGTAGCTTTTAACATTAAATCTCCATATGGAATATCTGTCCAGTCAATGTTGGACGGCTGTACGAATGGGACCATGTTGACAGCTTTTCACTGTGGCAATAATAGGCGAGTATGGACTCCGTGGTTAGCTATCCAAAATCTATAAAGTCAAAAAGAAAAAAAAAAAAAAATACTGTTTATGATCTTATCTTAATATCCCCAAAAATCTCCTTTGTCTTTTTTTTTTTTTTTTTTTTTTTTTTTTTGGAGGAGCAAAGAAGAAAGGGATATTCCCCCAGAGCGATGTATTATATAATAATATCCAATAAATCTCCTTTGTCTTTGATTGGTTTTCTTCTTCCTCCCTTTCTGGCTCTCTCCACTATCAAGGGCTAATGGATCATTAGATGTATAACACGTTGCAATTAATCCGTGAATTGCACTCTTACTAATCCTGTAAACTTATGCCATGGACAAATTATGTTGTACTTTTAATTTTTATTTAGTCAATGTCATTAGCACATTGCACTTGAAAACTTGTGGCCTACTCTATATATAAAAGATTTTGGTAAATATTTGTATGTTTGTCTTCGACGCACTATAAAGCCGGTTTGGTTTGTATTTATTAGATCTAAATCCATATTCAGACAAATGAAAACTCTACATTCGCACTTAATATTCGATCCAAAAGAAATCAGGTCTGGGTAGAAATAGGATGTTTAACAAGTTGTTTTGGTATAACTTTGTAATTTTTTTATGAATATTTTTTTTTTCCAGATAACTTAATACACCCAAATGCTGTTTCATGAAATATGAAACATGAAGATAAAAAAAATATAAAAAATTAGATGTAAAAGAGAGTATTTGTTCAACTATTATTTTGTTATCCAAGCATCAATGAAATCAAATGACATGGAGGATGAAAAGATCCTACAAGAATCGAGCTCAATATGAATATTAAAACATAATAAATATTTAAAAAGAAAAAGACTAGAACAAAGGACATGGCTAAGAATTTGATGGAACAATATAAATTATAATTTCATTTCTTACAATTTGACATTTTTTCTATTATGATTAAAAAATTCATAGGTATACATGTATGCATATTTGTATGTATGTATTTATAGTTTTATGTTTGGATGCATACACGTCAACATGCCTGTCGGTGAATAAATGCCAAATGTTCGATCGCATATGAAATTATTTTAAATTTTATTTTCCATTATGATCCACCTCTTTTGACCAATTAGAGCATTCTAGAGTCTAATCTATTTTCATGTCACTATCTTACGTGACCAAACCATGCATCTTCTTTTTTTGGTCCTCAAATCTCCATCACGAATAATGCATATCTTTTTCAGCTGATTAACGTGGCTCATCTCACCCATTAGCTTCCTTTTTCTTTCCAAAAAGTAAAAAACGCATATCAGATGATGATGCATATTCCCATTAGCCTCCTTCCACATATATCTCTTTCATTCACATCATGTCTTTAGTATACTGCTACAATAACACATAACTTGCAGAACAGTTACACATATGTTGTGTAATTCCCATGTGAGTCCTTCAACAAAACACATACAAGTTACCAAACAAAGGAATAATAGCAAAATTTGGACAGAGCTGAGTAACTTTTTACTTTAGGCTTTTGTTTTGCTGAAACATTTTTTTCCTATCATCAAAATAAAGGAAATGTTTTTTTTTTTTTTCCGACTTTCGGGGTGTGAAATTATGGAAATTAGTATATATAATATGTACTCCGATATACTCTGAGATAGGACAGAGCACTCTAATCCAATCGACCAACTTGATGAACATCCCAGTACGTATGAATTGTAGCCAGCTTCACTTGAGCTGCCCTTGGTGGCCCCAGTGCAGTAGATATGAATAAAATAATGACTTCCAGATGAACTAAATGCTCAACTCCATGGATGCCTGCCCATGTGCACTGCAGCAGATTGTTTTATTATCATATTTGTTGCTAAGCATTCTGCCATTATTGATTCCTCTGTGAAAAATGCTAAAATAAAGAGGGATGATGCATGAAATGGTGTGACTGTGGATCGCAGTTCAAGCGTTGAAGGTGATCGCCTCCAAGCTGAGAAAGCATTGGGACTTCTCGGTGGACCCCTGCAGCAGGGACGCATCGTGGCTGGATCCTACAAGCAGCAAAGACGTTGCCAGCAACCTCACTTGCGAGTGCAATGCCACCCCTGGTGTCTGTCACGTAACTAGCATGTATGTCTTATTGCACACATCCCAACTTATTGATCATGTCATCTTTCTCTCTCTCTCTCTCTCTCTAGTCATTATAACTCTATTTTGTTGCTGACAAGCTTATATTATTTTGGACTGCAGCCTTCTCAAGCGTCAGAACCTCACAGGATATCTGCCGGAGGAGTTTGCTAATCTGACTTTCTTGAGCGTATTGTAAGTCTCACCATAGTAGTATAATTGGAACATGTAACATTGTGACATTTATGCTGTCATTTTGCTTATGTAACAGAGATCTTTCAAGGAACTATCTCAATGGATCCCTTCCCGGAGCCTGGGCTTCTCTTCCGCTCACAGTTGTACTGTCTCTCTCCTCTCTTTTTCCTCCTAAAGATGGCCTTCTCAAAGCAAGTGAAAAATATAAAAAATCAGTGGAATAACTGAAAATAAATTTGTTTTCAGGTCTATTTTGGGGAACAGGGTCTCTGGGAGCATCCCTGAGGAGTTTGGAAGCATCAGTACCCTCCAAAACCTGTACTTTCCTCCATCTATCTCAATTTCCTCCTTCCTTCTTACCATCTTTTTATCTGAAAAAATCTTGTATAATTTTTGTTGTGACATAGGACTTTGGAAGATAACCAGTTGCAAGGTCCAATCCCTGCAGCCCTTGGTAACCTGGTCAACTTAAGTCGCTTGTAAGACCCTCTTTCTCATCTGCCAACAGTCTTAAAAAATTAATATATACAATTTTTTCTTTAGTAAAATTCAATCTACTATTTATTTATAATCATTCTTCTGTTATTCCTCTGCAGGTTTCTTTCTGCTAATAACTTTGGTGGGGACTTGCCGGACTCGCTTGGCAATCTCAAGAACCTGGAGGATTTGTATGTTAACTATGAAAACAGCACTGATGTTTCCATTCATACTTACTGTAACGGCTATAATTACCATTTTGTCAATAGATGACCGTTACGCACGGGTTTTTTTTTTTTTTAATGTTACTCAGAAACACAAATTGATATAGATGCCTGGAACTTTTTTGGATCCTATTCACAGTAGGATCGATGGAAACCCAATCACAGGGAAAATACCTAGCTTCATTGGGAATTGGACGAATCTCCAACGGCTGTGAGTACTACCACAATACTACTACTTGTGCCTGCTTGCTAAGCTTGCAGTCTAAACACCGTGAATCAGTGATTTGAACCTTTGAATAAACACAGGTGGCTGGTTCTCTCAGCCTCCTTTCAACCTCAAAAAAAATTTGAACCTTCAAACATTTTGTTTCACAGAGACATGCAAGGAACATCAATGGAGGGGCCATTCCCTTCCACGTTTGGCAGACTAAAATCTATAACTGAGCTGTAAGACCTATGTTACTTGTTTGGTTATTTGTATCTATTAGTTGAGGTTTCCAGTGTGAATTAATTAGCTTGGCTGTGATTGCAGGAGGGTGTCTGACCTGAAAGGAGGAGATGGGAAGTTCCCTCCACTGCAAAACATGAAAAACATGAAGGAATTGTAAGTTTCGAAGAAATGAAATGTGTCACACATCCGTACACCCGTCCATCCATCAGTGCAGTCTGCTTCCTTACTGAGCGCATGTTGGTTGGTGGTATGATGCAGGGTATTGAGAAACCTGTCAATTTCTGGTCAACTTCCCGATTTTATTGGAGATATGTCCAAGCTTAAAGTCTTGTAAGTTGGTTCAGAGGACTCTGGTGATGGCTTTTTTGCTTCATTAAATGCTCATGATAGATTTCCTTTTTTTTTTTTTTCCCATTCGCACAATCTTTTACTTAGAAATTAACCATATAAGTAGATTACCTAAAAGAGAAAGTGACCATACAAGTACTTAGCACGAAAGCAAAGTTCTCCTACTTATTGATTATACTTGTATTCTCTTGCAGAGATTTAAGCTTTAACAACTTGACAGGTCCAATTCCAGGAAGCTTTGATGGATTAGCAAAGTCAATAGATTATATGTGAGCAAACTAGATGCACATACATGTTCTCACTATCAATTATTGCTTTATGTGCTAAGTTTTCCTACCCCTTATTTTTTATGTTCTCAATATTGTGTCTCTTATAGGTACCTTACTAATAACAAGCTAGATGGAGCAATACCTGGTTGGATCTTGAGCAGCCAAAGAAACTTGTATGTTTGTATACGTAAAACTTCTTCAGCTGTATGTCATGCTGTTATGAGAAGCTATTATGTTTTCACCACAAATTCAGCTCCACCATTTTAAGACTTTCAATATTGCAGGGATGTTTCTTACAACTCTTTTACAGGATCTGCGCCGGCTAATTGTCGGCAAGTGAATGTGTAAGAATTTTCACATTTGATAGTCTCTGTGTGTGTGTGTGTGTGTGTGTTGTGATGATGATGATGATGATGATGATGATGATGATCTATTAGTTTCTGTTGATGATTTGTTTGCTTTTATTATTATTGTTTTCCAACTTGCAGGAACCTGGTTTCTAGTTTTTCATCAACAAATGGTAACTCGTAAGCTTCTATAGCTTTGTTGTTTCTTTCTTAAATTATCGCCAATTCTTATCAATTCAATTTTAGCTTGAAAGTTTGCTGAATATCATTTTTTTAATTGTCTTATTAGGATAGCATCATGTTTAAGGAGGAACCTCCCTTGTTCTGGAAAAGCTAAAAGTAAGTAATTTGAAAAGAGTTTCCACTTTGTGGCTGTTTTGAAGTTCACATCTCATATCATGAGGATATGCTATTTATACTTTAAAAGAATCATATTGATGATTGAGTCATTGACTATATCTGGCAGACTACAACTTGTTTATAAATTGTGGTGGTGGTAAGGTTACTGTTGATGGCCATGAATATGAAGATGATAGCTCTCCGCTAGGTCCATCAAGATACTTTGAGTCTGATAGTGGAAAATGGGCTTACAGCAGTACGGGAGACTTTGTAGGAAATGACAAGGGAGAATATGTTACTAGAAACGCATCAATGTTGAACATGACAAATCCAAAGTTGTACATGACTGCCCGACTTAACCCTCTGTCCCTTAAATATTATGGTCTCTGCTTACAAAAGGGAGATTATAATGTGACGCTTCATTTTGCTGAAATTATGTTCACAGATGACCACACATATGCTAGTGTTGGAGAGCGCTTCTTCGATGTATCAATTCAGGTGAGTGTTCTTATCATTGCAAAACTTACATCAATTCATCACATGTCTCATGTAGTATCTGTGGCATTCACTACTTTCAATGTTACATTTCTTCAGTTTTGTTGCATATCCTACCACGCCAAGATTAAGATTTTTTTTATTTTAATTTCTAATTTTTTTTCTGTAAGCTTTAATTATATGTTAATTTGCTGCTAGTATTTAGAGTGTGAAATAGCTAAGTCTCCCTTTTTTGTTTTTTGGAGGCAGTGACTGCTTTTAATCTTGCATTCATTGACTTGTACATTCATGTGCACATAAATGTGTACCTATGTACATACATTTTATTTTGCTCGACTGTTTGCATGGAACTCTTTGATGTATCTATTGGCTGTTAATAAAAAAATGCATAAAAAGAATACTTGTTTCATGGAGAAACTATAAATTTATGCAGGGTCAGAAGGTTTTGCGAGACTTTAATATTGCAAAAGAAGCAAAGGGAACTGGAAAGAGAATAATCAAGAATTTTACTACCATTGTAGATGGAACTCTGGAAATTCACTTTCAGTGGCTTGGCAAAGGCACAAATTCCATTCCACATAGAGGTGTATATGGACCTCTTATTTCAGCCATTTCCGTAACACCAAGTAAGTTTTCGTTCTTCTTTCCTTGACAACTTATTCATATAATGATGATGTCTAAGAATGTCAACTTTGTAGATTTCAAGCCTGATACTGGTGAAGGTGAAAGCAAGTTATCTGTAGGAGCTATCTTGGGCATTGTTGCAGCTTCTTGTATTGTAATCATGCTGATCATAACATTACTATGGTTTTGCTTCAGAAGAAAACAAACTGCAAACAGTGGTAAGAGTGACTGTTTCACTGAACTCTGTTTTGGAAAAATGGAGGTCGATTTTTTCAAAGATGACCTATCTTTTTTAAAATACCATGTATCATATACTGAAAATTTTAATGCTTGAATGCACCAAAAAGTCAGGAACAGTTTTAAACATTTCAAGGGCAATTGGCTGAATGTCCTTGCGACATTACCAACTTGCACTACCATTAATTGACATGTGCACCATGGATATGATTGTGATATCTCATTTTCTGCTAGGGCTGATGAATATGTTTGCCCCAAATTTCATGTAAAAATATATTTCATGTTAATATTGTAAATTTTGTCTGTTTTTTCATGACTTTTCATGAAATGTTTTAGAAGGTCATTCATTATTTGTTCATGCATTATATAATAATTTCAAAATTACAACATGTATGAATGCAGAACTCCGAGGATTAGAGTTGCAGACCGGTTATTTCACCATAAAACAGATTAAAACAGCAACCAAAAATTTTGATCCTGGAAACAAGATAGGTGAAGGTGGCTTCGGTTCAGTTTACAGGGTACAGACTAAAGCATTTTTTTAACAAGCTTTTTATTTTTTGCTCTTGGTTCAACTGGTTATATTTTTTTCTGAGTTTCAGTAATATTTCTATGTATAAAGTCCTAAATCTATCCTTAGGTAGATCTTTGATCCTTGTACAATTTGCATGTGGCAGGGGGTGCTGCCAGATGGTTCTGAAATTGCTGTGAAGCAGCTTTCTTCCAAGTCTAAGCAAGGGAACCGTGAATTCATTAATGAGATAGGCATGATATCTGCCTTGCAGCACCCAAATCTTGTTAAGCTTTATGGGTGTTGTATTGAAGGAAATCAATTATTGCTAGTATATGAATACATGGAAAATAATAGTCTTGCTCGTGCTCTATTTGGTCAGTATTTCTTTGTGCTAAATGTCTTTTCAAAATTATGCACTTGATGACATTCTTCATCCTCTATTTCTCTTTGTTCTGAACAAGTGTTTATTCCTTAAAGCATGAAAACGTGTTGTTTACAGGTCCTCAAGAATATCGGCTGAAATTGGACTGGCGAACAAGGCGTAAGATCTGTCTAGGAATAGCAAGAGGTTTGGCATTCCTGCATGAGGAGTCAAGGATAAAGATTGTTCACCGAGACATCAAGGCTACAAATATTCTGCTTGACAAAGACCTCAATGCAAAAATATCTGACTTTGGTTTGGCTAGACTTGATGAAGAAGAGAACACCCACATCAGCACCAGGATAGCTGGAACTGTGTAAGTAGAAATTATTGCTTTGATGAAGTAAAATTTTTCTTTAGATATGTTTTGCTCAAATTTTTCGACCATGCGATGAAATATGAGGAAGCCTATCAAGATTCTAGAACAACATACTAAATTAGAATGTTGCAAATAATCTAAGATGCTATAAAATTCAGAAAGAAGAGTGTGTGAACTTGTAATGTTAGTATATTTATACAGCAGTTAATAACTGAAATATATGAAATGCCAAAAAAAAAAAAAAATAGTACCAATTCTCTTATCCAACATGCAGAATATTAATTTTGTGTTTTTACCATGCATGCTAACAATGTTCCAGGCTAATCTTCTTGTCCATCTAGTGAGATAATTTTTTTTTTTTCCCAACTAACTTTTCCTGATGATATCTCTTAAACAATACATGAGGAAATCCTCTGATAGTTTATTACTGGAAGATCATCTTGATAACAATATCTTACACATTCATCCCTGGAACTTCATATCCTTTTGCTGGTTTTAGCACATATTTACTGCTTTGTATATTTATGAAAATGATACTTGCTTGTGCAGAGGATATATGGCTCCCGAATATGCAATGAGGGGTTACCTGACAGATAAAGCTGATGTCTACAGCTTTGGAGTTGTCGCATTGGAGCTTGTCAGTGGAATGAGCAACACTAATTATAGACCTAAAGAGGACTTTGTTTATCTTCTTGATTGGGTAAAGAATGCATGGATCTCATCTCATTGAGTGAAGCCTTATACCAATATGGCAATGTCTGTTATAGTAACCAACTAAAAGGTGGCAAACACTTATGCATATGTCCGCATGAATGTACATACATAAATGCATGTATGAACATATGTGTACATATGTATGCAAGTGTGTAACTAAATCTATGCGTGCATTTATTTGTTTACATGTGTGCCTCATGTCTACGTACGTGTGCATACTAAATGCGTGCTTATAAAACATGCACATACACAGTTCCCTTGTGTCTCGAACAAGCATGCAGCATATCATTTGCCAGGATTTTCTTGCTAGAGCCAGTTTTATACTCACATAACTTTGCTAATCTTCAAGAAAAAATAATTAAACAAAAATTAGATTTATTATAATGAAGCTTGATTTACATGAGTTTTCCTTCTTAAATCATCTATTTCGTACTCTGATTTCCATTATTACATCTGCATCTGGTGATGATATTGATTACTCGTCCTCCACATGGTCTGCAGGCCTACGTTTTACAAGAGCAGGGAAGTCTGCTCGAACTGGTCGACCCAAACCTTGGCTCAAACTACCCCAAGGAAGAGGCATTACAGATGCTGAATCTTGCTCTTTTATGCACCAACCCATCTCCCACTCTCAGGCCCACAATGTCCACCGTGGTGAGCATGCTGGATGGGAAAACGCCAGTAAGAGTCCCTGAAGTGAAGCACTCAATCTCCAAATCTGAGGATATCAGGTTCAGGTCCTTTGAGAAAATGTCCAATGACAGCCAGTCACAGAGCATTTCAGGGGATGGACCATGGATTGATACCTCGATATCTGCCCAAAGTAGTAAAGGAAGCCCTTCCCATTCCTCAACAGGCAAGCTTCTTTCAGATGATATAAAGTAACTTATGGCCGAAAGTCGGGGATTGAGCGATATCTCCATTTCTTAGTTCGAATGTTCTGATAAAAATTTCAGCCAGTCTTCTTCCCGATATGAGCAAACAGATGTGCATACGAAGTAGGACATTTCGTTGTCAGTTTTGAGAATAGATCATGTAGACATGCACCAGTCTTTTCATCTATTTCTACTGTATTTAAAATCTGTGTGTGTGTGTGTTCTCTTAGCTACATCACTGCTACTCTGTGTTCTCTTACCTATATCACCACTGAAGTAGTAAGATAAATCTTAAATTGAGAATAAATCATGTAGACGTGCACCAGTCTTTTCATCTATTTCTACTGTATTTAAAATGTCTCTCTCTCTCTGTTAGCTACATCACTGCTACTCTGTGTTCTCTTACCTACATCAATACTGAACTAGTAAGGTATTCTTAAAAAATATGTTTTTCATATTATTTTCGTAGAAATAAATCAATAAGCTATTATTGTGTATATTTTAAAAATCTTTGGTATGGACAGAACCAGCAAGAGGATCAGAACTCAATTGATCATCTGTTAGGATGCAAGGTTCGATGGATTTTGTAGGTAACTGCGTCGCCGGGGATTTTGAAGGTAATTGCGTCTCCGGGAAGTGAGATTTGCCACGGACCAGCGGTGGGTGCGGCAGAAAATAATGAATTGGGCGCGGACGAGATAGCGGAAAACGCAAAGAATGATTAAAGTGGAAGGAAATGAAACCATTTTGATGAGATCGCGTTGTGTAGACGAAAAATGAATCTTATTTTATGTTTACAATAAATCTACAAGGCTTTCCTTAAGTTCCTCAAAGATTTATTCTCAGGGGAAAATTAGTTTCAATTCCCTAAATAACTGTCCACTTAATTCATTCTGGCATCCATTTGATGACTACTTTCAATTTAGCGGAGTCTGCTGCATTAATTTTACTAGTTGACCGCTATTTCTGCAAATTTATGTATGCACAAGGGAGTAAATAGAGTGTTAGCTGTCCGAAAATTAAATGTAAAAAAACAAAGCACTGTAAAGGTTAAAAGCAGAAGCTCAACTCCTTTTGAGGCTCTTTTGTGGAGGTTTCATGCATTTTTTCCTTCTTCTTGTACTGGTAGTGTCAAAAGGGTTAGCGAGTCATGCCTCTCACTAGGGCTATATACTTTTTACCCTCTTTCGATGCATCTAACATGACTAAACCTTGCACGGAAATACGAAAATACGCAGCAGTGGAAATGTTTCAGTCTGTGATCATGTATTTAGGTCAATAACCCCACGCACTACGATTAGCATACAGTAGAAATCAAAGACATGATAGTGCGAGGACCTTTCAACCCACCTATGGGCGCAGGATCCTTGATCACTTTGTAACTGGGTTGAGATCTGGTCCATATGTAGTTCTTGAAACATAGAAACAAACTTCACCGCCAAATAACCCGTTGGCACCATCAAACAATTAACTCTGTCGAAAACATGCCTGCCCTGGTCATATTCAGATCCTCCAAAAACCATTGAACCAGAAACAGATATTCAGGAGCGGATAGTTCCCTGCTAAAGTGATATCTTCAGTAAATTAACCATGATTTCTACCTTATACAAACCAACAAATAGTTTATCACACAAGAATCAAGTCGGTCAAATCTAAACATCATCAGCTGAGTTGTGTTTATCAGTTTCCAGGGAAACAAAATTGCTTGAGCTTGAATCTGCTGCCTTGTAGTTACAAATAATTTAAGTGTCAATCCTTCCCACTTTTCTTCTGCTATATGCTAGAAATAATGTGTTTGGAAGAATAATCCATCATAGAATTGTGGATTGACAGAGGGAACTGATACAAAAATTGAAAAAGGAAAAACAATATTGTGACCAAACCGAGTATTCCATACCAGGAAATATTAATGCTCTGTTACATTCTGAGTTCTCCAAGTTCCAATTGCAAACATTATTTTCCTGTTGACTATGCATTTGAACTTTCCTCTGAGCTTAGTTTGGATGTCTTCGACCTTCAAACTGTAGGACTCATCAGTCAGGAATAACCAAATTGACCTGGAAGAGACGTCTGAACACTTTGGAATCTTCAACAGGTAAATTTCTCAGCGAAGTGATTAGGTGGCAAGAAGAAAAAAAGGATTTGATTTCCCGATCAAACATTTGGGTACAGCAGTATATTCACATATATGGATGTCAATGCCTGATGATATGTACCCTTGTATATCTATATTTTGTGTGAAGAGTCAAAACTCGAGCCCACTGTTTAACTGAACCGACAAAGATGGCGTGCCAATATTGCTGAGAGGCGTTTCCACTCTGACAACTATTCCTGAGCTGCCTACATGCCCATTCCACTTGGATCTCCCCAGCTGCCACACAAAGACATGTGTAAGTATCTACAAATATGAAACATTTTCCAACCATGATTGAAAAAAGAACTGTATTATAATACAAAGAGTTCAAGAAGGACAGCACCATGCTGCCAGTCCAGGAACAATTAACTTACTGATAAGGAGGCAAAAGCAGAAGGATGCACCGTGCAAGAACATCCATAAATCAGATTGAGTTCCTCCTTGATTGAATGGACGAGCTCTGCACGAATCCCAGGATTGCTTCCGCCAAAAGTGGGGCATATGCTAATTGAAAAGGGGAAAGAAAAGAAAACAAGCTTCAACAGGTGGAAGTCAGGGTAGCAAAATTAGCAACCAATCAAATAGAGAGTTAGCCACATGACTTTTGTAAACCAGGACCTACGTGTATATTTTACCATTAACTGCCTCAGTTTTCCAACAGCAAATTATAGTGATATAAAATGTCAGCAAACAATCCATCCTCTCAACCTCTGGACCATGATCAATCCATGTCAGAATAAGGTTATCAGATTTGTTCAGCATTTCGTGAAAAGCAAATTTCACAGAGTATCTATCTTCCCTGACCACCTCAGCATTCCAGCCCTCAGATTTCCCCTCTCTCTCTCTCATACAGAAAAGAAAGAAATTTGAAGTTCATTTACAGAACGTACTCATTGATAAGGCGTTGCTAAGGCATAACTCAGCACAAGAAGATCATGGATAGAGCAATATCTTTTTTTTTGGTCAATAAGCGTATCATAAAAACAAAAGAGAATTTTAGCATTGAAATTACAGTTACAGATACTGACCGAGAAATTATTTTCTGGAACCAGCAAAATGGATCAGCATCTCGACAAAAGGTAGCATCATCAAATTGATAAGCTACTTTAAATGCATCAAACTTGTACATTTGACCGGACATAAAATGTGGGTCCTTAGTGTGTAATAAACCCAACCAAATTGGAAGCACATTTTTATCCTCCCAGAGCATATCTAAAAGCAAGCTCAACAAAAATCCTTCATTTCCTTCTTTTCATTCCAAACAACTGAGACAAACTACCCTGATCCCAAGGTGCAGAATGATGGGGGATTCAGGAAAAAGAAATAATGAAGCATCAATATTACATCATATGCTCCAATTAGCAGAACATGAGATTGTTTGAGGAAAGAAACCAACTATCATTTACCTGAATTGGATGCTTGGTCGCACCATGAGACCAGATCTCTTCCATTCAATGGTTTGTGCAACCCCGAGTGAAAAAGACTTGTCAGGCAACTGCACCATTGGGGTAATCCGTGTTCCTTGTTTATTCTAAAAGGAAGATATTAACAAAGTTGTCAGGTATATGTATCACTATAAAGAGATGTAACAAGGACATAATACAAGTGAAGAAACTACAGCAGTTTTTTAAAAAAAGCCGTTGAAGGAAACTATCATCCAAAACATGGAAAATACAACAGAAACACACATTGATTTTATAACATGAGACCATTGAGAAATTCCATGGAATCTAGTTAATATCTAGTTCGATTGCATGCTTTGCCAAAATTAACAGCTAGGATATGGCAACAATCAGGTATGATAACATAAAACAATTTCCTGTCCATTTATGCAGCATGTCCAGGTAATGGTGTCTCACCACTGTCAAGTCTATCTCCATTGAATCAACATGTACTCTTCCTAAGTCTAGTGGCTAACCTTGCAAGAGAAGCTAATTCTTGTTTCTCCTGGATATCGACCTTGAGCTTGAAGCAAGCCACCAAATACAGGTAGGAAAGCACTAGAAGTCAACCCTTCACCAGCCACGTAAGTAAGCTGCCCGTTTGGGAATTGCAAGTCCATGAATGACTGGAAGGGGGAAAACATCAGGTCAAGAACTTTCATGATTAGAGTAAAATTCAGCTTTTGCAAAAGAAATTATTACTGATGCTCCAAAGACTGGACATATGAAAAACTAATGAACATATACTACACTGTCCCAGAGAAAGGGGCAGTATGTCTGGTACTTCTGGCATCTAAAAAAACTACGACAACACTTTTCAGACAATGAGCATTTAAAAATTAAGTACACAGAAAAAACAGGATGTAACTAGAATGCTCCATTGAAATGATTTGTATTGCTTATGCATAGAATATAATTGTGCAGGTACTATGACGAGTCCATAGAAAGAATAGCAAAAGATATGTTCTGTCAAATATCATGTGGCATAATAACTTTACTACTTCATATTGCATTGTACTTTTTGATTTAGCATGGTTGTGTGAGTAATCATCTCCCCAGAAACAAGAGGCATTAGCATCATCAGCTCAGCCATTTGCCAAAGTTATTTGACAGGGCTTTAAGACAAGGAGAAAATATAATTAATGATTAAATTATCCAAGAAACATCTGCCCTTTTTTTTTTTTTTGGCCAGATAGAAAAACAATTCATTTATGAAATTTTATTCATATCCCTAGGAGGAGAATCATGATACAGATTATAAACAAAAATAGATTGGGGGGAAATTTATGTAGACTTACGCAAGCAAGAGGGTTGAGACAGACCATTGACATCAGCAACCATCTTCTATGTTTTGACCATAATGCTGGACACAGGGAATGCATTCCATTCTAAAGACAAAAGCATTATGTCAGCAAGTAAAAAACATGGTACCCATGGAATAGCTGTTGTCAAAACTTAAAAGCCTTTAATTTGATTTGTGTATAAAAGAGACATATACTTGAGAAAAGAAACTGTTCTTGTAGATTAAAATGAAGTGCAACTAGGGATATAAAAACATAATACACAACACACATACTGGACTTGGTCATAGTTAAACAAGCAAATAAGCAGTGAACAAATCTGTAGCTCAGCAAAAATTTGATAAAGTAGGGGAAGAAACCTAAATGGAATGCAGGAATGAGCAATTTTTGATCAGATTCTTACAATGGATTAATTATGAAAATAAATACTGCAACATCAGGATGATAAAGGAAAGAAGAGGCCCAGGAAAATTTATGCCACTGTAGTGACTATAGTCCATTGAATGTGTCTCCTTGTTTCTATCAATCTCTGCTGCTGTTTCTGAAAGTGTAGAGCTTTAGTTAGTGTTTCACTGTTGATTGCATCAATCTCAGCCGCAACTTGAAAAGATAATGCAATGTTTGGAAAGACTGCATGGTCGGGAATTTTGGTAAGACTAACAAGGTACCACGGCATATTGAATCCTCTTAAAGCAAATACCACTTTAGCTAATATTATGATCTTTCTGATGTTCTTGTTTCACACTAGATAAAAGAGAATACTCGGAGCTTACCTATACTTCAGCAGGTTTTTGGAGAGGATGTTGCCCCAGGTTAGGTGTATCTCCATTTCAAATATGGTGGACATGTGGAGAGATGCCGGGGCTGGTCAAAAGCTTTCTAAGCAAATCTACACCTATTTGTCTTGTCAGCATACTGGTGGATCATCTATTTATTTGGCGGGGATGGAATCAAATTTGGAAACTTCAAGTCACTCGAGGGTTAAGTATTTTATTTGGAAGATGGCTTGGGATGGGCTTCT